>NC_037670.1:124871286-125197536 GCF_003255815.1 Theropithecus gelada | reverse complement strand
GCACTATTTACAACAGCAAAGACAAAGACTCAACTGAAGTGTCCATCAAGGGACCAATGGATACATGAAATGTGGTATATGTAGACAATGGAATACTCTTCGACTATAAAAAAGAATAAAATCCTGTCATTTGCAGCAACATGGACAGAAGTGGAGATCATTATGTTAAATGAAACAAGCCAGGACCAGAAAGACAGAAATAACATGTTCTTACGCATATGTTGGAGCTAAAAACGTTGATTCCATGGAGATAGATAGAAGAATGATAGATAATAGAGAGTTGGGAGAGTGAGGAATGGGGAATGAAGAGAGGTAGGTTAATGGGTACAAATATAGAGTTAGATAAAAGATAGAAGTTCTATTGCTTGACAGCAGAGTGACTACGGTTGACAACAATGTATTGTATATTTCAAAGAAGCTAGATGAAATAACTAGAATTGTTCCCAACACACAGAAATGATAAATATTCAAAGTGATGGATACCTCAAATACCTTGACTTGATCATTACACATTCTATGCATGTAACAAAATAAATATGTACCCCATAAATATGTAAATTATTATGTATCAATTAGAAATTCAAAAAGATACATGAAGAAAAAAAATTTAAGTTATACTGAGTTGGGCTGGGCATGGTGGCTCACACCTGTAATCCCAGCACTTCTGGAGGCCAAAGTGGGCGGATCACCTGAGGTCGGGAGCTCAAGACCAGTCTGACCAACACGGAGAAACCCCGTCTCCACTAAAAATACAAAATTAGCCAAGCGTGGTGGCACATGACTGTAATCCCAGCTACTCAGAAGGCTGAGGCAGGAGAATCGCTTGAACCCGGGAGGCAGAAGTTGCAGTGAGCCGAGATCGCGGCTTTCCTCTCCAGCCTGGGTAATAAGAGCAAAACTCCATCTCAAAAAAAAAAAAAAAAAAGATAAAATACTGAGTCAACATGGTGGATCATCCAGGTCAATTAATCAGTATAAAGCAATTTTTATAATACAAGTTAGAACCTCTGTATTTTTTGTTCATTTTTTGCCAAGTTATAAACATCATTAGTCAATAATGTTATTGGAATTGGCTACTAGGACAGATGGCTGAAAATTCAAAGAATAATTGTTTCATCATGATATTCAAATTGAGTTTCTAATCATCTCCTTTATAGGAGCTATCCAACGATTTCTAATTAAATTTATAACCTTGTACTGAAATTACATCTTAAAGCTCTTTATGTTTACTTATGTAAGTCTAACTATTTTCCCTTATATTTACTTTTCCTTCATAGTCTTCTCTAGTACTCTAAAAGCAGATGCTTTATTTAAGAAGTTAATTAACTAATACAAAATTTATTCCTATTATCTTCATATTTAATTAAGACTTTCTTATTTATGTCATTGCCTTAGCAAGGACTACATGTATTCCTGAATGTCAGCTTCTTATCTATTTTTCTCAGCTTTTAAACATAATAAACTGCCTGGATTCTTTATTCAGTATTTCAGATCTCCTTTCTTTCATGTCACAAAAGATAAATTCACACTGCTGCACTGACAACATCACAGCTTTGAAAATGCGTCCACCCGTTACCTTATAAATAGTTCAGTCACTTACTTTAATCCATCTTCCTGTGTCCATCACTCTAATGTCAAACTTACAAGTTTAAGAATGCACTTTTCTCAACTTCCAGGTTTAAAGCAAGAGTCCAAAAGCCTATTCACTTAACTAACACACAGTGACAGGAGTATCATTTTGACTGACGAAATGCCAATCATCAAGTATTCTCATTTAGGAAGACTTGATAATAGTGTCCTGGCATTGTCGTTTTGATGAATATTCAGTGCTAACAATGGCAAAAGTCCACCTCTCCCAAAAGGTGGGTAAGTCAATAGGACTGGGTGATAACCTTTCCATCTTCACATCTCGTGTGTGTGTTCATTATTTCAGTACAATTATCCAATATCTATTCCAGATAATTATAGTTACCTAGCTCTGGTGGTTCAACCCTAGATAATATTTTTGTTTGTTTGTTTTGCTTATTGTTTCACTTATACTAGCCAAATTTTTCTTCATTTAATGTTATCTTTCAGGACCCACAGCTTTTGAGTTTATTTAGAACAGAACTAAAAGAAAAGAAACTCACACAACATCCACAGCCCAGAATTTCTAGAGAGAGTGGAAAGTGTCTGAAATGCATGGAATCTGTCTTGAAGAAAACGGATTTTTGATACCAATCTAGGATCTAGAACCTGAGTTTAAAAGTCCTTGGTTTGTCTTAAAGTTAATACAGGATTCTCAGGTAAGCTGAAACAGACACTAAAATTTTATCATTTTACCAATTCCTCTCTTTTGGCAGGATAATCAGAAACGATCGTTTGCGGATCTCTATAGGTTACATATAAGAAATTTAGCCCAACATGCTTTCTAAGCATCATTGCTTTCTAAGACTTGCATAACACTTAGCTTTACTTTCCAACGTGCACTTTTCTTTTTACTTGTGAGACTCTCCTGTGGCAAACAAGAGATGAGGTTGGGAGTTACTGTGAAGATTCCACTCACAGAATAGCTGTTTCAACTAATAAATTAAATTTGCATTCTCCTGTCTCCCAATGTGGAGTTCTATCTCCATCATAATTCATTCAGAATCACCAACAGTCTGGACTAGAATCAATATTTCTCAATACTAACTTCAGAAATGTAAGTTAGATTTTATAGCTTGAACATCACAAGTCTCTTTTGGCTACAACTTCATCATAAACCATACTACTGCAGTTATAAGCGTTTGCACTTAAAATTGCCACATCTCAAATAAGTTTTCTGTTCCAAAAGCCCACTATAAAAAATCAGTGCAATTTCACTTTCTTTTAATCAATGAATATATAGCTAAACATTTATCTCTTAACATCAAAATATTAATACTGCCCGTTGTACTCACATGGCACCGTGCGGAGGTAGAGGTTGTCACGAATGATTTGCTGAAGCTCATGGTCCACAGAACCCTTTTGAAATCGTAAGTTGAGGTAGTGACGAAGGTCTTTATCAACAATTCCTCCTAAAGTAAAAAAAGTTTCTTGGTAAGGCATGTTGGAAAATACTTTAAGCATGTAATTTGATTCTGTCATCAATATACTCAGGAACCCATTAAAAAGATGCACTATTTCAAAGTGTTCTTTTGATATTCTCAAATATTTACTGCCATAATAATAGAGATAACATTTACTGAGACAATAGTTGCCTGCGAAGTCTATGTTCAATGCTTTGCATATATTCCTAAATTTATCCTTCATTTAGAATGAAGCCTATATCACGGTAAAAGATACGTTACTCCTGACTCATACTGAAATATTATAGTATATCTCATTGCATGGCTGAAGAGACTATTTACTCATTTATTCATTGCTTCCCATTCCACCCTACCCCAACTCCTGGAAACCACTTTTCTGTCTATAAATTTGACTACTCTAGGTACCTCATATAAGTAGAATCTATAATATTTGCCCTTTTGTGACTGGCTTATTTTACTTAGCATAATGTCTTAAAAGTATGAAAATATTTTTAAGTTATTGAAAGTTGCTCTAGATTTAGTTAAGTAGGATGGTATAAAAAGTTAAAGAAGAAAAATCTACACAAATATTAATGATTTTACTCCCTTTATGCAATAAATAAAAGTAATTTTTTTATTTTGTAGTATATGTACAAATGTTTGTAACTAAGACACAAGGTTTGAAAAGGTAGGGTTTTTTTTTTTTCTTTTTTCGATACAAACAGTTTTGAGACTGCCCTTAAAATCTAATAAAAAATAAACTGGGCTATAGTTAAAAAAACAATAATGTAGATCTTTAATGATATTTAAAGATAACTTGTTAGCTTAAAAAGATTTATCTTAAAACCTTTCCTATTTCCATACTGGAAAGAATTAATTATAAATCAAAATACCAGTAAAAATATAAGTAAGAATTCCTGAAACTCTTATTATTTCAATCAAATATACTAGGGCAATTGAGCCAAGACAAACAATTAAAGATAGAGGAAACTGGAAATCTGCAATAATCATAAAATTATATTCTCTTCAAATCCTTTTGAATCTCAGAATTAGAATTCATAAATCTATTTGCCCTGCCATGATCACACAAGCTAGCATTATGTGTGCATATGTGCAAAACAAAGAGCTTTGACACAAACAGTAGCTAATAGACTTACATATTGTAACATTTCTAAAGTTTTCAAAATCCATCATTTCAGTTGCCTCCTAATCTGCAGGTATAGTCTCAATAAGATGCCATTTTTAACTGCAAGATATCATTTTCAACTGAATTAACTGTCAAAATTCTTACCCTCCAGATGATGTTTCTTTCATATTTGAGCAAATGGTCTCTTAATCTATTTTTCCACCCAATATAATATGATAGTGGAAATCAAATGACATGAAAGGAAAACATTTTTTGTTGGGTGTATATAAATATTACATCCGGAATGATTGAACATATAATTTTCCAAATTCAAATCCATTTCTCAGCCAAAGAAGCAGAGCAGTCAGAAATAAAAGTCATTTGAAACTGCCATTACCCAATTGCAACAATTACTTATTATTTACATCTCAAATGCCCTGTGTTTCCACGTATCTTGGACTTGTTGGCACCACACAGAAGTAGCTAATAGTTTAGAAATCCTGAAATTCTCTTTTTCTTCTTTATTTTTTTTTTTTCCAGTCAGCAATACTTGCTTACCCTTGCTAATTTATTACACCTACTGAGTAAGCATCATGCCCGCGACTGTTCTCAGCTGTCATTTCTGCCGGATTCTAAGGCTACAGGTCCTTTGGCAAATGCACCCCCTCTTCCTTCTCCTTTTCTTTCAATCTAATATGTGAGATATACCAAGTTATGAGATGCCTTCTGGCATCCTAAGAAAATGCCAACTATAGAACAACAGATGTAGTCTCTTTATTAAGGTAAGACAGAATCAGTCACCTAATGTAATGTGGATAAGTTCGCATTTTGTAGTTCAGGATGATTCTTGTCCCTGAAAATATATCAACAGTTTAAACCTTTCTCTTGCTTTACTACAGATATACTGAATTACATTTCTTGAAAGTTAACTATCTAAGAAAACAACAAAAAAGTCTATTTATTCATTTCAACGACTGTATCTTTTTTTTCATAGAAGGACCTGTCAAAACTTTTAAGAATCAATATAAAATGTCCTTCACTAATTAAAATGAGTTGTCATAAATTATAACAAAATTTCACATACAATGCCCTTTGTTTTAGAAGATTTCTCTTTCCTCCTATTTCCCAAATACTTTATCATTCTTTACAATTTATCATAAGCATCTTTCAAGTGAGGCAATTTTATTAATCCAGTATTCTTACAGCAAATTCTACTAGTTGCCTACCCAATATTCTTTCCATTATTCTTTCCTTTTAAAAGAGCTCTGATTTAGTTTTGGGCAGAAACCTGCTGAGCCTCAGGACATGGATCACAGTGGTCTGGAAAGTCATGCGATCATTCTCCACTTTCTTAACTGCCTTTGCAGTTTCTAGCAGCTATGTTCTGGCCATTGACACCCAGCCCAGAAGGAAATGGACATGATATCTGAGATGTAGCAGCCATATTCTGACCATGAAGTGAAGTGACAAGCACACGGAAACATTCACCATGCTCAGGATACTGGAGTAGATGTTAGAAACAGCCTGCAACCCTAATGGGCTTTACTAAACAGCTAAAAACAATGTCAATAACCACTATCTTAAGATTTCTTATTATATAGAGAAAAAGTAAACACTCATTAAAAAAATTATTATGGTTGAGTATTCTTTTAAAACTAATGTAGTTGAACAACTGTACATGATCCTAAAACAGACATATATACACATACATATATAAATGTTATACACATATGTATATATACACATATGTATATATACACATATATTTTTGTGTATGAATATATATACATATATACACATGTATAATACGTGTGTATATGCACAGTATGTGTGTATATATGATGTATAACACATGTATGTATAGGTACAGTATGTGTGTATACACATGTGTTACATGTTTGTGTGATATGTATATACATATATAATGTATACACATACACATACATAGGTATAAAGGCATATTTATCCTTAATTAGAAATTTCAATTAGAGCGGAATTAAACAACAGACATTGGGCAATGATGTCCTGAAAAAGTAGAGTCTGAGTCTCAAGATGATCTGATTTCAGATTTATAAGTCAGCCTTTTAAAGCAAGCTAAAAAATACAGAGTTCCAAAAAGTATGCAATAAGTGTTTATTGTTAAAATAAATAAGTAATTTGCTATCTTATTTTCCATAGTTATAATTTTTTTATTTTACTTTCAGTGTTTGTAGAGTTTCTCCTCTATCATTTGTTAATGATTCCTAGATTTGGTAGTTCATAGGATGCACACATCAATCGTTTTGTTCAGGAGAGCACTGTCAGCATTAATGTCTCGTTGTATTCTTTAGCCATTTGTACTTTTTCCTTCAAAAAAATCAGTGGCTCTTACTTGCTATTATATTTGAATAGCTATTGACTTAATTTTATTTAGTTATGTGAAAAAGTTTTTATTTCCTGTATTTTAATAAATAAGACTGTAGATAAATATTAAATACCTTCTCAAATGACAGTTTTAGTAAATGAGAGAGCTGGAAGGGATTTGAAGCCTACAATTCCAAAAACATGTACCTAATTTTCATGCTGTATAGTCTGAAGACCAAACTTCTTAGTACAAAGCAGTCAAGTCCTTTCTCAACATGACCTCAATCAAACTTTTGAACTTAACATCAAAATATAACTTAAGAATAGAGCTCAGTTCAAACTCTTCCTATTGCAAACGAGGGAAGTGAAGCTCACACAAGCAGTATGGTATTGGGTTTAAAACAATGGTGGGGTGGGGAGTGAGGGAAGCACTAGGGAGTAACATCTATGGTCTATTTGAGGAGAAAACACTAAGTGCCAACATTCAAAACTGGTCTGCATTTCTAAGGTTTCCATCGTTTTCAGGAGTGCCCTCTGTAGAAATTGACTGCTTTGTCATTTCTATTACTTGAATACCTAGACTGAGGAAACAAAGGAATAAGATGCTGCTTGGATTGGAGGGACATAATCTCCTTGGCATATTCCTTAAGGCAATTTGGTAGCCCCAGCCTTGTAGCAAATACCACTCTTTCAAAATTTGAGGGAGAAATATGCTAGTGTCTATAATGTTTGTGCCATGGGGTCTGGTTGCTAGCAGTCCCATCTAGCAAAGTAGTGCCATCCCTCACTCAGACATGACCATCAGCTCAACCTTCCCCTCCCCTTGAGTCTACTGATTCTGGAATGAACATGTATCTTATAAACTTTTATCAGTATAAACTGGAGAAAGCAGTTCACTAACTGGGATAGTAGGGGTTGAGTAGAGAGGGGAAAGGTGGGGATGACCACCAGGGTTTGGCTCATTTTGATGTCATCTATTCATCCTGTGCTTCAGTCAAAGCAGGCTACTCTAATGTTCTAATCATCTTATTTATTTTTGTTTGTTTTTCAATCACACTCCACAAAATACTGTGGTGAATATTTAATTTTAGTTCGTGCTTTACTTTTTGCATTCAACTTTGTTCTTTATCTTGTACCACGTTCTTTTGGTAGAAGCACCTTTTTCTTTTCTTTTCTTTTCTTTTCTTTTCTTTTCTTTTCTTTTATTTTCTTCTCTTTTCTTTCTCTTTCTCTTTCTTTTATTGAGTAACTATATCATTCAGTACATGTGGTGGGTCTTTGTGCTGAGCTACTCTGCTCTTACTTAGTCAATCAAAATATTTCTTCCAGGAAATGGCTATAGAAGTAGAGTGTCCAAAGAATGCAAATGCAGCTGCATTCATCTTGAAAGTGACACTCTGAAGAAATTACCCATAATTTCTCCCTCTTGGACATGCAGAATTATCCTGTTCTTGTATTTTTCTGGCCAGCTTCTCCAACTTTCCTTTTGTTGTTTGCAACTAATAAAACTTTATGGATAAGAATGCCTTCCCTTTGCTATTATCCATGGAATTTCTATCCAACCTTCGGCTTAAAATTTTTCTGTAGTTGGCCTTCCTATGATCTTTGAGCCAGAAGTCTTCTCTCTGCTCTGAACTTCCGTATCTTGCTCATTTCTCTTTAGTACTTTGCACATTATAACAGGCCAAACAGTAATTTGTGGACCTGTTTTATATTTTCTATTATGTTATAAGCTCCCCAGCAGAGAGTGTTTCCTATGCATTTTATATCTTCTCCCCTCTTATATCTTCTCCCATGTCTAAAGCAATGTCTTTTTGACACACAAGGCCATGAAATGTATGCTAAATAAATACATCACAAATGCTGTAGTAGCAAGAACACTAGGTTTTCAATCAGGAAACCGAGTGTTAATTACCACCCCAACACTTATTCATTAAGTGGTCTTGCACAAATCATTTCTGGATCTCATTATTTTCTCATTTATAAAATGAGGGTGACTTAGTCACTTAAAGCTGCTATAACAAAATACCATAGATTAGGTGGCTTCAACAACTAATCTTTGTTTCTCACATTTTTGGAGGCAGAATGTTCAAGATTAAACCAACATATCTGGTGCCCAGTAAGGGTACTCTTCCTGGTTTGGAAATGGCCATCTTTTCATTGTATCCACACATGGCCAAGAGGAAAATAATGTTTCTTTTTATAAGGGTACCAATCCCATTCACGAGGGTCCAACCCTCACAATTTAATTACCTCCCAAATACCCCCACCTCCTTATATAATCACCATGGGGTTAAGATTTCAACATATGAGTTTTGGACAAACATTCAGTCCATAACAATGGGTGTAGGACCAAATAACATCTCCTCTAGGTCTGAATTTTATGTTTACGTATAAAATATTTATTAAGAACATCTTCTAATTTGGGATTTCTTTTGGTAACCAGACAACCAAATTATTTTACTATTTCCTTATAGTTTACAAATTAGCTACACTCCATAAGAAATAAAACTCTGAATAATCTCCTTTTGATATTGTTTTCTAGTTGTGCAATTATCCAGGAATCTTACATCATCAGTAGACAACTGACTTCAGATCTTATCTTCAACAAATAAGTAGGAACGTAGCTAAGCAAAGCAGTCTGTGAGAAATTAGAAGAGAAGGAAATCTATCCATATGCTTTAAGATATTTTCATGAGTAACTGCAAATGTACCTTATGTTAATTTATTGGATGGTGGATAAGTTGAGGAATAGACAGGAAAGTATTATAGGGCTATGTTGTTAAGTTCCTTTTTCAAAAATAGTTTCTGCTTGGCTCACCACAAAAATGAAGAAATAAATCACAAGAAAGTTGATTGATTCTGCTAAGAGCCACAGACACAAAACAGGTGACAGACATATCTAATCTAGCCTGCCAGAACAGGCTCCGTTCCCTTTTTAGGTAGAAAATTGTGTCTTTGATTTCTGATGATCTAGAAGCCTATCTTATTTTCAAGTGGCCAGAGTACTACACAAAATCACTGCATGCATTTGATCTAGACTAGACAGCCTATAAATTATGAGGCAGTAAAATTCTCCTTCCCCTAATAATTCCCAATTTGCCTATTTTAAATAGGAATACACATACAAAACCCATAAAACTCATTGAGGATGCCCTGGTTTGTTGGTTTTTCCATAGCTGAAAATTCTTACTTATATGACAATTTCTATCCCTTCAATATTTTATTCATAATATTAGAGAGTATAGACAATCTTTTAAATCATGCTTTAGTATCTGTGCTGTTTCTTCAAAATCTTCATGGTATTGCATATTTTGTAAAAGAAATGAAATAGTAAGAAAGACAACAAAATATATTAAACATTTGCAGGTCATTAGAAGATGTAAAACTGGAGAGAATAATTGCTATTTCAGAGAAAATGACAGAGATAAATGTAAATGGTTTATAATATTCTCCAGCTCTATTGAAAATAGCTTTTTTATTATTTCCTTTCCCCTACTATTGTACAGATGGAATATTATTATTGAGTTTCATTTTTCATTGTTAGCCTTGGTCTCAAACTAAATGTTAGAGTTGTTCCTATAGTTAATGATATTTCTTCCCATTGAGAAGAGAAAATGAGTTCTCAGTATATGCCAGGCATCATAGTAGGTACCTGAAATTTTATCGTCTGAAAATATGAACGATGAGCCCAAAGTTGAAACAATCTCAAGTGTATCAAAATTTTTCATAATGTACCAAGATGGCTAATTCAGTCTAATAACAAGGTATATCCTGTTAGTTTCTTTGACTATCATAATGTACCAAGATGGCTAATTCAGTCTAATAACAAGGTATATCCTGTTAGTTTCTTTGACTATCTAACTCTTACAAATTAGATGTTCTTTATGCAAAGCAGGAAGTCACAACAAATTCGGCATAATGAAAGGAAAAATATATATGGAAAAAAGGGACATAATAATCTAACCTAAATTCAATCCATTTTTTCAAAACCAGAGATACACCACTCAAAGTTAAAAGTGAAAAGCAATCTATTAGGATAGCTATGAATGAATTTAAAATTATTGAAGGTTCATAAACCTCATAGGTATAAGGCTTCTACAAAAAAATTACTAAGATTATTAAAGTGAAGAAAAGCTGCTATTGTCCAAAATATCTACATAATTTAGCAGGCAAAATTTTTCCTTCTTAGGGTCTCAGTTTATTGCCTCTAACTTTACTCCAAGTTTCAGTATAAAAATTTTAAAATGTAATGATAAAAATTCACAATTGTTTTTGTTCTTGATAAGTCCAATTTAAGAATGCATCCACATTGATAAAAAAGCAAAAGAACATGCTCATACTTTGGTATGCTTGAAATACCTTCATTCATAAAACTAAAAGTGAACATGTAAATGGTTTTTAAACAATGAATATTTAAACTTGTTTCATTTTTAATTAGGAAGCTGTATCCCCAAGTCAACTGAAAAACATTTGACATTATTTTGTGTTTTGAGAATTATAAAGCCAGATCAGGCCAGGCATATGGTGGCTCATGCTTGTAATCCCAGAACTTTGGGAGGCTGAGGCAGGAGGATCATTTGAGGACAGGAGTTCCAGGTCAGCCTGGGCAACATAATGAGACCCCATCTCTATAAAAATGAAAAATTAAATAAATTCTTAAAAGCCAAGTCAGTCCTCTCATTTTTTTCTAACCTGCTGAAACTTAAAAACTCTCCAATGATCTGGTACAATACATGGTTCACTCCAAATGACTTCATCCTTAAAAGTATCACGACACAGAACACCTTGCCCAAATCAACAAAAAAGAAACTCCAGTTTTATTTTTGATTGAATTTTACAATGACTACACAAAGAAATTCCCTTGCAAATCTCATTCCAAACAACAGACTAATATAGCCTCCATAGTCTGAGTTGTGATGGATCAGTACTAATTAAGTTATAACAATTACAGGCTCATGATTCCAACTGCTACAAGACTGACTTCAAATGAGGAATGTGTTCTAAAGGTTTATTTTGGAATGCAGAATGGTTTTTACTGCAGAAAAATGTATATTATAATTACGTCCTTGGCCCACCTATAAATCTTTTCATTCGTTAGGCACCTGAAGTGCACAATTTATGGTATGTTGGAAACACATTGTTGTTATACATGTACAGCATCCTCATGAGAGATGGGGACATTGGGAAGACTGGCGTACTCCTAGCAAATCATCAGAGGGAAGATCCATTGAAAATGGACAGAGGGAAGACACAGATACTGGGTCAAATGGGCAGGAAGCAGGGAACTCTGCACAGGGAGTTATTTCTAGCCCCCAATGACTTCTGTGGAAGGGGCGGGGGTTGAGCAGGCAAGGAGCAACCCATTCTCCCCAGGGGCCCCTGGAATTCTGCCAGCAGGAGACTACATGACCCCCATGGACAATTGAACTGGCAGAGAGAGCTGTTTATAGAAGTAGTACGGGCAGAACTCCAGACGGTGTGGAACCCAGAGGGTTTGGTGTGGGAGCATCTGGAGTGGAGCACTACCAGCGATGCCCATCCTCCAGGGCTGCCTTGCACCCATAGGAAACTTAAGGCCTAAGAAAACTGTTAGAGCTGAACATTGCAGGGTGGTCTTGCTGACGAGGCTGGGCTAGTCCAACTGGAGCACCTTTGGTCTGCTGGCCTCTCCTGTGACCCCAGCTAGGCCTGATTCCAGTACAGCCTCAGAACCCCAGGTTGTGGTGGCATCCTGGTGGCATGCATCATAGCTCCTGCACTGACAGACTGTACTTGACCAGTAGACAGCTCCAGTAGAGTGCCCCAATAGAGTGTCCCTGCAGACATGCACCTGTCCACCTATGCCCTTCTCTTACCACAGTCTCCCCTGAGTTGCTTTGCTGGCACGCACTTGTCCACAACCATCCCCCCACATTGCTTTGCTGAGGCATGTAAGCTTGGGTAGACCTTGCCTTCCTTTCCTGCCAGATGCATGTGCACCATACTGTGACACAGCTGCCAGTGTGAGTGAACCCCAACTCTCTAACACTCCCCCAACAGTGCTGTCATTGCTGTTGGAGCATTGGCTAGCATGGAAACTGGAGACTGTCAGCTCCACATCCACCCACACCCCACCCCATGCCAATACTGCGACTGGTGCGAAACTACAAAAGTAGACCAACCGATCTGCCCCCAACCCCAGCAGCAGCTGCCATCTACATTAATGCATGAACACAGGACACACAGTCCCATGCCTGCCAGTGACACATACCTGTGCTAACATTTTTCCCCATGCAAATGCATGCACAGACACTGGTGAGACCCCGTGCATCTCCACACAGCGGTGCCCTGCCAACACTGCAAGTGTCCCAACAAAGGTCAGCACATTTGTACCCATCAATACTCAGCCATGCAACTTGCAGCACTGCTGCTGCTGCTGGCATATACAAATGAGGACCAATCCTGCTGCCACTGCCCTACAAAGCGCTGAGGCTGGAACCACCCATCAGAGAGTTCTAACCAGTTGTCTGGAAACAATTCAGGCCCCTCCAGTGAGTTAGGTTCCTAACCTCCAGGAGCTACAGAATAAAGCTGGGGTCCATACTGGCCCCCTAGAGTTAGAGCACACAGTTCAGGAGTTATGAGTTGAGCCTTGGCCCCCTAAAATCCTTCAAAAATGAAACCAGTCAACGGAACCCACCTTATGCCATAATCAACTCCCCAAGGACATCAAATAGGATAGAAGAAAAAGAAATCCAAAGGTCAGCAACTTCAAAGACTGAAGCAACATCAGCTCACAAAGATGAGAAAGAACCAGCACAAGAACTCTGGCAACTCAAAAGCCCAAAGTGGCTTCTTACCTCCAAATGACACCACTAGTTTCCCAGCAACAGTTCCTAACCAGGCTAAGATGGCTAAAATGATAGAAATAAAATTCGAATATAGATAGGAATGAAGATTACTAACATACAGGAGAAAGTCCAAACCCAATTCAAGTAATCTAAGGTTTACGATAAAACAATACAGGAACTGATAGACAAAATGGCCATTATATGAACAAACTGATCTGATAGAGCTTAAAAACATGGTAGAAGAATTTCATAATGCAATCGCAAGTATTAACAACAGGATTGACCAAGCTGAGGAAAAAAAAATCTCACAGCTTGAAGACTGGCTCTCCAAAATGACTCAGTCAAAGAAAAAGAAAAATAAAAAACTGCAAGGAGAATAAATAAAACCTTTGAGAAAGATGGGATTCTGGAAAGAGACCCAGTCCATGACTCATTGGCCTGCCTGAGAGACAGGGTGAGAGACCAAGCAACTTGGAAAACATATTTCAGAATATTGTCCATGAAAATTTACCCAACTTTGCTAGAAAGGTCAACATTAAAATTCAGAAAATTTAGAGAACCCCTGCAAAATACTACACAAGATTCTCCAAGGTCATAATGAAAAAATGTTAAAGGCAGCTAGAAAGAAGGGTCAGCTAACCTACAAAGGGAACCCCATCAGACTAATAGTAGTCCTGTCATCAGAAACCCTACAAGCAAAAGAGATTTGGGGCATTCATCATTCTTAAAGAAAATAATTTTCAACCACGAATTTCATATCTGGTCTAACTAAGCTTTCTAAGTGAAGGAGAAATAAAATCCTTTTCAGACAAGCAAATGCTGAGAGTATTCATTACTCTCAGACCTGCCTTATGAGAGATCCTGAAGAGAGTACTAGATATGGAAAGGACAGACTGTTACCAACCACTACAAAAGCACATTTAAGTACATAGACTAGTGACACTATAAAGCAACCACACAATCAACTCTGCATAATTATGAGCTAACAACCTGATGACAGGATCAAATCCACACATATCAATACTAACCTTGAATGTAAATAGGCTAAATGCCCCAATTAAAAGGCACAGAGTGGCAAGTTGAATAAAGAAGCAAAACCCAACAGTATGCTGTCATCAACAGACCCATCTCACATGCCGTGGAAGCCATAGGCTCAAAGAAAAGCGATGGAGAAAAATCTACCAAGCAAACAGAAAACAGAAAAAAAGCAGACACTGTTATTCTAATTTCAGACAAAACAGACTTTAAACTAACAAACATAAAAAAGACAAAGAAGGGCATTACATAAAGGTAAAGGGCTCAATTCAAAAGAAGACCTAGCTATCCTAAGTATATACACACACAGCACAGGAGCAGCCAGATATATAAAGCAAGTTTTTAGAGACCTACAAAGAGACATAGATAACCACAAAATAATAATGAAAGACTTTAACACTCCACTGAGAGTATTAGATAGATCATTGAGGCAGAAAGCTAACAAAGATATTCAGGACCTTAACCGAAAACTTGAAGAAATGGATCTAATAGACAGCTACAGAACTCTCCACCCCAAAACAACAGAATGTACATTCTCCTCATATGCACATGGCACATACTTTAAAGATGACCAAACAGTTGGGCATAAAACAACACTCAGCAAATTCAAAAAACCCAAAATTATACCACACTTTTAGACCATGATATGGTTTGGCTCTGTGTCCCCACTGAAATCTCACCTTGAATTGTAACAATCCCCATGTGTCAATTCCCACGTGGGTGGAGATAACTGAATCATGGGTGCAGTTTCCTCCATGCTGTTCTTGTGATACTGAGTGAACTCTCATGAAATCTAATGGTTTTGTAAGAGGTTTCCCCATTTGTTCAGCACTCATTCTCTATCCTGCTGCCCTGTGAAGAGGTGCCTTCCACCACGATTGTAAGTTTCCTGAGGTCTCCCCAGCCACGTGGAACTGTGAGTCGACTAAACCTCTTTTCTTTATAAATGACCCAATCTAGGGTATTTCTTTTTTTTTTTCTTTTTTCTTTTCTTTTCTTTTCTTTTTTTTTTTTCTTGAGATGGAGTCTTGCTCTGTCACCCAGGCTGGAGTGCAGTGGTAATCTCAGCTCGCTGCCACTTCTGCCTCCTGGGTTCAAACAATTCTCCTGTCTCAGCCTCCCAAGTAGTTGGGACTATAGGCATGCACTACTATGCCCAGCTAATTTTTGTATTTTTAGTAGAAATGGGGTTTCAGCATGTTGGCCAGGCTTGTCTCAAACTCCTGACCTCAGTTGATCCACCTACCTTGTCCTCCCAAAGTGCTGGGATTACAGGCATGAGCCACAGAGCCTGACCTAGTATTGGGTATTTCTTTATAGCAGCATGAGAACAGACTAATGTAGTAAAATTGGTACCAGGAGTGGGGTGCTGCTGTAAAGATACTCAAAACTTTGGAAAAAACTTTGGAACTGGGTAACAGGCAAAGGTTGGAACAGTTTGGAGAGCTCAGAAGAAGACATAAAGATGTGGGAAAGTTTGTAACTTCCTAAAGACTTGGTGAATGACTTTGACCAAAATACTGATAGTCATATGGATAATGAAGTCCAGGCTGAGGTAGTCTCAGATGGAGAGGAGGAACTTGTTGGGAACAGGAATAAAGGTGATTTTTGCTATGCTCTGGCAAAGAGATTGGAGGCATTTTGTTCCTGCCTTAGAGATGTGTGGAACTTTGAACTTGAGAGAGATGATTTAGGGTATCTGGTGAAAGAAATTTCTAAGCAGCAAAGTATCCAACATGTGACTTTGGTGCTTTTAAAAGCATTCAGTTTTATGTATTCACAAAAATATGTTTTGGAACTGAAAGTTATGTTTAAAATGGAAGCAGAGCATAAAAGTTTAGAACATTTGCAGCCCCACAAAGTGATAGAAAAGAAAAACCCATTTTCTGAGGAGAAATTCAACCCAGCCACAGAAATTGGCTTAAGTAATGAGGAGCCAAATGTTAATTGCCAAGACAATGGGGAAAATGTCTCCAGGGCATGCCAGAGGTCTTCACAGCAGCCCCTTCCATCACAGGCTCAGAGGCCTAGGAGGGAAAATGGTTTAATTGGCTGGTCCCAAGATCTTGCTGCTTTGTGCAGTCTTGGGACATGGTGCCCTACATGCCAGCTGCTTCAACTCCAGTTGTGGCTGAAAGAAGCAAAGGTACAGTTTGGGCCATTGCTTCACAGGGTGCATGCTCCAAGCCTTGTCAACATACAGGTGATGTCAGGCCTGCAGGTGCACAGAAGTCAAGAACTGAGGTTGGAGAACCTCTACTTAGATTTCAGGAGATGTATGGAAACACCTGGATGTCCAGGCAGAAGTCTGCTGCATGGGCGGAGCCTTCATGGAGAACCTCTGCTGGGGCAGAGCAGAAGGGAAATATGGGGTTGGAGCCCCCACACAGAGTCTCCACTGGGGCACTGCCTAGTGGAGCTATGAGAAGAGGGCCACCATCCTTCAGACCCTAGAAAGGTTGATCCACACAGATTTCACCATGTGTCTGTAAAAGCCACTCAACACCAGCCTGTGAAAGCAGCTGGGAGGGGGCCTATACCTTGAAAAGTCACAGGGTGGAGCTGCTGAAGGCCATGTGAGCCCACTTCTTGCATCAGTGTGACCTGAATGTGAGACATGGAGTTGAAGGAGATTATTTTATAACTTTAAGGTTTAATGACTGCCCTATTGGATTTCGAACTTGCATGGGGCCAGTAATCCCTTTGTTTAGGCCAATTACTCCTATTTGAAATGGGTATATTTACCCAATGACTATATCCCCATTGTATCTGGGAAGTAGATAACTTGCTTTTGCTTTTACAGGCTCTTAGGTGGAAGGTACTTGTCTTGCTTCAAATGAAACTTTGGACTTGAACTTTTGGGTTAATGCTGGAATGAGTTAAGACTTTGGGGGACTGTTGGAAGGGCATAATTGTGTTTTGAAATGTGAAGACATGAGATTTGGGAGGGGCCAGGGATGGAATGATATGGCTGCCTCTGTGTCCCCACCCAAATCTTATCTTGAATTGTAACAATCCCCATATGTCAAGGGTGGGACCAGGTGGAGATAATTGAATCATGGGAGCAGTTTCCCCTATGCTGTTTTTGTGATAGTGAGTGAATTCTCTCATGATCTGATGGCTTTATAAGGGGTTCCCCCATTTGCTCAGCAATCATTCTCTATCCTGCCACCCTGTGAAGAGGTGCCCTCCACCATGATTATAAGTTTCCTGAGGCCTCTGCAGCCATGTGGAACTTCAAGTCAATTAAACCTCTTTTCTTTATAAATTACCCAGTCTCTTTTATTTCTTCATAGCAGCATGAAAATGAACTAATACACACCAAAATGCAGTAAAAAATAGAAATTAATGCTAAGAAAATCACTTGAAATAATACAATTAAATGGACATTAAACAACTTGCTCCTGGATGACTTCTGAGTAAATAATAAAATTAAGTCAGAAATCAAGAAACTATTTGAAACGAATGAGAAAAAAGGATACCACATACCAGAATCTCTGAGATACATCCAAAGCAGTGATAAGAGGCGAGTTTAAAGTGCTAAGCACCCACACAAAATAGTTAGAAAGATTTGAAATTAACCACCCAACATCATATCTAGAGGAACTAGAGAAATAAGAGGAAATAAAATTCAAAGCTAGCAGGAGACAAGAAATAACCAAAATCAGAACTGAAATGAAGGCAATTGAGACACAAAAACCCTACAAAACACAAACCTTCTTTGAAAGAATTAATAAGACAAATAGACTGCTAGCTAGATGAGTAAGTTTAAAAATACACAAGATCAAAAAAAAAAAAAAAAAACACACACACACATTGAGAAATGACAAAGGGGACATTACCACTGACCACACAGAAATACAAACCCCTTAGAGAAACACCTCTATGCAAACAAACTACAAACCTAGAAAATGTTAATAAATTTCCGAAAACATATACCATCCCAATATTTAACCAGGAAGAGACTGAATACCTTAACAGACCAATAACAAATTCTGAAATGGAATCAGTCATTAAAAAAAGTCCTATGTAATAGAACAAGCTCAGGACTAGACAGGTTCACCAGCAAATTCTACCAGATGTATAAGGAAGAGCTGGTACTATTCTAAAAAAATGAGGAGAAAACATTCCTAACTCATTCCATTAGGGCAGCATCATCCTGACACAAAAACTTAGCAGAGACACAACAAAAAAATAAATCTTCAGGCTAATATCATTTATGAACATAGATGCAAAATTCCTCAACAAAATACTAACAAACCAAATCCAGCAGTACATCAAAAAGCGAATCCACCATGATCAAGTAGGCTTCATCCCTAGGATGTAAGTTTTGTTCAAAATATACAAATCAGTAAGCGTAATTCATCACATAAACAGAACTGAAGACAAAAAACAATATGATTATCTCAATAAATACAGAAAAGGCATTAAATAATATCCAACGTCCCTTCATTTAATAACCCTCTACAAACTAGGCATTGTAGGACCATACTTCAAAACAATAAAAGCCATCTATGAAACATTCACAGCCAACATCATACTGAATGGGCAAAAGCTGGAAGAATTCCCCTTGAAAACTGGAAGAAGACAAGGATGTCCTCTCTCACCACTCCTATTCAGCATAGTGCCAAAAGTCCTAGCCAGAGAAAACTGGTAAGAGAAAGAAATAAAAGACATTCAAATAGAAAGAGAGGAAACTAAACTATCCTTGTTTGCTGATGATGTGATTCTATACCTCAAAACCCTCAAAGTATGTGCTCAAATGCTCTTTGATCCGATACACAATTTCAACAAAGCTTCTGGATATACAATCAATGTACAAAAATCAGTAGCATTCCTATACACCAACAACACCCAAGCTGAGAGCCAAATTGAGACTTCAGTTCCATTCACAAGAGCAACAAAAAGAATAAAATACCTAGGAATACAGTTAACCAAAGTGGTGAAATACTTCTACAATGAGAATTACAAAACACTGCTCAAATAAATCAGAGATGATACAAACAAATAGAAAAATATTCCATGCTCATGGACAGGAAGAATCAATATTGCAAAAATGGCCATACTGCCAAAGCAATTGACATCCCTAATACTATTCCTATCAAATTACCAATGACATTCTTCACAGAATTAGAAAAAAAAATTTAAATTCTTATGGAACCAAAAAGGATCTCCAATAGCCAAGGCAATTGTAAGCAAAAGAACAAAGCTAGAGGCATCACATTTCCCAATTTCAGACTATACTACAAGGCTACATTAACCAAAACAGCATGGTAGTGATACAAAAACAGACATAGAGACCAATGGAACAGAAAAGAGAGACTACAAATAATTTCCCACACCTACAATCATCTGATCTTTGAGAATATCCACAAAAACAAGCAATGGAGAAAGTATCCCTATTCAATAAGTGGTGCTGGGTTAACTGTTTTGCCCTATGAAGAAGTTTGATACCGGACCCCTTCCTTACACCATCTACAAAAATTAACTCAAGATGGATTAAACACATAGGTCTAAAATAAAAAAACTATAAAAACCCTGAATGATAACCTAGGAAATACTATTCTAGACATAGAACCCAGCAAAGATTTCAAGACAAAGCCACCAATAGCAATTGCAACAAAAACAAAAATTGACAAATAGGGCCTAATTAAACCAAAGAGTTTCCGCATAGCAAAACAAAACAAAACAAAAAACTATCAACAGAGTAAAGACACAACCGAAAGAATAGAGAAAATATTTGTAAACTATACAACCAACAAAAGTCTAATATCCAGAGTCTGTAAGTAGCCCAAACAAATTTACAAGCATAAAAACAACAAACCCACTAAAGATTGGGCAAAGGACACAAACAGTTTTCAAAAGAAGACATATATGTGGACAACAAGAACATGAAAAGAAAGCTCAGTATCACTAATGATTACAGAAATGCAAATAGAACCACAATGAGATACCATCTCACACTAGTCAGAATGGCTCTTCTTAAAAAGTTAAAAAAATAACATGCTGACAAGGTTGTGGAGAAAAGGGAATACTTATGCATTGCTGGTGGGAATGTAAACTAGTTAAACTATTGTGAAGGGCCATTTGGTGATTTTTCAAAGAACTTAAAATAGATCTACTATTTGACTCAGCAATCCCATTATTCGGTATATACCCAAAGAAATATGAACCGTTCTACCATAAAGAGACACACATGCATATGTTCATCACAGCACTATTAACAATAGCAAAGACATGGAATCAACCTAAATATCCATCAGTGGTAGACTGGATAAAGAAAATGTGATACCTATATACCATGGAATACTACGCAGCCATAAAAAATGAGATCATATCCTTTGCAGCAACATGGATAGAGTGGGAGGCCATTATCCTAAACAAACTAACACAGGAACAGAAAACCAAATACTGCATTTTCCCATGTATAAGTGGAGGCTAAACATTGAGTATATGGACACAAAGAAGGGAACAACACACACTGGGGCCTACTTGAGGGTAGAGGTTGGAAAAAGGGTGAAGATCTAAGACTACTTATTGGGTGCTATGCTTATTACCTGGGTGATGAAATAATTTGTAAACCAAAGTCCCATGACATGCAATTTACCTATATAGCGAGCCCCCACATATACCCCTGAACCTAAAATAAGTTTTCAAAAAAGGAATAGAATGTGTGTTTGTGTGCATGCATGCATGGGTACATATTTGTTAGTGAAGCAGATGGGGATGGGCAATAAGGAGGAATACAATAGCCGTTGGGTATGTATACGTAAAAAGAATTAGAACGTTGGTAGAGGAAGGATATGGGAAGATTTCTTTATCATTCTTGTCCTAGGTTGTTATCACTCTCACCACTGAAAGACAAGGTCCTGATCTGACATAGAAAAATGAAAAGCAGAAATCAAGTTGAAGATATTGAACCTATACCAATGTCAGAGATTTCAGTGGATAAGAAAATGGTGGAAAGACCTACAAGTATTATAAACTGGAAAAGAAAGCTATTTATTCCTGTTGCCAAGTGGCTATGAGAGAAGTATATGAGTCAAGCAGGAAGTAGTAGTCAAGGACTATGACAGTGAATAATATTATAATTGACTTTTACTGAATTATAAAATAGCATCTTCCAATTAGTGTTTTAGGGACTCTTATACACTTACCAGGCATACTGCTATAGATTAGTGCATTCAATTATCCATACCTGAAGTCTATCAGTTAAAATTTCCTAAAAATTCACTTTCAGACATCTAAGGCTATATTGCCTCTAGAAATGCAAGGAAGACTGAGCCAAATATGGGGAAAAAAGAAAGAATACAGAATTAATCAAATATATTCTCTATTGTCCCCATTCCCTGATTACATGCAAAGTTGTCCGTAATTTTTAAACCTATTAAAGGATATTTGGAGGATGCAGTCTTAAACAACTTTGGCTCATCCATTCAATTATTTGCAAGGAAAGCCTACTGAAAATATGTCTTTGATGTAACTTTCACTTTTACTGAAATATTACGATTTGTACTTAAGAACAATAACTTTTTATAAAAAATGTCACGTGGAAGTAAGAATGTGGACATACAACACACGGATTGGGGGGAAATATTTGCAAGCCATATATCTGATAAGGGGTTACTATGCAAAATTTATAGGGAACTCAAACAACTCAATAGCAAGATAACAAACAACTCAATTAAAAAATGGGCAAGAAGTTGGGTGTGGTGGCTCATGCCTGTAATCCAGAACTTTGGGAGGCTGAGGTGAGAGGATTGCCTGAGCTCAGCAGTTCGAGAGCAGCCTGACCAACATGACGAAATCCCATCTCTACTAAAAATATAAAAAATTAGTGTAGTGTGGTGGTGCAGGCCTGTAGTCCCAGCTATTCGGGGGATGAGGCATGAGAATCGCTTGAACCCCCGGAGGCGGAGGTTGCAGTGAGCCAAGATCCTCAATCCAGCCTGGGAGAGAGAGCAAGACTGTCTCCGAAAAAAAAGAAAAAAGAAAAAAAAAAAATAGGCAGGAGAGCTGAATAGACATTTCTCAAAAGAAGACAAACAAATGGCCAAAAGACATATTTAAAAAATGCTCAATTCACTAATCATTACAGAAATGCAAATTAAAACAATAATGATGTATCACTTCACATCTGTCAGGATGGCTATTATCAAAAAGACGAAAGATAAGTGTTGGTGGAGATGTGGTGAAAAGGGAATCTTTGAACATTGTTGGCAGAAATGTAAATTAGTACAGCTGCTATGAAAAACTGTATGGAGTTTCTAAAAAAATAGAATTACCATATGATCTAGCAAGCTCATGTCTGGGTATTACTCAAAGATTTGAGATGAGATTGTCAAAGAGCCATCTATACTCCTCTGTTCATTGAAGCACCATTCACAATAGCCAATTCATGGAATCAACCTAAGTGTTCATCAACAGGTGAATGGATAAAGAAAATATTATATATATAAAAATTATATATTTAATATATATTTATAATATATTTAATATATAATATATATTTTATATACATAAATAAAATATATATAACATATATTTTATATATAATATAATATATAATATATAAATACATATAAAATATATTATATATATATAATCGAATACTACCCAGCCTTCAGAAAGAAGGAACTCCTGTCATCTGCAGCAACATAGATGGGACTGGAGAACATTACGTTAAGTAGGATAAGCTAGGCACAGAAAGACAAGTGCTACATGTTTTTGCTTGTATGTGAAATCTAAAACAACTGAACTCATAGAAGCCAAGAGTAGAATGGTGGTTACAGAGGGTAGGGGGGTGTGGGAATGAAAAGATGATCAAAGAGTACAAAATCTCAGTGAAATAGAATTTTCTTTTTTAGATTTACTGCACAATATAGTGAATGTAGTTAACAACAGTGCATTGTACATTTCCAAATTGCTAAGAGAGTAAATTTCAAATGTTCTCAACCAAAAAGTAAGTATTTGAGATGATGGATATGATAATTAGCTTGATTTAATTATTCCATCTTGTATTAATAAATCATAGCATCATTTTGTAATCTATAAATATATAGAATTATAAATTGTCAATACAGAATAATTTTTTAAAAATCATGTGACTACCCAAGAATAATTTTCAAAATCAAGAAAAATATTGGAGGCTACAAACTTCATTATAAATGAATTTTTATTGCCTTAGTGGCAAGGCAGAGAGGACAATAAGAAAAATATTACACTAAAAAATATACCTTTGGGAGGCCAAGGCAAGTGCATCACAAGGTCAAGAGATCGAGATCATCCTGGCCAACATGGTAAAACTCCATCTCTACTAAAAACAAAAAAATTAGCTGAGCGTGGTGAGTTCCAGCTACTCGGCAGGCAGAGGCAGGAGAATCGCTTGAACTCGGGAGGCGGAGGCTGCAGTGAGCCAAAATCGCTCTATTGCACTCCAGCCTGGTGACAAAGTGAGACTCCATCTCTCTCTCTCTCTCTCTCTCTATATATATATATATGTTTATTTATATATTTATATATTTATATTTATAGACACACACACACGTGCACATATACAGATACACACATGATGCCTAATTTCACATTTTGGGATGGTGCTAGAGAGGTAGAGGTCTAAAGGAAGCCGATCGTTAACTACCTCCTATGGGTAGGCTCAGGGAACAGAAAATATTTTTATATTGTCCAATGACTTACCTTTATACAGAACACTACTATCTTATTATGAGAATCAGGGGCCAGCACAAATACTGCTTTTCCATATTTGTAACAAAATTAATTTTTTGCCTAATATAACTTTTATCTTTAAAACCCAATTACATCCCTGCCTAACTGATGACTTAAATTATTCTCTCAATAATGACAAACATTTCAAATACATGAGTGCAACAATACATGCTCGGTGTTAGTTATAAAAGTCCAGGAATGCTTCATGTCATAAAAGAGGGCTCAGACATTACTATATATTTTTTATTTTGGACTGATAGGCTATTGTCTTGGTAATGAAAGAGGCTTTTTTTTTTTTTTAATAAATTACCCATTCATGTAGAAGTCTCATTTGAATGGATTTTTACTGTCTTTTGCTAAATAATCAACTTTATGCATTAACCAACATAATTTTGTTTTTGAAAGTAAGTATAAAAAACACAAATACTGTATTTTAAATAGTCTATTTCATGTTTATGGAAGTATGTGGCCAAGTATCATTAGTATTTTCTGAGGTAGCATTACTATAGACTGCCCCAGACACCTGTTTTTATTTTATACTACTTAAAATCATACTACAGCAATGAAAAACAACTATTCTGCATAATCGTTTCAGAAAGTAGTACCATGATCGCTAGCTTTTAGTGAGTAATACTTTTAAGGATATCTAATTGCTGACACCTAAAAATCTGGAGAAATGGTTGAAGTCTGTAATATTTTTAAAATAAACTATTCATTAACCTGAGAGTCATACTGTATTAATAAAATCTACAAAGCAGCTATCAATTTTATTAATTATAAGAATATTTGAAGTCATTAATTAAAGAAGAAAACTGATTTTAGAGATGTTATTAAAGATGGGGTATTTGAGATAGAAAAAACCTTTTTAAAATAAAGACCCCCCAAACCCAGCATGTAATCTTTATCAGTTTCATAGCTATCATTACATTTGATGACCTGAAATGTTTATATTTTTTTATTCTACCTTCAAACTAGGCAATTCTGTTTTGCAAGTGAGAGAGCATATCATTTTAGAACTGATTTTTAACTTAAGTTATTTAATGTAAAATGCAGAATAGGAGGCTCAGAGTAGTAAAATTAAATTATTTAAGGTTTTGTTCACTCGGTGTTAATTAACCACAATAATACTGCTGCCTTCCCTGTGTGTAAAATATTACTTATTTCAAGGTTTTAAAATATTTATTACTGCATTTATTCAACAAGAGAACTGTAAATGGTAAAGAGGGTGGTGTTCCAATTTACCAATAATCAAACGAGTTTAGAGATGAATTGACTCTCCTAAACTCACACAACAGAGATGTAATGTTTACTCTGGTCTCTTGTTTTTGTGCCAAGCAATTTCTTCCCCGTGCTAGAAATTCTTAACTAGAGAGGGAAGAAGGATGGGCACAGAAAAGGGCATATCCCCAAAATATTATTATTACCTAGTTTATTTTGCAAGTGGCACATTAGACTCCTCATTCAATACCTCTGAGGCATTGAATGCCTCATTCAAAGCCACCCCCACTGAGGAATATGTCACATCCTCCATGGGTACTGGGCCCAACGATAGACCTTAAACTCCTATTTCAAGTGTAGGTTCTAACCTTGTATGCAAAAGGCTGAGTTTAATGTTCGAGGAAGTGAAACATGGTATCCAGGAGTCGGTGACTGAAATAGATTTGGATTTGGTGAGGCAAGAATCAACAATTTTGCCAAGATTTCTGTGTTCACATAGGCAGCACACATAGAAAACTGGAATGATACAGCGAAGATGAGCATGGCCCCTGCACAAGGATGACCCACAAATTCATGAAGCATTCCATTAAATAAAACAAGCAAACAATTTTGTCAAGATTTATAGCAGGGTGATTGAGAAAATGATGGTAAAATTGACACAGATTAGATGTTGGGACAAGGAGGTATTTTGTTTCACTTTGTTTTTAAGGGTGTGGCAACCTGACAGGCCACAGGGACATAGTTCTCTGTTTTTGTTTGTTTGTTTGTTTGTTTGTTTTTGTTTGTTCCTTCGTTTTAACACATAGTGAATTTGGGACTAAAAATAAGAAAGCAGATGCAAACATGCTAAATGCATGTACATAGCAGGTGTTTAAGCAGACATTGGGTGGGTGAACATAAAGGAAGGTAACAGAAGACAGAATCTACCATATTAAAGGGAGTGGCATTATCACGGCATATCCTTCTCAAATTATTGATTTTATCTTCCACTTAAAATCAGGAGATACTGTGAAAATTAGAACAGAAATCTCAGGATTCTTCTTCGGAATAGAGTTCCCAAAACTTCATTTTAGTATCATGCTTTTCAGTTCATATGACTTGGATTATTTATATACAACACTGAAGGACAATTTGTATGCAAATATTGTTGGCACAAGTCTATGATTAAATTGCAAAAGCTTGGAATGATATGGAACTTATCACTGATTACTTTCACAAGCAGCTCTCAGAAACAGAATCTCAATAAATCACTACCATTCTTCTACATTTTATACATCTGAACAACTAGCACCTTATCAGCATGCTAAGAGTTAGATATAGCAATCATGTTCTTCATGAGCATGATACATATCTACCAAGAAGCTGCTACAAATTCATCCCTTACTCTTGTTATCATGTTTACAATTACTTTCCCTTTGCCGGTTTTATGTGGTTCATATCTCTGCTCAAATATTACTCCTCACCCTATCTCCTACAACTCCATTCTCGTCATTCACCATTCTCATACTTTACTTGTTTACATGGCACTTACCACTATCTAAACTTATGTATTTACTTGTTTATTGCCATCATCCCCTACAATGAAAATTTTATAAAAGAGATGAGCCTGACACTTGGTAGTTATTCCGTAGGTATTTGCTCAATGACAAATGAAATGGATGAAATACAAAGCATTTTTGGAGAGGCTATAAACCTCTCATATACAGAACAGTAACAGCATAACAGTAATAATATCACGTTATATCTCAAAATATCAAATTTTCCTATATTAAATGCTTAATAAGCTTCATGAAATTTATATTGAGAGCTCAATCTGGACAACTATAAAGGGCAATTAGCAAGTATTCTAAATTATGCCAACTCTTTAGAGTTCCGCAACAATGACTAATTATTGATATTTTGAGATAATTTTATATATTGATTAAAGGTGTCTTTATAAACGAAAAGTGTTTACTGGATGTGGCTTCCTGATGTAAAATGTGTATTTAGTTTCTCTTATTAATAATCAAAAATTGTCCATAATCAAAGCACATTTGTTTTATTAAAAAAGTTTAAGTATATGATGATTTACGACTTTACTGAGTTTTATTTCTGCTTTAAATGTTATATAATAATTGATTTAGAGTTATCATCCAAATAATCATCTTACACAATCATCAAATAGAAAATAAGAATATAAAAATAATCCTTACTATTTTCAGTATATTCACACCAGGTATGAAACTATAGAGAACATAAACTATTCTGCAAACATATTATAAGATTGTACCATAACATAATGGCACCAACTTTAATATATAATTTTAGCCCTCAGTTGAGCTATATTTCATTATATTAAGTAAAAATGAAAGCTTTTGACCTAGTGAATCATCATGAGGAAAAATGGATGGCAAATGCAATTAATTTTAATATGTAAGTTTTATGCTTCAAAGTAGTATTTGCTGAACAAATACTCTCTGTCATTCTTTTGGTTTTGATCAGTGTAAGACTGCAGGGGCCAGGCATGGTGGTTCACGCATGTAATCTCAGCATTTTGGAAGGCCAAGGCGGGCAGATCATCTGAGGTCAGGAGTTTGAGACCAGCCTTACCAACATGGTGAAACCCCATCTCTACTAAAAATACAAAAAATGAGCTGGGTGTGGTGGTGGGTGCCTGTAATCCCAGCTGCTTGGGAGGCTGAGGCAGGAGACTCACTTGAACCTAGGAGATGGAGGTTGCAGAGAGCCGAGATTGCACCATTGCACTCCAGTCTGGGTGACAGAGCAAGACTCTGTCTCAGGAAAAAAAAAAAAAGAAAAAACTGCAGGGCACATTACCCACTATTAGAGTGGAACATCAAGTCTAGATTTAGATTTACTTTTTAACCATCAACTTATTATCAAATGTTAATTTTTAAAAATATGTACAAATCTGAAGCACTCCATTAGTAGCTTTCAGGGAATCTATTATTAAAATTCAGCCTGCAGCAAAGGACATTAGTAAAAGGAAAGAGTTTCTAAACAAAATATTTAACACTCAAAGTAGTAAACATATGGACAAGAATGTAGGAATTTCAACAGTCAGTTTTTATTAGATGTATCCAGACAAATAAGTAACTTTTAAACTTTTCTAAAATCTGAAATCAATTTAACATTTCCAGAGGTCTTTTAAAGATCTTTTGAGGACAGGCTACAGCTTGGTGGAGCTATTCATTTACTGTGACAAATTATTTTCCTGTGATGAGGAATGGTTGTACTAGAAGATATAAATTAATTGATAAGTACATGAGTTGTCAAAAAATGGTTTCATCAAAAATACTAAAAGCCAGGAGTTTTTTTTTTGTTTTTTGTTTTTTGTTTTTTTTGAGACGGAGTTTTGCTCTGTCGCCCAGGCTGGAGTGCAGTGGCCGGATCTCAGCTCACTGCAAGCTCTGCCTCCTGGGTTCATGGCGTTCTCCTGCTTCAGCCTCCCAAGTAGCTGGGACTACAGGCTCCCGCCACCATGCCTGGCTAATTTTTTGTATTTTTTAGTAGAGACGTGTTTCACCGTGTTAGCCAGGATGGTCTCGATCTCCTGACCTCGTGATCCGCCCATCTCGGCCTCCCAAAGTGCTGGGATTACAGGCTTGAGCCACTGCGCCCGGCCAAGCCAGGAGATCTTTGAACCACAGTCCAGGTTTAGAAGACCTAGTGGAGGGATGCTGTTGGATCTGTTCTACCTATGGAACTCTCTTTTGCTTCTTCCCAGGTCTCCTTTGTTTCTGTGCTAGTGAAACAAAAATCCTGGATGTAGAACTCCTCCATGTATTATCTATACTGAAAATTTCAGAAGGTGATGGACTACAGGCAAATGTGCTTTAAAATAAAGCTTAACTTGATCCAAGCAAGATGTATAGCTATATGTTTCTTAAATATTTTATACCATTTGATCACCTATGTGAAGGAAGTCTTTGTTTAAACACAACTCAAATAGCCATTTTGGTTTTGACTTTTTGTTTGTTTTCTTTGATAGTATGTATTATAATTTTCATTAAAATATTTCAGAATAAACATTTTATATATGTGTTTTCTATGTCTATGTCTGTGTAAGATGTGTAAATAAACTTTAATCTACACCTTATGGACAATTAGTTAGCAAAGGAATAACTTAACCAAGACTCAACACTGTAAAGGAGATTACTTAGAGACTTCAAATGTTTGCACATCTACATTGGATTGTTATTAATTTCTATTAGGAATCTTGGAAATGAATTTCTATTGCCAAAATTAAGTGTGTTCAGGATATATAGTTGGTTAGAAAAATTGTAGTGGATTCATTGTTATTACATGAACAAAGCATAATAACTTGGCCCAATAGCTTAATATAATAAGGGCAGGGCTTTTGGTCTTCTCTGTCAGAGGTACATAAAGTTCAATCCAGTGGTAGTGGGTGAAGTGGTTGACACTGTAAATAACTTGAGGGTAAAAAACATCTGTAGCAATTTGTCAAAGTAATTTTATATCTTTGAGTTCTAAATATACTAACAAAACAAACACACCAACAAAAACAACTAGAAACTTGCATTTTGTATTTTAAAAATGTTCTAGTAATTCACTATTAATTTTTAGTATATTTTTAAAAAATATTAGTCTTCAAAAGATTAAGAAAAAAATAATATATTGAGACACACTAGCCTAGTTCCTTGTTAGCTTTATATTCTTCCATCTACCCTAAATAGAAATTGTTGGATTTGCTATCATAATGTCACTGAGTTTTCCAAAAGAGGAATCTTTTAATGCATGGAGCTGTCACGGGACCTGAAGGCTGAGGAAATAGTGTGAATGTTTGCTTTTTACCATTTCCTGTCCTTTTGCTTTTCCTTTCCTTGTTTTTTTCTGCTTAATAAAAATATTGTTATGTTTGACAAAATTTGACCTGTCAAATGTAATGCAATGATCTTCAAAATTAAATTACATTTCAATGTAATACCCTACCTGGTATCCAGGTTGTGGGTGGCTGTACAAACTCCAATATTTACCAAAATAACTTTCCAGTTGCTAAAATGCCAAATAGGATTTTGCCATTTCTTTCCCAAGTTCAATCAGCCTTTTGCCACTGCTCCTATTTTGAAATCCATGTAATTTGTATTTCCTGTTGTTTTTTTCAAAGGCTCAGATGTACAGACTCATTACTAAGAAGGTGAATGCACAACCTTTGTGAAAGAGCAGAATTATATATGAAGTTATAAAAGATACTCAAAGAACTTTCCCCAGGGGATTATAACTAAATCTTTACTCCCAGCTGCCTCACTTGTCAATTAGCCAGAGTGTGACCAAAATGGCAGCAGGTAAATGTGAACAATCCAATACTGACCATAAGCACATAAGATGAAACCACTCACCCTTGTCCTTCTTCAGGGTAGAAATATGCTTCAGTAGTACTTTCAAATACAAAGGATAATAATATGGCAATAACAACTGGCAGCGTTCCCAGATTTTACTGCTGTCAAATTTTGTATTAACTTCAAGAAAGATGAATTTCTTAATAAGGAATTAGGGCTTTAAGTTGCTGTCTAGAGCAAACTGGCAATTTGACTGATATCCTACATGTAAACCTTAATGATTACCACTTAGATATTTAAGTCTGCAGTTGCTCCCACTAGGTTTATTACGAGAGAAATAATCACCTCTACAGATGTCTTTTGACACATAATAAATTGAAAAGCATGAAATCCTTTCTATAAAGTATTTGTTTTGGAATATCTACTTTCCAAAAACATGGCTATTTTTGAATCAGTGTATTCCCACAAAAAAAAAAAGCATGTGTGGTGGGGGGGCGGTGGGGGAGAGGTGGGGTGAGCGTGTGTTGCTACTCTGGAAGTTAAGGTGATTGAAATATTGTTCTATTGTTGCTCCACCAGCATCAATTTAGTTTTGCTTTATGAAACATTTGAAATGAAAAGCAGTGTAAATTTATTAAGACTTAAAAGTGATTCATACTATGTGATTGTGGAACTGGGTTTATCTGTCTGACATTATTAGTAAAATAGTTGCCTTATGTCACATAAACATCTGCACCATGACAACACTACCCTGTTAGCAAATTAAAATACCTCTTTAAAAAACCCTCACAAGTCACCTTTTATATAGTCTTCCTAAAAATAGGTAAAGGCATAATTATGTAAATTCCAAAAGAATTGTTTCAATCAACATCATAAGGTGCACAGTAATTTGGCTCAAGGATGATTACAAGATTTTAAAATATGTAAAATGGGATACATATCTGCTCATAAAATCAAGTATTTAATTTATTCTTTATTAGTAAACCTATTAATTTCTTACATTAAGAAGACTTTCCCCTACAAATAATATAGAATTTATGATTCAATCTAGATTAATGGAGAGCATTTAGTTACTTTTCCAAACATGAAATCATAAATGAAGAAGATGAGAGAAACCCAATTCTTAATCCTGTAAGTTATTTGAAAGTATACTTTTCATTAATTTTGGCTTTAAAAATTGAACTTAAAATCTTCATAAAGATATTTCATGTTGTTAGTACATTGACTAATTTAAAAATTGTTTGAACAGAAATACGTAAGGTGAGAGAACATGACATTGATAACACACAGATATGTGCAAAGCACCCACAGGAAGACCTGCCCATCAGAAATATGAGGAGTCAGCAAATAAATGATTCAGGATTTCTTCACCATCAAATGCCACTTTGTAAAATGTGACAGACCAGGAAGTTAGGATGATCTAAATTAAACTGAAGCCCACATGTATAATCCCTCACAGTTTCTAAATAACTTTCACGGATAGCATCTCATTTCGTCTAAAAAACATTAAAAGGTAAGCAAAGCCAGCAAGTATCTTCGTCTCTTATTTGAGGAAGCCAATGTAAAAATAGGATAATTGACTTGAGGACTATCACACAACTGGTATGGAGAGATGTTAGATTCTTTGGTACTTTCACTCAATTCATCCCCACATCCTATGTGTCAGGAAACGGGCATGTTTCCTACACGACTGAGGATTAATGATCCTAGCCCATGACCCACCACTAAATTAATATGTTCCGTAGAACTAGGGATGTCAGGATACTAGTCAAAGAAATCAAGTTGGCTGTGGATAAAGAGGATAATTTTAGCTTTGTCTCCTTTTTGTTTAAAGCCGTTAAGCAAGATTTAAGCAGTTATAGCTGGATTAAAAATCTCAATCTTCCATTCTTATACCACTACAAACTCTGTGGGAGATTTGAAACACATGTCTGTATTTTCAGGGATTTTTTTTCTCCCGAGAATCCTCAATGCACAAAAGAAGCAAAACAAGTTGATATCAAGAAATGAAGGGCATACGAGGGTAATGGATGGATAAAGAACCTAAACTCAAAGTGAAATAATAAAGTACAAATCAATGAGTGAATAAAATAACTACCAGCGGTAAATTTTAACATTGGTGGATCCCCCTCAAAAACTCAAATCTATTAAGAGTCAATTTTAAGAAATTGAGCAGCTTCAGAAAACCAGATGTAAGAATTATGTTAATCTTTTATATCTTGCTCACTTCTTAAACAAGATGCCTGCCTTTCATTCATGTAGGGTTTCACTGTCAAGTAAAGACTAAGCATTCCAAAATCCAAGATAAAACGTCACATTGACACTTAAACCTTTTTTTGACATTTGGTCAGAGCTGAAAATCCAGCCAACCATGATTTTTTGACAGAATGACAGAAATAAGCAAAGCAGTTTCCTCATTCCCTTTGTTCATGTAAGCAGCAATATAATAACTAAAACATCTTTCCCAAAGTATGTTCCACAAGATGTTGACAGCTATTATGTGGGAAAAAATGTTCCATGGTCAAATAAATGTGACAATCATTGTGTAAAACCAAATTGAGAAGTTCTCTTTATTTCAGGGGCCCTTATGACCATAATTATACTTCTGGTTATAAAACCCCTATGTTTCATGACTATGTACTAGGAATTGTGGCTCTAAGGAAAGGATCTAGTTATTCTTCCTACTACGAGCACAACTTGACCAGGCCTAACACACTGAAATAGTAAAGAGCTTCTCTGTATGTTCTGGGCTTCATGTACCACCATTGCTTAGGAATACAATCGCCTAAATTTGGAAGAATTTTATGCTTGCTAATAGATCAAGGTTGCTTCTTAGTTCCACTGAGAGTAATTTTTTTTAAAAAAACAAAATCACAATACCGATATTACACTGAGAAAATGTGATAAAGCCCTAATCATCAAATATCTAAGTCAGAGCTCACATTTTCCAAATTCTGTTAGAATTTTTAAACAGATGATTTGTTTTAATGACCATGCAAGTTCCCCTTGCATGTGATTGATATGTCATGTAAGGCTACTAGTAATATCTAGATGTGCTTTTCCTTCCTTCTTTTTTGTCTTCCAATATTTGTCATTATTCTTAAACTGGAAAATTTTTCTTGTAGAGTTTCTCACCTTCTGAATTTTAAGGATTATATCTTACTATGCCTTTTAACATGTTCCTCTGTCCCTTGAACCTTCTGCAGTCTTGTGGATAAATCTAAAGCCTTGACTTGGTTCAGGTTTAAGTTTCAATTTGTGTCTACTTGCCAAAGATCTTTTGTATGTTCATCAAGAGTCGTGTAATGTCCAGAAGTTTCTCTTTTTTTGTGACATTAGTAGTAGCCACTGATGACCACTGTCTAGATTATTTCATTAAAGGTTTTCAAGTGACAGTGATATTCTAACTTTATTATTTCATCTTCATTAGCTGGCATATTTTTATAAAGAGGAACTCAGTCTCATCAACTATGCGGTTAGAATTTTTACAGGAAAGTCAGGTAAAATGTTGTCTCCATTTCTTTACCAGATTACAGATTACGGAGATGGTTCATCAGCTTCCTCCAAACAAACTGAGAGGCTTTTTTTTTTTTCTTTTTAATTCATGTAATTTTTATTATTATGAGCTCCTGGATTACAAAATATTTTGTGTTTTCAAATCCATTGTCATTACTATTTTTCTTGATAATAATTTTGTATGCCTTTTTATGGCCAATAGAAGCCTCTTTCAGTTCACTTTTGAATCTTTCTGTTATGAGCCCGTAGACTTTGATAACTCTATTGCATTCGGGTTATACTTTCATTTTTAAAAAAGTAAAATATTTTTATTCCCTTACTTGTTTTAAGACAAAAGGTAGCAATCATGCACCATTTTCTCTACCTTGAATTTTGTTCATCAAGAATCATATATGGAGATAATTGTCATTTCTTTTTACAGCTATATAGTATGTCACTGTGCATGGAATATAATTTCTTCAATGAATTCCTTTTTCATGCACATTTGAGTTGCTTCAAGACTTTGCTTTTCTAAAATATGCTGCTGTAATGCAGTCTTGCCTGCATTGTTTTTAAATTCTATTCATGTTGCTGTGTGTCTAGTCTGTTGTTTTTAACCATGTCAAGGTACTCCATGGTACACATAGACAAACATAATTTTATAAAAACCACAGAGGCAGAATCCACTAATGATTCTTATTTGTAAAGATATAAACAATTTACTGTATTATAAATTGATAGTTTTTGCAATTACATAAATTGCTTTTCACTGTCTGATGTAGTTTGGCTGTGCCCCCACTCATTTATCTTGAATTGTAATCTGAATTGTAATCCCCTGGCTGGGCGCGGTGGCTCACGCCTGTAATCCCAGCACTTTGGGAGGCCGAGACGGGCGGATCACAAGGTCAGGAGTTCGAGACCACGGTGAAACCCCGTCTCTACTAAAAATACAAAAAAAATTAGCCAGGCGCAGTGGCGGGCGCCTGTAGTCCCAGCTACTTGGGAGGCTGAGGCAGGAGAATGGCGGGAACCCGGAAGGCGGAGCTTGCAGTGAGCCGAGATCGCGCCACTGCACTCCAGCCAGGGGAACAGAGCAAGACTCCGTCTCAAAAATAAATAAATAAATAAATGAATTGTAATCCCCACGTGTTGGTGGAGGAATCTTGTGGGAGGTAATTAGATCATGGGGCTGGTTCTCCCCACACCCCATGCTGTTCTCGTGATACTCAGTGAGTTTTTATGAGATCTGATGGTTTTATAAGGGGCTTTCCCCACCTTTGCTCTGCACTTCTCTCTCCTGCCGCCATGTGAAGGGTATGTTTGCTCCCCCTTCCATCACGATTGTAAGTTTCCTGAGGCATCCCCAGCTATGCAGAATTGTGAGTCAATTAAACTTCTTTTTGTTTTTAAAATAAATTACCCAGTCTCGGGCATTTCTTCATAGCAGCATGAGAATGGACTAATATAATGTGTCATAATTCTTTTTTTTAATAAAAAAATACATAGATTATTTATTCTGGAAGAGTTATTGCTTTACTCACAGGCAACAAACACGAAAACAGACAAATGTAATTACATCAAGCTAAAAAGCTTCTATATAGCAAGGGAAACAACCAACAGAGTGAAGACACAGCCTACAGAATAGGAGAAAATATGTGCAAACTATTCATTTAACAAGGAATTAATAACCAAAATATATAAAGAACTCAAGCAACTCAACACTAAAAATAATAATAATCCCAGTAAAAAGTGGGCAAAGAGGTTGGGTGCAGTGGCTCACATCTTTAATCCCAGCCTTTGGGAGGCCAAGGTTGTCAGATCACTAGAGGTTAGGAGTTCGAGACTAGCCTAGCCAACATGGTAAAATCCTGTCTCTACTAAAAATATAAAAATTAGCTAGGCATGGGGGCAGGCACTTGTAATCTCAGCTACTCATAAGGCTGAGGCAGGAGAATTCCTTGAACGCAGGAGGTAGAGGTTGTAGTAAGCTGAGATCATGCCCTGCACTCCAGTCTAGGCAATAGAGTAAGACTCCATCTCAAAAAAAAAAAAAAAAAAAAAGGTCTAAGAACATGAACAAACATTTATCAAGAGAATACGTACAAATGGCCAACAGGTATATGAAAAACTGTCCAACATCACAAATCATAAGAGAAATGCAAATCGAAACCACAGTGAGATATTATTTTACCACAATTAAAATGGCTGTTATCAAAAAGACTAAAAATAACAGATGCTGGTGAGGATGTGGAAAAGGAGAAAACTCCTGTACACTGTTGGCGGGTATGTAAATTAGTGCAGCCACTATGGAAAAAAATATAAAGATTCTTCAAAAAACTAAAAAATAGAACTACCATATGATCTAGCAATCTAATCCTGGGCATATATCTAAAAGAAAAGAAATCAATATATCTAAGAAACATCTGCAATGCCATGGTTTTGTGGCACTATTCACAATAGCCACAATATGGAATCAACCTAAGAGTCCATCAAGAGATGAATGAATAATGAAAATGTGGTATATATACAAACTGGAATGCTACTTGGGACGCTGAGGTGGGAGGATCACTTGAGCCCAGGAGTTCAAGGCTGCAGTGAGCCATGATCATGCCACTGCAATCTAGACTGGGTGACAAAGTGAGACATTGTCTTTTAAATTTGATAGATAGATAGGAGATATACACATATATGTGTACACACACAATGAAATATTATACACAATGAAATATTATTCAGTCATAAGAAGAATAAAATCCTGTCATTTGCAGATGTGGATGAGCCTGGAGGACATTATGTTAAGTGAAATAAGACAGGCATGGAAACACAAATGTCATGTTTCATTTATATGTTGATATGATTAGGCTTTGTTTCCCTACCCAGATTTCATCTTGAATTGTAATGCTCATAATCCCCATGGGTCAAGGGAGAGACCAGGTGGAGGTAATTGAGTCATGAGGGTGGTTTCCTGCATGCTATTCTGATGATAGTGAGTTCTCACTGTATCTGATGGTTTCATAAGGGGCTCTTCCTCCTTCACTTGGCACTTCTCCATCCTGCTGCCTTGTGAAGAAGGTGCCATGCTTCCCCTTTGCCTTCCGCCACGATTGTGTTTCCTGAGGCCTCCCCGGCCATTCTGAACTGTGAGTCGATTAAACCTCTTTCTTTTATAATTTTATAAATTACCGAGTCTTGGGAAGTTCTTTATAGCAATATGAAAATGGACTAATACATATGTGGAAGCTAAAAAATAAAAGGTTGATCCTCATGGAGGGTGGTTTTCAGAGGCTGGGAAAAGTAAAGGGAGGGAGAGGATGAAGAGGTGGTTAATGGATACAAAAATACAGTTAGATAGAAGGAAAGTTGGTGTTTGATATAGTTTGGCTCTGTGTACCCACATGAATCTCACCTTGAATTGTAATCCCCATAATCCCCACATGTCAAGGGTAGGACTCAGGTGGAGGTAATTGGACCATGGGGGTGGTTTTCCTCATGCTGTTCTCATGATAGTGAGTGAGGTCTCACAAGATCTGATGGTTCTCACAAGTGTCTGGCATTTCCTCTGCTTGCACTCACTCCGTCCTGTCACCCTGTGAAGAAGATGCCTGCTTCTCCTTTGCCTTCTGCCAAGATTGTAAGTTTCCTGAGGCCTCCTCAGCAATGCAGAACTATGAGTCAATTAAACTTCTTTCCTTTATAAATTACCCAGTCTCTTGTATTTCTTCATAGCAGTGTGAGAATGAACTAATACAGTGCTTGATAGCACAATATGGTAACTATAGTTATCAATAATATATTATATATTTCAAATAGCTAGATGTTTTCAACACAAATAATGATAAATATTTTATGTGATTTATATCCCAAGTACTCTAATTTGATCATTACACATTCTACACATGTATCAACATACCACATGTACCTCATAAATATGTATAATTATTATGATTCAACACAAAAAACTTATTGTTTTACCTAGAAATGTAGCTAGGGATTTAATTTTCTTGACTCTCTATTTCTTTTCTCTTCTTTTATTATTTTTTAAGAGACAAGGTCTTGTGCTCTGACACCTCAGTGGAGTAGAGTGGAGCAATCATAGCTCACCTCAGCCTTAAACTTTTGGGCTCAAGTGATCCCCCTTCCTCAGACTTTCCAGTAGCTAGAACTACAGGCATGCACCACCACAAGTGGATAATTTTTTCTTATGTGTAGAGACAGAGTCTCACTATGTTGGCCAAGTTGGACCGGAACTTCTGGCATCAAGTGCTCTTCCTACCGCAGCCTCCTAAAGTACTGGGATTACAAATGTGAACCAGTGCACCAGCCCCAAGATCCACTATTTCTTAGAGATAAACAATCTTTTTCTTATCTGGAATTCGACAGCAGACTCCTTATATGCACTGTGAATTTTTTCTAGCATTTATGCATTCAAAAAAGTTTTGCATTAAATAATGCTGAATGTTGGAATCTTTTCTGAAATACGTATATAAATACTATGGGGACCTTTGACAGAAATGAGTCAAAGGACTGGAAAAACAAGGTAATTGTTGAGCCTTTATTGCATCTCAAGCTCTAATTATCTTGGATGTTATTACTAATAGTTACTCATAGTTATAACAAGAATCAGAAAAAAAGTTCTTTAATAAACAATATAATAGTAAAAATATGCTTGAGAAATAGTAAAGTTCATGTTGTTTTACAAAATATACAATTATTGTTATCACATTAGTGTAAAAGTAATATCTAAATCTGAGGCTTTCTCATGAGCTGAGAAATGCTACTTTTAAATATGAGGGCATGCCTAGATATAGATATTTTATAACAAAAACAAATAAATGAACATAAGAGTCTAGAAACAGGCTGACACAAAATTTCAAATGTTTTTATGTATTTCTAAGATGGCTTAATAGGGAAAGGATAATCTTTTCAACAAATGGGACTGGCATAATTAAATATATGTATGTATAACAAAACTAAAGCCTCAGCTCAAATATTATACCATGGACAAATAACTTGAAATGAATTTTCAGTCTAAATATGGAAGTTAATTAACATCATAAAACTTCTAGAAAAATGCATGGAAAAAGATCTTCACAAATTCAGGCAAGCCAAGATTTCTTTGACAAGAAACAATATATACTAAGAATTTAAAAAGTTATAAACTAGACTTCACCAATATTAAAATTTTTTGCTCTTTGACAGATAAATTAAGAAAATGAAAAAAATAAGGCATAGACTGGGAGAAAATATTCACTATATACATATCTGACAAAAGACTTGCATTCACAATTATAAAGAATATTTACAACTTAATAACAGCTGAAGAACAAGATTTTTAAAATGAACAAAAGACTTCAGTTTCTTCATCAAAGAAGAGAAATGAATGGCCATTAAGGACATGAAAATATGTTACACATTCTTGTTAAATTACACCCTTATCATTATGTAATGCCTTTCTGTGTCTTTTTTGATTGTTGTTGGTTTAAAATCTGTTTTGTCTGAAGTTACACTAGCAATTCCTACTCTTTTCTGTTTTCTGTGTGCTTGGTTGATTTTTCTCTATCCCTTTACTTTGAGCCTATGAGTGTCACTGCATGTGAGATGCATCTCTTGAAGACAGCATATAGTTAGGTCTTGCTTCTTTATCCATCATGCCACTCTATGTCTTTCAAGTAGGGCATTTAGCCTGTTTACATTCAAGGTTACTATTTATATACTGAATATATATGCATGCAACACTGGAGCACCCAGATTCATAAAATACCTATTAGAGACTTACAAAGACTTAGATAACCACACAACAATAGCGGGAGACTTCAACACCCCACTGACAGCATTAGACAGATCATCGAGGCAGAAAAATAACAAAGACATTTGGGACCTGAATTTGATGCTTGGCCAAACTGACCTAACAGACATCCACAGAACACTTCACCCAACAACAACAAAATATACATTCTTCTCATCTGCATATGGCATATACTCTAAAATCAGCCACATAATTGGCCATAAAACAACTCTCAACAAAGAAAAAAACAAAACCATATCAAGCATGCTCTTGGACCACAGGACAATAAAAATAAAAATCAATACTAAGAAGACCTCTCAAAACTACACAATTACATGGAAATTAAACAACCTGCGTCTGAATGATTTTTGGGTAAATGGTGACATTAAGTCAGAAATCAATAAATTCTTTGAAACTAATAAAAACAAAGATACAACATACAAGAATCTCTGGGACACAGCTGAAACAGTGTTAAGAAGAAAGTTTGTGCACTGAACACCCACATCAAAAAATTAGAAAGATCTTAAATTAACAGCATAACATCACATCTGGAGGAACTAGTACAACAAGAGCAAGCCAACCCCAAAGTTAGCAGAAAAAAAGAAATAGCCAAAGTCAGAGCTGAACTGAATGAAATTGAGATATAAAAAACCATACAGAAGATCAACAACACCAAAAGTTGGTCTTTGAAAGAATAAGATTGATAAATTGCTAGCTAGACTAATAAAGAAAAAAGGAGAGATGATCCAAATAAACACAATCAGAAATGACAAAGAAGATATTACCACTGGCCCCAGAGAAAGACAAAATAACCCCTCAGATACTATTATGAACATCTCTATGCATACAAACTAGAAAAGTAGAAGAAATGGATAAATTCCTGGAAACATAAACATTCCCAAGATTGAAACAGGAAGAAATAGAAACTATGAACAGAATAATGAGTTGTGAAATTGAATCAGTAATAAAAACTTCCCAACCAGAAAAAGTCCTGGACTAGATGGATTCACAGCCAAATTCTACCAGACATACAGAGAAGAGATGGTGTCAATCCTACTGAAACTATTCCAAAAAAATTGAGGAGGTGGGCCTGCTCCCTAACTCATTCCATGAGGTAAGCATCATTCTAATATAAAAACCTGTAGAGATACAACAACAACAAAAAAGAAAACTTCAGGTCAATATCCCTAATGAACATAGATGAAAAATCCTCACTAAAATATTAGCTACCCAAATACAGCAGCACATAAAAAAGATAATTGACCATGATCAAGTGGGCTTCATTCCTGGGATGCAAGGTTGGCTTAACATGTACAAATCAATAAATGTGATTCATCACATAAATAGAACTAAAAACAAAAACCACGTAATCATCTCAATAGATTCAGAAATGGCTTTTGATAAAATTTAACATCCTTTCAGGTTAAAAATCCTCAATGAATGAGGCATTGCAGGAACATATCTCAAAACAATGAGACCCATCCGTAAAAAACCCAGTCAACATCATATTGAACGGGCAAAAGCTGAAAGCATTTACCTTGAGAACCAGAAGACAAGGATGCCGACTCTCACCACTCCTAAAAGTACTGGAAGTCCAAGCCAGACCAATTGAGCAAGAGAAAGAAATAAAAGGCACCCAAATAGGAAGAAAGGAAGTCAAATTATCTATTTTGGCACATTATATGATTATATCTAGAAAACCCCATAATCTCTGTCCAAAAGCTCCTAGATCTGATAAACACGTTCAGCAAAATTTCAGGATACAAAATCAATGTACAAAAATCGTAGCATTTGTGTACACCAATATTGTTTAAGCTAAGAGCAAAATCAAGAATGCAATCACAGTCACAGCAGCCAGTATAAAATGTCATAACAACTTGGAAAAGTTGGACAGTTTCTTACAAATGTATACATGCATTTTCACAGGACTCTACTACCCTACAATTCTACTCCGTGTTATTTACCCAAGAAAAATAAAAAAAACAAGTGTGCATCAAAAGACTCTTACTTGAATGTTCTTAGCAACTTTATTCATAATATCACAAAATTGGAAAAACCCAAATATGTATCAATAGAATAGTGGGTAAATAAATGGAGTACTTCTCAGGAACACATGGATGAATTTCAGAAACATTGTACTAAGAAAATGAAACTATACCCAAGAAGTATTAACTGTATGATATCATTTATATAAAAGTAAATATAATCTATAGTGATAGAAAGCAGATCAGTGGCTTCCTAGGGGTGAGGATGAGGTTTTCCTGTAGTAGACGGGAACTTTTGGAGGTGATGGAAATATTTTACATCTTAACTAGGTTTGTGGTTACATATGTATATACACATGTCCAAATCCACTGAAGTGTATACTTAAAATGAGTGCATTTTATTATTTGTAAATTATAGCTCAATATAGTTAATTTTAAACATTTACTTATAATTTGTTACTTCATGAATGTTATATAAATGAAGGTACATGGTATATATAATCTTTGATATTGACTTTTTAAACTAAGTGTATGCTGTTAAGATCTATCCAAGTTGTAGAAATGGCAAACAGGTTAGGGGTTGCCAGGTTTCACTTTGGGAGGCCGAGATGAGCGGATCACAAGGTCAGGAGATCGAGACCATCCTGGCTAACACGGTGAAACCCCATCTCTACTAAAAATACAAAAAATTAGCCGGGCGTGGTGGTGGGCACCTATAGTCACAGCTACTCAGGAGGCTGAGGCAGGAGAATGACATGAACCTGGGAGGCGGAGCTTGCAGTGAGCCGAGATTGCACCGCTGCACTCCAGCCTGGGTGACAGAGCAAGACTCCGTCTCAAAAAAAAAAAAAAAAAAAAAAAAAATGGTGGCAGAGAAGAAAGGGATGGATGTGGCAATGAAAGGGTAGCACAAGGGGGAACTTCAGGACGATGCTATAGCTCTGTACTTGATTATGGTATTTACATGAATCTATATATATGATAAAATAACATAAAACAATAATGATCTTATACCAGTGTCAAATCGCTGGTTTTGACATTGTACTATAATACTGTAAGTTGTAACTATTGGGGAAAAATTTATGTGAGGGATACACATATACGCAACGTCTCTCAGTACTATCTTTGCAACTTCCTGTGTGTATATAATTATATTAAAAGAATTTCAAAGATAGCTTAATATGGTTGATTTGTTATGGAGCAGGGTTATGAGCTGAATTATGTCCCCTTCGAATTTCTATGATGAGGTCCTAATCCCTAGTTTCTCTGAATGTGACTATGTTTGGAAATACAGCCTCTAAAGAGGTCGTTATGGTTAAATGAGGTCATGAGGTGAGGTAATCCAGTCTGATTGATGTCCTTATAGGAAGACACACACACCGAGGGCAAACCACAAGAAGACACCAGAAAAAGACAGCTATCTACAACAAGCCAAGGAAAGAGGCCTGAGAAGAAACCAACTCTGCAGCCATCTTGATCTCAGATATCTAGACTCCAGAATTGTGAGAAAATAGATTTCTGCTGTTCAAGTCACCCAGTTTGGTACTTTGTTCTGACAGCCCTAGCAAACTAATACATGTGATATCTCTAAAATTAATACTTTGAACCTAAGAAAGTCTGAAAATATTCTAGGGATAAGTTTTATTGTTCCCATGTTGTAGCCAAGGAAGCTAAACCTTAGAGAGTTTACAAAACTTGTTCGAGGTCTTAAAATTAGTAAGAAGTAAAGTTGAGGACAGAACCCTGCTCTGCCCAACTTCCTTTTTCTACTGCATCATGCTGGCACTGAAGTCTTGTAAATCAGGATCTACTTTAAGGAATTATGAGAGACAACTAAAGGCACTGTAAAATTCTAATAGTCATCTAAACTTAGTACCAAATATTTTCTCAAAGTTAAATACTCTGAAGAAGAAATGTGTAGTGCCTCACTAAAATGTCATTTATAAGATTCAGCATGTTTCATAATATCCAATTATGTGTTTAATGAAATGCAGCTGAGGCCTTGTATCTAGATTCTGGAAGGAAAAAGTAATTTCATTTTCTTGTTAAATAAAACCAAAATTTTACAGTTTCGAGTATTCATGTTGAATGAATATATTTTTTAAAAAACAGACAAAAATTAAAATATTCTTATATTCTCCCTTTTGGGAATAGGAATAAAATTATGATGAGGTTATTTTATTAATGACTTGATAACAGGGTATTAGGTTTTGTTTTGACAAGGTTACTATACTAGCCAGCAAGATTTATTATTTGTCATATAACTATTTAACACATTTTAAGTTACATCAATCAAATCATTAAAACATGAAAGATGTGCACTCATTTTACCATGAAATAATGTAAGTTAAGGCACAATATAGATAATGTGCTAAATTACTCTTTATTAAATTAGAAAAATCAAAGAAGAGATATAAAATGATAAATGAAATATCTACACAACAGGAAATCAATGTTCACAACAGTATAGACAAATACAAAATAATAACATGACACAGTTCTTTATTGACCTACTATTATTGAAATATAAATGCTACAAGCCATGGTGGTCTTTAACAAGATGAAAAAATGCCTATATACAAATATGTGTGTATGTCTCTATAACATACAACATTCTTTCATACGTATGTTTCATGAAATAATGAAATTAGGGAAAGACCTCTATTGAGTTGATAAGCTTATAGAAAAAATACACAGTTCTTCAATGAAATAAATATATATATATATAAAAGTTCGATATATGCCATTTGAATAGGACTAGAATTTTACATTTTATATTATTACCTAGTATTATAATTAATTATTCAAATTCCTCATAATTCCTGATTATAAGGGTCTCTAATGAAGTTCATTCATTAAACAATATCTTAATACCCTTTCCAAATTTTAGGGGACATTGTTTATTCTTCTCTAGAATATTCTCTTGTAGTGAGTAGGGATGGAGATTATGTGTGCTGTAGACCATGGAAATAGATTTTTAGAAGTCAATAAACGTTAAACTTCTTTCCACAGTCATCTGAACTATGAAAATGTAAGTTTCCCACTACGATGGCCTATTAGTACAACTATCCAAGCATGAAGGTGAAACACTGTCAAAGCATGGGGCTTTGCTTGGTATGTCCTTTATTTTAAAGGGTAGAATATGTATGGCACTGTAACGCAGCTTAATAAAGTCTGTATTCTTAGCGCTTCCATAGTGGTTTCATAAATCACTTGTGGGTTAATTCATAAAAGCCACTATCCCAAGCTTAGGGTAATAATTCTACTAGCAACTGGTCAGAATGGTAAAAGATCAGAGTAAAGAATGCATAAAATAAGTACAGTCTTAGAAAACACATTAAATTCCTTTTTACTACCTAGGCATGGAAACAATTCATAAAGAGATAATACTGAAATAATATTACACACACACAGTTTACTTGAGGAAAAAAAAATGCCACGATGTTCTCCAATTGAATGTTGTTGTGTGAATGGTATTTGACTTTTTATTTCTGCATGTTTTAAGTCAGAAGAAAATAAATAACTTCTCCCTTTTTACTACAAGTCTTATTACCAAAACGTTTTTAGTGTGCTTCAGCTTTGCACTTGCCACACTAAATATTTAGACATACGTATTGAGTAAATGTATAAATATTTCAGATAAATTAGCATTCTAGAAAAGCTCTATGTTCTAATTTTGTACGATAATATTAGTATAGGTTCTGCCCTATTTTATGGTCACAGAAGTCATTAAGCTTAAGAATTATCTCAGGGAGTCTGGCATGATGGCTCACGCCTGTAATCCCAGCACTTTGGGAAGCCAAAGTGGGCAGACCACTTGAGGCCAGGAGTTCGAGACCAGCCCGGCCAACAGTGTGAAACCCTATCTCTACTAAAAATACAAAAATTAGCCAGGTGTGGTGGCGCACACCTGGTGGTGCAGGCCTGTAATCCCACCTACTCAGAGGGCTGAGGCAGGAGAATCACTTGAACCTGGGAGGCAGAGGTTCAAATGTAGATTACCAAAATAAAATAATATTTTGCCAAACAAAAACAGTTTAACAAAGAATAAGCTGTTCTGTTCTCATAGTTTTTAGACAAGCAAATGTTGCTAACTTCAAGATTATCATGCTTTTAAGGTCCATAGAAGTTGCGTGCTCAACCTCTAGGGAAGTTATTGCTTTCATAATCTTTCATGTTTCTCACTTACAAAGGAAAAAATGACATGATTAAAAGTGTGGATAAATGGAAAATTTGAGAATTCAGCTTATTTCAATGAACATTAAATACTTAAATTGTATATTATGTCAAATGCTACTAGGAAATCAAAGATTAATTAATAAGAGGGTTTTTTTGTTTTTCCATGCCATCAAAGAGCTCACAGTTCAGCAAGGAGAAAGACATGTAATCAAATTTACATAATAATGTGACAAATGTGATAATATAAATATGTAGATGAAAGCTGGTGAGGAAATATTCAGGGAACTCTAAGAATTCTTTATACATAGAGAATAGAAATGAGGCTGAGAAGTTATACACAGGCTAGAAAAGGGTGGATCCCCTATGCGAAGTACTCTGCCTGTTTATTATGGACTTGTATCCTAAATTCCTTGATTAATCCAGCTTCGATGTTTGCCAACATACATCTGTAACTGTTTAATAATTTAATTTAGATTTTTTCTTTATAGAGTTAATTTATTTTCATCTTTGTAATTTTTAATCGCTGAAATATTTTCTAAAATCGGCCTTGTTATTTTTATACATACCAAAAACACATATTTTGTTTTATATGTCTGATAACACTCATATGTAGAATTTCTGAGACTCCGATTCTGTAGTCTGCTGTGTTCGCTGGCTGTTACTCAGGGAGCCTCATTTCCCTGCACATTTTGTTTTTGACCATGAGTTACGGAACCTTTGAAGCTTTGGTTGAAATTAAATTCCTTCAAAGGTGATTTAAATTTGCTTCTTTCAGGGGGCCTGAAAGCCTTACCAACCTAGAAGCACCTCAAACTAAAGTTTCAGCTAGAAGTCTGTTGTTTTCTCGTTAACACATGTGAATTTGGGCTCCATGCACACGTGGGGGCTGGCTTGAATTTACAAATGATCATTAGACTCTTCTCTCCTGTCCATTCAATGTCAACATAAAGATAAACAGGTTTGCTGGTCATCTCCTTCTGGAACGGATTGTAGGAGGGACACATGAAATATGTGGTCTCTTTGATGTCATATTATGGGTCTTATCAGCCATAAATTCTTCTTTTTTCTGTTTTGTTGGTGACAGGGTCTTAGTCTGTCACCAGGGCTGTATTGCAGTGGTGCAGTTATAGCTCATCTCAGTCTCAAACTGCTGGGCTCAAGCGATCCTCCAGCCACATCCTCCAAAGTTGATAGGAATACAGGTGAGTGCCACCATGCCTGGCTAATTTTTTGTTTTTGTAGAGACTGGGTCTTGATATGTTGCTGAGATTGGTCTCAAACTCCTGGCCTCAAGGGATGCTCCCGCCTCAGCCTCCCAAAGTTTTGGGAACAAAAGTGTGAGCCATTGCACCCAGCCTCAGGCATAAATTCTTGAAAGATTTTTTCTCCTACCATTTTTACCCCACATGACAATCAGAAGTTTGACTCACCAACATTCAGTAAAGTCTCCTGGCTGAAAGCCAGCTTTCTTGTGTACTTGATGCTGAATTCCTGCTTTTATTTCAGTTTTCCCATTGAGAAAGAAACAAAACAGCCAGCGTCTGATGTCTGGAAGTTGCCCTGGCACTCACATCTAAGCCTTGTTATTCTATTGAATATAATCTGACAGAATAAAAAACTTGGAAAAGAGTACTCTGAGACCATGATAAAGGGAGACAAAACACAGCTACTTAATAATTTTTTCTAAACGTTGACAAAAACAAAGTCACTGTGCCATTCACAAAATACCAAACAACCCCCTCTTGGCTAAAATGAGTAACTGATACTTTTTTTCCAGGTAGTTTGATCCTCATTCTAAGTCTACCCTCACTCTAGATAAAACATATTGAGATACCTCGTCATAGAATTGCCTTTGCTGTTTTACTCTATCCAATATAGGGGAAAATTCTGTTTCCTTAGATTCTTCTCCAAATCACCTAACCGAAGTCCAGACCCTGTAATAGATTGTCACTAATACCCTGTTACCAAGACATTGCATTGTTCCCTATGCAATGAAGGTCTTTTCTCAATGCAATGAGCAATAAACTCCAACTTGTTTAACTACTGCTGTGCTCCTGGTGGTCTTTGGCTAAAGGACATTGACAGCATCTCGGTATTCTATTTCTTTATTTTAATTCTTATTTTGCTAGCTCATAGCTCAGTGCAACATATGAAACTATTTGAAAAACAATGTATCTGCCATTTTTCATTGTTTGGCAGCAGGAGCAAAGTTTAGGATATCTAAAATGCCTTATTGTACATGTCTTCTATAAATTACATTTAATCTAGAAAAATCAGGGAAAAACCGAAAAATCAGCCGAGCACCAAGTAATTATTTAATAAGTATACTTACTTTGTTATTTTGAAACAACAAATACGTTTTAGGATTAATTTATAAATGAAAAAATGTAATGGGCACACTGTGGAGCTTTTAATGTCATGATTATGCAAACCTAAGAATCATGAAAAGTTATTTTCAAAGGTCAGGAACTTTTTATGAGCACTAAATTTAACCATTAGTAAGTTTTAAATATATTGTTTAAATATTTGTTAATTTTGACATTGTAGTTTTCTCTTCCTCTTTGGAGCCTCTCTCTCTCTATACACACACACACACACACACACACACACACACACACACACACACATTAGTTTTATGTCTCAGAGATTTTTTTTTGTAGGCCTTTGGAAAACTCATAAGCTGTAAGATTTGTTCTTATAATTCCAAGTAGATAAAACTGTCCTTTTTGGGTACAGTTCCTAACACTCCCAATAGCACACCCTCTCTCAGGGAGTGGGAATGTGACAAGCCAGAAAAAGATTAAAAATTGTGGGAAAGTACAGAAGATACACAGAGAAACAGCAGCAGAAACCATGCTAAGTGTGAACCATAATGTAGAGAGAAGAGCAGAGATGACTCAGCAGGGGGAGGAAAAACAAGCAATGAGGGAAGCAGACACAAAGGACATTCGACAGGAGCATGGCTGAGTACCATCAGGGGGATCAAGCGGGATCCCGATAATCAGGACTGACTACATAACTTGTGGGACCTGTGCAACATAAAAATGCACGGCCCCCTGTTCAAAAATTATTAAGAACTGCAAGACAGTGAAAGCACAGCATTAAACCAAGCACAGGGCCATTTTGAGCATGGCACCATGTGAACCTGCATGGGTCGCACACCCATAAGGCTGTCGCTGCAGACAGCTTTCCCACTCTTCCCAAGAAATGGCTCTGTGGTGTTGGCATTGACTCGGATGCTCCCATGCCACTGGCCTTTCCACACTGCATCTCATTGCCTAAGCCAGCTTGAGCACATCGCTTCCTTGGGACCCTGACAAAACTATGATTCTGCATGTTTAATATGAAAATGAATTAATATTAAAAACCTAAAGTAATTTGAATAAATAAAATAAAATAATTTAAATAAACAAAAATTGGTCTTTTATCAGTTAACTTATTTACATATTATAAGGCTGAAAATCAACTGCTAATTTCTTCTTATAACTTAAAGGCACATAATGAAAATATAGCACATGATTAATACCTGGCCTAACGATACCAAGGGACATTGGCATATTCTTGATCTTATAAAAAGTGTGTATGAAAGCATCTTTACATGCTTGTATTATCATTAATCTTTAATATAGTTAAAATGAAACAGTGTGCTTGTTACACAAGGCCTCAAATCCTCTTTCCAATGAGAGGCAACACTAGCTACTCTTATACACTGTGACACTATTTGATGTATTGTGACTCTCAATTAATGTAAAGCCTTACATAAACAAGGGAGACAACATATAAAATATCAGTTTTCCAAAAACATGAAAGTGTATAAATTTTATACCCACCAAATACTCAACCAAATTCTTCATCTATGAACACTCTTTCATCTCCAGTCCTACCTGTTCATTGTCACTGGTAGTAACTCCAGTAATTCAACTCATTTAAAGTGAAAAAAATATGCTTATAATTAGTATCCCGTTTTCAAAGTAAGTTTGAGTTTATTAATAAATTATGCTAATATGAAATTTATTCTAAGTATTTAAAATCAGGCTTAATATTACAATCTCCCATGCATGTAATATAATCATTCTATAAAAATTTGATATACAATAAAAGAAGCTGATTCCACAGACTTTCATAATTGAAAAAATATCCCGTGTTAGCAACTACTATAACAGAATAAGACAAAATGATATTTATGATCATCTGCTAAAGCTAATTAATGTCAAATGTTGGAAAATAATAATATGAAAGCACTTTCAAATTTAAAAGAACAAAGAAGCATGACTAAATCCTTCTGAACTTGTTTGAATTTTTTGTGGTATAAATATAAAATGTGGCTGGGTGTGGTGACTCACACCTATAATCCCAGCACTTTAGGAAACTGAGGTGGGTGGATCATTCGAGGTCAGGAGTTTGAGATCAGCCTGGCCAACATGGTGAAACCCTGCCTCTAGTAAAAATACAAAAATTAGCCAGGCATGGTGGTGGGTGCCTGTAGTCCCAACTACTTGGAAGGCTGAGGAGGGAGAATCGCTTGAACCTGGGAGGCAGAGGTTGTAGTGAGCCAAGATGGTAACACTGCACTCCAGCTTGGGCAGCAGAGCAAGACTCTGTCTCAATCAATCAATAGAAATAAATATAAAGTTTCATGTAAGTACATACAGTAAGTGAAACTGAGAAAAAATAGTAAAATAAGAAAAACTAGGAAATCACAATTCAAATACAATATTACAAAATTACAAAAGTCCTTTCAAAATATAAATTAATAGTCCCATAAGATTCATAAAATTGATATTTTTTATTTAGAAAATACCATCCCAGAAAAACAACCCTATTCTCTCTTCCTGACTTATTCATCACTGTAAATGACATCATAATTCTTTCTGTTACATGAGTTCAAAACGAGCTTGTTTCTTTTTGCATCGCTTGATTCAATCTGTCACTGATTCTTGTCGATTCCACAGTGAACTGTCTCTCCCATTTTGGTGTTTCTTTCCAGCCACTCTCTTTCGGCCTTGATACCTCTCATTTGGGTCATTTCGATAGTTTCCTAATTCTTCCATCTCCATTCTGTTCCTCCCATGTTTCTACTTTTAATCTCTGAAAAACCAAACTTCGCTCCCTATGGTTTTTGTTAGAGTTAGTTCTGACTCTACCTGGCATCCCTTCTCTGAGCCCTTTGGGTCCCAATAAGTACTTTCCACTTGCAACTTGCATTGTTCCCCTGTCCTATCTTTTTTTGAGATGGAGTCCCACTCTATCACCCAGGCTGGAGTGCAGTGGTGCGATCTCGGTTCACCAGAACCTCCGCCTCCCAGGTTCAAGCGATTCTCTTGCCTCAGCCTCCCAAGTAGCTGGGATTACAGGCACACACCACCATGACCAGCTAATTTTTTTGTATTGTTAGCAAAGACGGGGTTTCACCATGTTGGCCAGGCTGATCTTGAACTCCTGACCTTAAGGTGATGTGCTCACTTTGGCCTCCCAAAATGCTGGGATTACAGGCGTGAGCCACCATGCCCAGTCTCCCCGCCTGTCCTATCTTTATTCTCCAGCTGAACTGGACTACACATTGCTCAGCTGTATCTTCCTGTCTCTAACTCCTTGTTTCTGATGTTCTCTGAATATAGAATGCCTTCTATCTTTGCTAATATAGTCATAAGTTGGGAAACTGTTTTAGGTTAGGCTTACTAAAACATCAACTTTGTAAGGGCACAGCTTTTCTTTTCTTTTTTTTTTTTTTAAACTGTTTACTGATACAGCCCAAGAGGCAGTAACTGTGTCTGTCACATAATAGGTACTCAATTGATAGTTGTTTCACGAATGCGTAAGATTCCCTAAGAATTTAAAATTCTGCAATTCTAGCCAATGGTGCCCAAGCATCAGACATTTTATACCAAGTACGTGCATGTGCAAAGCTATATTATATGTGTCTAATGACATAGATATTAATGTATGCAGGAAAGTGACAAGAGCAGCCAACTGGTCTATAGAACACACTTTTTTTTTTGTAAATAACTCCAGAGCACTTATTTATTTATTGTATACAATATTCCACTCAGATTAATTACATATGTACTGTTCTAGCCAGCTGGCTATGTAGAAATATATATATTCAAATTTAATTTAAAAGAAACTTTAATATAATTTTCTAGAACATTGCATGAGATTGTGAACTTAGAGCTTGTTTTTATTTTTCTGAGTTTTTGTTTTCCTAGGATTTTATGTCAACTGTATATTCTTCTGTTTCCCGATGTTTCTAAAACTCCTTGTTTATCTCTGCACACAACCTCCTTGGTCCAGGTGTTCTGAAGTTACTGCCACCTAATGAGGGTGACACGGTAATGATCCTTCTAGTTAATCAGCAACACTGAATCTGCTCTAGAAAGACTGACAAGTGACAGCAATGGTATCCAAGGCTGATTTTTAGTCAAAACAAACAGGTAAAACATTAGCAGAGAGAAAGGGCCCCAGTAAGCTAACCTCATATATAAGTCTTAAAGAATACAACCTATCCAAAGTCTTTGGATTAAATGACAGAACCCTTGCGCACTGGTTTCTTAAAAATTCTATGGCCTGTAAACTCCAGCACTTTCGGGGGCTGAGGCAGGAGGATGGCTTGATGCCATGAGTTCAAGACCAGTCTGGTGAGATTCCACCTAAAAAAAAAAAAAAAAAAAAAAAGAATTAGTTGGGCATGGTCGCGCATGCCCATAGTCCCAGCTACTCAGAAGGCTGCACGAGTTCAAGGCTGCTTCAAGCCATGATCACATCACTGCACTCCAGTCTGGAAGATTTTTTTCTAAAGAAAAAAAATCATGTATAGATATGTTGTAGTGAATAAGTTCATAGGTCACAATAAACTCCAAATCTCTGAAAGGACCTTAGTCTTGATTTAGACAACTCAAAATGGTTATAATGAAAAAGAGACTTCTTTTTTTTTTTTTTTTTTTTTTTTTGAGACGGAGTCTCGCTGTGTCGCCCAGGCTGGAGTGCAGTGGCGCGATCTCGGCTCACTGAAAGCTCCACCTCCTGGGTTCACGCCATTCTCCTGCCTCAGCCTCCCGAGTAGCTGGGACTACAGGCGCCCGCCACCATGCCCGGCTAGTTTTTGTATTTTTAGTAGAGACGGGGTTTCACCATGTTAGCCAGGATGGTCTGGATCTCCTGACCTCGTGATCCACCCGCCTCGGCCTCCCAAAGTGCTGGCTTGAGCCACCGCGCCCGGCCAAGAGACTTCTTAAAAAGTATCCCTTCAAGGTCAAAATTAATCTCTGAGTATGTTGCATTAAAATAATTTCTGCCTGTTAGAATTCATTCAGGTATTCAGTTCAATACTTGCACAGAGTATCACAGAGATAAAAAGTTCCTCAGAGGCATTTCTCCCAGTGTTTAACAACTCTCTCCTTCTAATTGGGTGGATGAGAAAAGTGAATGCCATTGTTTAACATTTTCAGCTTAATTATATATGACCTTGGCTATGGCAGCTAAGCTAATAACTAGATATTTCAAAGGAGTCATGGTATATATAATTACTATAAAGAATAATATGTCACGGTATTCATTACTGTTTATTAAAATATTTCACAGACAAAAATACACATTCACTAAAATACTACATGCAATCACTTTCAAATCCATGCTTCCCCTAGGACTGTATTTTGTGGGCAAATTATTTCCCAGGTTTAAATTCTGCCTCATATTTCCTGACCATTCCTTTTTCTAGATATTTTCCTTCCTAAGAAGTGAAACTACGAACAATACCTACAAGAGATCATACTATTTCAGAAATATGAAGTTCTCCTGTGGTGGGGTCAGTATTGTTGTTTTTCTTGTGTTTGTTGTTTTAAAATCTTACCTAGTGCTATTCTGAAAGCATTCTTTTTCAAGCTCACAAAAGGTCTTATAAATATCTGCCACTTGACATTACATTCAGTATAAGTATAAAGAATATTTGGATTTATATAGACAGAAACTTAGAATTGTAAGGTTTAAAGGTCCTTTAGAGATAACGTGGTCCAACTTTTACTTTTTATGGATTAGGAAACAGAGATGTGGAAGGACCACATGAGTTAGACATTTTGTGGGAAGATAGTTGTTTTTAAAACACTGACCAAGGTCTCCAAAATGCTCTGAAATCTATCGAAAAATGCTTCCCAATTTGTATTTGTATTGCTGTTTCCAAGGTTAAAAAATCTAGATTAATGTACAAATTGAGCAAATGAGAAATTTTAGAAAATGACTTTATTCTGGATTTGTGTATTTTTGTTTCTAATATGTAAGCCTATAATATTCTCACAAGAGAAAAGTAATTCGAAATATTAAGCAGTCTGTTGCTATCCCTTGGGTTGTCTCAACCTAGAAGTGCACCGGCACACTTCTCTCAGCCCTTCTTTATGATGTTACCTCTTTTAACTTTTATTCATTATCTTATCGGTCTTGATGTATTTCAATGGCAGGTGCAGCATAAGTTTGTATTAATGCTCAGTACCTCCTCAGCTCTTTATGTTCTGAGAACCAATTCACATCTTTCTACCTGGTCTCATGTGTATTCATGTTAATGATGCACTGAAATTTGAAGAGCATGTTAAAGTATGAAAAGGAGACACTTCCATAGGGATGGTTGGGTTATGAGAAAGGAAGAAAGATGGGAGATAAGATCTCCACTCCCATTGAATTTTTTGCTAATCCCAAAATGGACAGGTAACTGTAAGTAACTATAGAAATTGTTCCTGCCCAGAAAGGGACTCTATTAGTTTTTAAAAAAATCATATAGACTTGATCAAATATAAACAGGAGTGAAAAGATAGTTTTTGAAAATGTTAGCTTATCTTGTATATAATTCATACTTTTGATAAAAACAAATAGAAACAGAGGAAGTGGTTGAGTGGGAGGAAGAATGAAGAAGGAACTGAGAGAACGACAAGGCCAAAGATCAGGGAAAATGGGACGGGATACAAATTCAAGTCAGAAACTTATTTTGGAGATTAGACATCAACTACCATTAGTTCATTTTTTTCTATGCTATTTAGGAAAAAGAATTTGACTACCTTAATAATGTTGCTCTCAGTAGAGTTACTTTAACCACGAATCTTATACCAAGATAACTAATGCACTTAATAGAAAACTCTAAAGAAATAAGGAACATAAGATTCTAGAAAATGCATGTAGAGAAGTGTAGGTCATGAGAAAGCAGAAAAACATTTTATGGAAGAACATAGGTAGTAAGAGCTGGGCATGTACCTACTCCACAGTTAAGAAAGCATCAAAGATAGAGCACTGCAGGAAGATCAGTGGGTAATACTTTTACCCTCTAGCGCACACATAGTTTTGTCATTTTAATTTTCCCCATACTACACATTTTACCAAATAAAAATGTATTATAGTTTTGTTATTGCAAGGGGTGACATTAGAGCAGAGGTCAGCAAACGTTTTCTGCAAGGAACAGATAGCAAATGCACAGGAGGTAAGAGAATAACAGAAACAAAGAAAAGTAAGCATATAAAAGTTGTAAATGTACACTGCTGGAAAAATGAACACAAAACACTTATAGAATAGAATCGCAGTGGACCATTAGGGTCTTGAAATCAGATGGATCAGGCAGAGTTAAAATACCAGCTGATGCATGACACTCCTGGATAAATTACTTTACCTCTCTAATCTTTAGTGTCCTTTTAAGTAGATAAGGGACAAATAATAGCATTTACTTTTCAGGGTTGCTGAGAGGTTTGGTTCAAATAAGTTGTATAAAGTTTAACATGGCATACTCAGTATAGTAAGTACTCAGTAAATAGGAGTTGTTAACATAAAGATATTTTTAAGCAATAAAGAGTAAAATAATGGGTATTAGGTTGGTGTATTACCTTTAATGGTAAAAACTGCAATTACGTTTGCACCAATCTGATATTTTTAATTATATTATTTTATATTACAAATAATATAGAAAAGGTTTCTCACAGTTACACGATCTGTGGTGTGGTTTTCTTTTGGAGCACAATTTATGTTTGTATTTTTAATGATTTTTTGGATATGTTTCCCCCACTGGGCTACAATCCCATGGGTAATGGACTTTGTCTGTCCAAAATTGTATTCCTAGTGTCATTCACAACCTCTGGCATATCCCAAATGCTCAGTAAATAGTTTTGCTTAAATGAATGGACTCAGAATGAGAAAGCATAGGTTAAAATTAAAATTCTATAATTTATAGTCGTGTGGTTGTGCAAATGCCTTCTCAATTTTAATGTCTGTATAATGGTGACAATAGTAACATTCAGTTTAATTGCTATGAGGAGTCAGAGTGTCTAGGAGATATTCAGTGCTTAATAAATGCTACCTGAATCAAATGTAACAATTTTGTTTAAATTTAAGTTGACCATAGCATTAAGTTAATCACATTTCTATATTATCCAAGCACTTTATTTATTAGACCTTTATATCCATATTTGTAATATACAATAATCAAGGTAACATATATTTAAACTTATGAGATGCCTTTACCTTTCAACAAAACTTCATAAACTTATGAGATGCCTTTACCTTTCAACAAAGCTTCATCAATGTAAAGAGAAATAAATTCTTCAAATTCTCATGCTCTTGAAAGAAAAGTCACTGATCCTAGTATAAAGAACCTAGTTGATCAGTTCTGCCAAAGCAGCATGTTGCTCCCTCTGCACTCTGATTGTAAATTAAAAATTAATATGTCTACCTGTGCTCACTGGTGAATTTATTAGAAACCATCAATATTTCATGCGTGGCATAGGTCAATCCTATGTTGTACGTCTAATGGGTAATGTATGAGGTGTTGCTGGGGCCCAACCAGCAGCTGAGGAAGCTTTGCCTTCAGCAGAAGATGGCAGTATCAGAGAACATGATCAGCTAAGGAGAAGAAATCAATGGTCTTTCTCTATCTTACTGCAAAATTAATGATGACCCCTATGAACCCAAAATAGCTATCTCTTACTAACTGTAAGAAAGGAAGATTCGGAAAATCTCCAGTACAAAGCTGAAGTTTAAGGTTTTCAAGGTAGAACCATTAAAAGTCATAATTTTATTAATATTTAAAGTCATTGGAAAATGACAATGATATATGGCTACATGTGCAATGAGAATGGAAAAGTACATACATTATGGCCCCAATTTTATGCAATTATCTTTTACATGCCCACATGTTTTTTTAAAAAACTGGGTGTAATTATGTAAATGTAATAATGGTAGTTACCTCTAAGTATTTGAATATGGATACTTACCTCTTAATATTTGACTAGTTAGGTCAATTAGATACTATCAAGAACATAAAGATACATGAGGGGTTGATGGCAGTAGGAGTCAAACAAAAAATAGAATGTAGATGATTTTGAAGATTCTATAATAGACCACATGTAGGCCCAGGTTATAAGGAAGCAGAAATTAAGAGGAAGCGTAAGTCAGGAGTAAACAATATGTAGTGGAGAGTGACATAGCTAATCTGCATAGAGAAAAGAGACCAATAGGACATTCCACTCTGGGTAATGATAAAGCACAAGAATTAAGGTCCTGTGGCCTGACTTACCCCACAGGTCTTGCATTTTCAGGGTTATGACCTTGCTGTGTTTCCCACCAGGTTGAGACTGAACAATTAACTATTCTGGGCTTCATATGAGTATAACAAATCCCACTTCATGAAATAACGAAGTCTCTTCCTTACAACAAGAACTTGAATTAAATAACAATTAGAGTTAAAAGAAAGAAAATAACATACTCTGTGGATTCTAAAGCCAGTGGTGGCTCCAGAATTTCTATCTGAGATGAGTTTTAAGGGAGGTTATATTGTTGAGCCTATGCAGGGATTATCTTGAAGCACAGTCCTATAGCAAATATACTGTTGACTAATTAGGAGGTTTTAAGTGATATTTGCATAACTAATGTTCCTTAGCTTGTATTTTCATTTAGGGTGGATGGAAGATTATGCAAGTACTAAAGTACATTTTAGAATTCATAAAATAAGAGGTCCTGTGCCATTATAAATTCTCAGGAAGATGTTCCTGAGCGTGATACAGACCTGAGAGCAATATCAAAATGCTGCATGTTATTGTTAATGCTTACCTATGAGGTGTGCTTTGAGGGCTGGCTTAAAGGACTATGAGGAAAAAAAAGAGTATTTTTTTCTTGGACCTTTCATTATATGACACTCCTTTTCTGTATTCAAGCTAACGAAGCTAAGAAGAGGAATTAATTTTATTCATCACACAAGTTAGGGAGAAGTGTTGCCGGAGATATTTACAGGCATATTTTGTTTACAAGTTTTCTAGTGTTTAGGATAGCATGCACAGGCCAACAAATATCAGAAGGTTGTAGTCTTAAATAAGGACCTGCTCAGGCTAGCTCTGAAGATTTTTTTGAGGCAGTACTGAAAGAGAAGAAAAAAGAAGATATGATGAAGATAGGGAATTATTAAAGAAATGGAATTTATACTGGGACTAAGATTAGGGGTGGTAAATAAGTTCTATTTTATATGCTAATAACAGTAGATTGAAAATGACTGCTACTTCAGTAAAGAGAAGAAATTCATGGCCAAGCCTGGGATGCCAAAATGTTCTGGGACAAATTAAGAAGGTCTGCTACTAGCCTGGGATGTAGTGGCCATTCTGACAAGTGAAGTCAAATACAGAAGGGGTGGTGGTATGGAAAGAGTAAAGGCTTTGCAGTTCAAATACCTGCTCCACCTTACACATGTGAGGTTTGGGAATATTTATTTAATCTTCTATTTTCTCATCATAGAAATCATAATGCCTATTTCACATCAATTCTGTGAGAATTAAATAAAAAGGTGAAGTCTACAATACATTTCCAGGCACAAGGCAGGTGTCGAATAAAATGTTAAATCCTTTCTTCCTTCGTTTTTATTTGATTACAATTGCCATACAATTGGCCCACAATTAATGAAAATACATACCTAGCCCATACTATAGGCTCATGATTTATTTTAACTGTACCACTCCATACTACTCACCCATGAGTAGCTATAATTTCACAGCCCATACCTACGTCCATGATTAATTCCAATTCCACAGCTCATACCCCAAGTCCACAATTGCTTACAACTGTTCAACCCATACTTTATGTCCACGGTTGATCACAATTGTACCACTCTATTCCCTCTATCTACACATTGCCATTTCTGCCATTGGAATGTCACAAGAAGAAAACATACGAACATTAAAATGAAACTGTATAGAGCTGACCTGAAAAAGATGTGGCACTTTTGTGGTAGCTTTTTGAATCTCCTTCTGGCTCTTCCCTGTCATCCCTGTGTTCTGTTCTTCTTAAAAACCTATGCAAAAGGTACTTTATTTTCATTGAATGGAAATGGTGAAATTAATCCTTGTTTTGAAACATGCAAAAGATTAAATTTTTTTGTGTTTTCCGCTCAGTTATTTGTAAACCTAAAACTTCTTTAAACATAGTCTATCCATTTTTAAAAGAGGAAAAAATATATTTTCATGAGTCTATGATTTGAAAACAAAACAATCCAGGTGCATCCATGCATCTTCATGCCAGCAAGGAAGCTCCTTCCTGTCATCGTTGTTTCCTGTTCTTACTCCCATCCATGTTCTGACAAGGGTTGGATGAATGATGACTGCAATGAGGAGAAAGCTATTCTGAAATTTGGTGATGCTAATTCCTATCTTAATAATGGGAAGTATGTAGTTCAACTCTGTACACAAACTCCTAACTTTCTTTATGCTGCTTGATAAACTCCAAGTGAAAGGCCCATGCTGGATGATTCTACAAACCCTAAATCTAAAATTCAAAACTAATTTGCAAAAATGGCAATAGGGTGTACTGAGAAGACTCATTTTGTCCTGGCTTCATTTTATTCATTTTTTTGTAGGACTGGGCTGATGCAGCAGTGTGGCTCACCTACTTACTCACTGCAATCTGCTCTTCCAACATTGTGTTTCCAACAAATATGTGACTGGGTTTATGATTCCTTCGGATTCCAGTTGCCTCATATTATCATCAGCCAAATCAAAATTGTACTGCAGCTACAGAAAAACTTTTTTTAAAAAATAAAATATGCTGTCTCCTCAAACCTGCATAGCTTCCTCTAGTTAAACAAAATATGTATTTTTTATGTTAAAAGGATTACTTTACAAAGTATAAATCACTCTGGTATCCATTGTGAAGTTTGAAATTGACCCAAAGATTGTTCTCCTCTGGGCAAAATCCTAACACCCCTACTGGAAAACTAATTGAGTTCCTTTATCAGTACATAGTGAATATTAGAAAGCTTGGAGACGCAACTAGGAAGAAGGCAGAGACATGGTTTTACTAATTTACTTATTTTTTAAGAGAGAAATGAGCCAATATATTTAAGCTACTCTGTATTTTTCATATTTTATCGCTGAAATCAAACAGTTGAATTTCCTTTAGGATATTATCATACCTATTTTCCTAAGCTAAACATATCTCCACACCAATCCATCTGCTTCTCAAATTAAAAAGTTAACACAAACCAAGCCTCTGCCAATAAGCAACCACATTTGCAAACAGACTAGATCTACTTCAAAAAACAAAGTTGAAATGATAAATAGTAAGTACTAAAATTCTTATTAAGCCACTATTTATTTATCATATAGCCCTTGTCTAAAGGAATTTTCTACATTTTAAATCTAGTTTAATTTTTGAATTGAATTCTGGCAGAGAGATCACATCAAACTTCGTGAATGTGTGCTCAAGTAAGGATATTGAAGATATCTCACATATATAGCTTCAAAAATGCCAGTGTTGACCCTTCTGATGAGAAATTATGTTTTTTTGAGCCAGCAGCAAAAGCATGAGTGTCACAGATGATACAATAAAAAAAATTCACATGGAATGCTTTCTTTGTACTACAGAGAATACGTCTGGCTATTCCATCTCACTATAGAAAAAAAATTAGTGGTAAAACAGTTCATGCATTGCTCACTGTAATATAATTAAGTAGAAAGTAATATTACAAATTGAGTCATAAGACATTTATACAGAAAGAAAAAACAAGGATGTCATGTGGTTATTCCCACTTCCCAGTATAGAGAGGAGAAGTCTAAAGTTCAAAGTTCAATGACTTGCATGAGACCACATAGCTGGTTTTAGCCAAGTGCCTAAACCGGATCCCAGAATGTTGAACACATTTATCTTTCTAGAAAAGGAAAAAGATTAGGTGTTTTGCTTAAATATCTATATAATGATTCTAAGTCCCAATCATAAATAATCAACCTACATATGTTCGATATTTTAAAAACTTCCGTGTGTTATACACATATAACCCTACACGTCTTTGCATAACTGCATTTGTACTCTTGGTTTTTGCTCCACCTAGGCATTCTTCCAAGTTGTGTCAGAGACTAATTTTCCTCAACAATCCATTATTCCTTCTCCCTATGAAGTAATAGAATTGCCTCCTCTGACACATGAATTTAGCAGGGTCATTCAGCCTGAAACGGCACTTCTCGCTTTGTTGGTGGCTAGATTTGGCTGTTTGATTAGGTTGTAGATAATTGGATATGAAGAGAAGTGATGTGTTAAATTTGTATGTAATGTTCTTGAAAGTATGTACTTGTTCACTGCTTTCTCTTTGCCCCACTTACTTTGGTCAGGAATGTGTACCTGCAGTCCATGTGATCTAGTGTAATACCCTAATTATTGGTGGAACTACAAAACAGATGAAACCCGGTCTCCAAACAAACTATGCTGCAGAGCTGCTAGTCACACTAGACTACCTTCCTATTTCTGGACTGTATTGTAGGAGTCAGCTTTTTTGAGTCACTATATTTGTGGGTCTTTTTGTTACATTGGCTCAGCCAATACCCAATATGAATATACTAACTCTAATCTATCCATTTCATAAAGAAAACTGTTTGCCATAAACTATGCTTAGGCATCCATTCCACTATACAGTTGTTTTATGATCTATACAGGTTAAAGTAGCCACTAGTTGGTATACACTTTGGAGACTGTAATAGAATATATACGAACTTAATTGTACCTATTCAATTATAACAAGCCAGACTGAAAACTGCTAGAGGGCAGGAAGAATATCTTAATCATATTTTTTTGCCTAATGTTTAACATGGTAGCTGGCACATGGAAGGTACTCAAACTACACATATAGAATGAATGCATATTTTTCCTTGTTTGTTCCAGACATCAACAACTTGCAGTTTATTGTGTTTTAATATTATTTTTATTATAACATGGGTTAATTGAAAATATTCCCATATTTAATACCAAAAAGTCAATTTTTCTTTTTAATTATACTTTAAGTTCTCAGGTACATGGGCAGAATGCGCAGGGTTGTTCCATAGGTATATATGTGCCATAGTGGTTTGCTGCGCCCATCAAACTGTCATCTACATTAGGTATTTCTCCTAATGGTATTCTTCCCCTAGCCCCACACCCCATGAAAGCCCCAGTGTGTGATGTTCCCATCCATGTGTTCTCATTGTTCAACTCCCACTTACAAGTGAGAACCTGCAGTGTTTGGCTTTCTCTTCTGGTGTTAGTTTGCTGAGAATGATGGTTTCCAGCTTCATCCATGTTCCTGCAAAGGAACTCATCCTTTTTTATGGCTGCATAGTATTCCATGGTGTATATGTGCCACATTTCCTTTATCCAGTCTATTACTGATGGGCATCTGAGTTGGTTCCAATTCTTTGCTATTGTGAACAGTCCTGCAATAAACATACGTGTGTGTGTGTCTTTATAGTAGAATGATTTATAATCCTTTGGGTATATACCCAGTAATGGGATTGCTGGGATAAATGGTGTTTCTAGTTCTAGATCCTTGAGGAATCCCCACACTGTCTTCCACAATGGTTGAACAAATTTACACTCCCACCAACAATGTAAAAGTGTTCCCATTTCTCCACATCCTCTCCAGCATCTGTTGTATCCTGACTTTTTAATGGTTGCCATTCTAACTGGTGTCTAGATGATATCTCAGTGGTTTTTTCTTGTTTTTTTGTTTTTGTTTTTGTTTTTGTTTTTTTTTGGCATTTCTCTAACAACCAGTGATGATGAGCATTTTTTCATATGATTGTTGACTGCATAAATGTCTTCTTTTGAGAAGTGTCTGTTCATATCCTTCACCCACTTTTTGATGGTTTTTTTTTTCTTGTAAATTTGTTTAAGTTCTTTGTATATTCTGGATATAAGGCCTTTATCAGATGGATAGATTGCAAAAATTTTCTCCCATTCTGTAGGTTGCCTGTTAACACTAATGATAGTTTCCTTTGCTGTGCAGAAGCTCCTGTTTACTCTGATGGTAGTTTCTTTTGCCATGCAGAAGCTCTTTAGTTTAATTAGATCCCATTTGTCTATTTTGGGTTTTGTTGCCATTGCTTTTGGTGTTTTAGTCATGAAGTCTTTGCCCATGTGTATGTCCTGAATGGTATTGTCTAGATTTTCTTTTAGAGTTTTTATAGTTTCAGGTCTTATGTTTAAGTCTTTAACACCATTTATTAAATAGGGAATCCTTTCCCCATTGCTTGTTTTTGTCAGGTTTGTCCAAAAACAGATGATTGTAGATGTGTGGTGTTATTTCTGAGGTCCCTGCTCTGTTTCATTGGTCTATATATCTGTTTTGGTACCAGTACCATGCTATTTTGGTTACTGTAGCCTTGTAGTATAGTTTGAAGTCAGGTAGCGTGATGCCTCTAGCTTTGTTCTTTTGGATTAGGATTGTCTTGGCTATGTGGGCTCTTTTTTTGGTTCCATATTAAATTTAAAGGAGTTTTTTCCATTTCTGTGAAGAAAGTCAATGGTAGCTTAATGGGGAGAGCATTGAAACTATAAATTACCTTGAGCAGTGTGGCCATTTTCAAAATATTGATTCTTCCTATCCATGAGCATGGAATGTTTTTCCATTTGTTTGTGCCCTCTCTGATTTCCTTGAACAGTGGTTTGTAGTTCTCCTTGAAGAGGTCCTTCACATCCCTTGTAAGTTGTATTCCTAGGTATTTTATTCTGTTTGTAGCAAATGTGAATGGGAGTTCACTCATGATTTGGCTTTCTGTCAGTTAATGGTGTATAGGAATGCTTGCGATTTTTGCACATTGATTTTGTATCCCAAAAATCAAGACTTTGCTGAGACTTTGCTGAAGTTTCTTATCAGATTAAGGAGATTTGGGGCTGAGACGATGGGGTTTTCTGAATATACAACCATGTCAACTGCAAACAGAGACATTTTGACTTCCTTTTTCTCTAATTGAATACCATTTATTTATTTCTCTTGCCTGATTGCCCTGGACACAACTTCCAATACTATGTTGAATAGGAGTGGTGAGAGAGGGCATCCTTGTCTTGTGCCAGTTTTCAAAGGGAATGCTTCCAGTTTTTGCCCGTTCAGTATGATATTGGCATTGGGTTTGACATAAATAGCTCTTAGTATTTTGAAATACATTACATCAATACTTAGTTTATTGAGAGTTTTTAGCATGAAGTGCTGTTGAATTTTGTTGAATGCCTTTTCTGCATCAATTGAGGTAATCACATGTTTTTTGTCATTGGTTCTGTTTATGTGATGGATTACGTTTATTGATTTGTGTATGTTGAACCAGCCTTGCATCCCAGGGATGAAGCCAACTTGATCTTGGTGGATAAGCTTTTTGATGTGTTTCTGGATTCAGTTTGCCAGTATTTGATTGAGGATTTTTGTATCAATGTTCATCAGGGATATTGGCCTGAAATTTTCCTTTCTTGTTGTGTCTCTGCCAGGTTTTGGTATCAGGATGATACTGGCCTCATAAAATGAGTTGGGGAGGATTCCCTCTTTTCCTGTTGTTTGGAGTAGTTTCAGAAGGAATGGCACTAGCTCCTCTTTGTACCTCTGGTAGAATTCGGCTGTCAATTTGTCTGGTCCTGGACTTTTTTTGGTTGGTAGGCTATTAATTACTGCCTCAATTTCAGAACTTGTTATTGGTCTATTCAGAGATTTGACTTCTTCCTGGTTTAGACTTGGGAGGTTGTATGTGTCCAGGAATTCATCCATTTATTCTATATTTTCTAGTTTATTTGCATAGAAGTGTATGATGGTAGTTTGTATTTCTGTGGGATTGGTGGTGATATCCCCTTTATCATTTGTTATTGCATCTACTTGATTCTTCTTTCTTTTCTTCTTTATCAGTCTGGCTAGCAGTCTATTTTGTTGATCTTTTCAAAAAAACTGTGCCTGGATTCATTTATTTTTTTGAAGGGTTTTTCATGTGTGTATCTCTTTCCATTCTGCTCTGATCTTAGTTATTTCTTGTCTTCTGTTAGCTTTTGAATTTGTTTGCTCTTGCTTTTCTGGTTCTTTTAATTGTGATGTTATAGTGTCAATTTTAGATCTCTCCTACTTCCTCTTGTGGGCATTTAGTGCTATAAATTTCCCTCCACACACTGCTTTAAATTCTTCGCAGAGATTCTGGTATGTTGTGCCTTTGTTCTCATTGGTTTCAAAGAACATCTTTATTTCTGCTTTCATTTAGTTATTTACCCAGTAGTCATTCAGGAGCAAGTTGTTCAGTTTCCATGTAGATGTGCGGTTTTGAGTGAGTGTCTTAATCCTGAGTTCTAATTTGATTACACTGTGGTCTGAGAGACTGTTTGTTAAGATTTCCATTCTTTTGCATTGGCTGAGGTTTTTTTTTTTTTTTTTTTTTTAACTTTCAATTGTGTGGTCAATGTTAGAATAAGTGTGGTGTAGTGCTGAGAAGAATGCATATTCTGTTGATTTGGTCTGGAGAGTTCTATATATGTCTATTAGGTCTGCTTGGTCTAGAGCTGAGTTCAAGTTCTAGATATCTTTGTTAATTTTCTGTCTCATTGATCTGTCTGGTGTTGAGAGTGGGGTGTTAAATTCTCCTACTAGTAGATAGTTAGCTCTTCTTGCTGCATCGATCCCTTTGCCATTATATAATTACCTTCTTTGTCTCTTTGATCTTTGTTGGTTTAAAGTCTGTTTTATCAGAGACTAGGATTGCAACCCTGGCTTTTTTTGCTTTCCATTTTCTTGGTAAATATTCCTCCATCCCTTTATTTTGAGCCTATGTGTGTCTTTGCATGTGAAATGTGTCTCCTAAATACAGCACACTGATAGGTCTTGATTCTTTATCCAATTTGCCAGTCTGTGTCTTTTAATTGGGGCAATTAGCCCGTTTACATTTAAGTTTAATATTGTTATATGTGAATTTGATCCTGTCATTATGATGCTAGCTTGTTATTTTGCCTATTAATTGATGCAATTTCTTCATAGCATTGATGGTCTTTACAATTTGTTATGTTTTTGCAATGGCTGCTACTGCTTGTTGCTTTCGATGTTTATTGCTTCCTTTAGGAGCTCTTGAAAGGCAGGCCTGGTGGTGACAAAATCTCTCAGCATTTGCTTGTCTGTAAAGGATTGTATTTCTCCTTTGCGTATGAAGCTTAGTTTGGATGGATATGTAATTATGGGTTGAAAATTGTTTTCTTTAAGAATGTTAAATATTGGTCCCCACTTTCTTCTGACTTGTAGGGTTTCTGACAAGAGATCTGCTGTTAGTCTGATGGGCTTCCGTTTGTGGCGCAACCTTTCTCTCTGGCTGCCCTTGACATTTTTTCCTTCATTTCAACCTTTGTGAATCTAATGATTATGTGTCTTGGGGTTGCTCTTCTCAAGGAGTATCTTTGTCATATTCTCTGTATTTCCTGAATTTGAATGTTGGCCTGCCTTGCTAGGCTGGGGAAGTTCTCCTGGATACTATCCTGATAAGTGTTTTCCAAATTGGTTCCATTCTCCCCATCAGTTTCAGGTACACCAATCAAACGTACATTTTCACATAGTCCCATATTTCTTGGAGTCTTTTTTCATTTCTTTTCAGTCTTTTTTCTCTAATCTTGTCTTCTCACTTTATTTCATTAAGTTGCTCTTCAATCTCTGATATCCTTTCTTCTGCTTGCTCAATTTGGCTACTGATACTTGTATATGCTTCACAAAGTTCTCATGTTGTGTTTTTCAGCTCTGTCAAGTCATTTTTTTATTTTTTAATTAAATTAAATTAATTAATTAATTAATTAATATATTTATTTATTTATTTGAGGTGGAATCTAGCTTTGTCGCCCAGGCTGGAGTGCAGTGGCGTGATCTTGGCTCACTGCAAGCTCCGCCTCCTGGGTTCACGCCATTCTCCTGCCTCAGCCTCCTGAGTAGCTGGGACTACAGGCGCCCACCACCATGCCTGGTTAATTTTTTGCATTTTTAGCAGAGATGGGGTTTCACTGTGTTAGCCAGGATGGTCTTGAGCTCCTGACTTCATGATCTGCCTGCCTTGGCCTCCCAAAGTGCTGGGATTACAGGCGTGAGACACCACACCCAGCCCATCGGGTCATTTATGTTCTTCTCTAAATTGGTTATTCTAGTTAGCAATTTGTCTAACCTTGTTTCAAGGTTCTTAGCTTCCTTACGTTGGGTTAGAACATACTCCTTTAGCTCAGAGGAGTTTGTTATTTCCCATCTTCTGAAGCCTACTTCTGTCAATTCATCACACTTTTTCTCCATCCAGTTTTGTTCCCTTAATGGTGAGGAGTTGTGATCCTTTGAAGGAGAAGAGGCATTCTGGTTTTGGGAGTTTTCAGCCTTATTGCGCTGGTTTCTCCCCATCTTTGTGGATTCATCTACCTTTGGTCTTTGATGTTGGTGACCTTTGGATGGGGTCTCTGAGTGGACATCCTTTATGTTGATGTTGCTACTATTCCTTTCTGTTCATTAGTTTTCCTTCTAACATCAGGCCCCTCTTCTGCAGATCTGCTGGAGTTTGCTGGAGCTCCACTCCAGGCCCTGTTTGCCTGGGTATCACCGGTGGAGACTTCAGAACAGTAAATATTGCTGCCTGTTCCTTACTCTGGAATATTTGTCCCAGAGGGGCACCCACCAAATGCCAGCCATAACTCTCCTGTATGAGGTATCTGTTGGTCCCCACTGGGAGGTGTCTCCCAGTCAGGATATACAGGGGTCAGGGACCCACTTGAGGAGGCAGCCTGTCCCTTATCAGAGCTCGAACACTGTGCTGGGAGATCTGCTGCTCTCTTCAGAGCTGTCAGGCAGGGAAGTTTAAGTCCACTGAAGCTGTGCCCACAGCCACCCCTTCCCCCAGGTGCTCTGTCCCAGAGAAATGGGGGTTTTATCTATAAGTTCCTGACTGGGACTCCTGCCTTTTTTTTTTTTCCAGAGATGCCCTACCCAGAGAGGAGGAAATCTGGAGAGGCAGTCTGGCTGCAGTGGCCTTGCTGAGTTGTGGTGGGCTACACCCAGTTCAAACTTCCTGGTGACTTTGCTTACACTGTGAGGGGAAAACTACCTGCTCAAGCCTCAGCAATGGCAGACGCCCCTCTCCCCACTATGTTGGAGCCTTCCAGTTCGACCTCATACTGCTGTGCTGGTAGCGAGAATTTCAAGCCTGTGGATCTTAGCTTGCTGGGCTCTGTCAGGGTGGGACCTGCCAAGCCAGGCATAGCAGGGAATCTCTTGGTCTGCTGGTTGTGAAGACTGTGGGAAAAGCAGAGTGTCTGGGCTAGAGTGCACTGTTCCTCCTGGTACAGTCGCTCATGGCTTCCCTTGGCCAGGAAAGGGAAATCCCCCTACCTCTTTTGCTTCCAGGGTGAGTTGACACCCCACTCTGCTCTGCTTCAGCTTGCCCTCTGTGGGCTACACCCACTGTCCAACCAGTCACATTGAGATGAACCTGGTACCTCAGTTGGAAATGCAGAAATCACCCACCTTCTGCACCGATCTCACTGGGACCTGCGGACTAGAGCTGTTCCTATTTGGCCATCTTGCCAACGAGTCCAAAAAGTCAATTTTTTCTTATAAACCTGGGAAAGCATGATTCTTCCAACGTAATCAAGATACTAAATCACCTGCTATTTAATTGGAGGTCTTGTACAGTGTATGAGACATAGTACCTTCCTTGGTAGATTGAAGGCTGTTATTGCCACATTTTTCCTAAAGCAGAACTACCCTTCAATTTATTTTCAGTTAATTGGTTCTAATTATTGTGTAATATTGTCTTTTTAAAATGAATTTTCCTTTCTAATTTGTGGTACGAAGACTAGTATGTGGTTGATGTATGAGAAAAGTAAATCATAGAAACTGATGATATCAACAATTAGGAAATATTGCTAGAAGACACTATTCAAAAAAATCTGAGCACAAAAATAAAATAAAACTAGTTATTAAAAAAACAAATTATTTACCTGGAAAGAGAGGAGAGAATAAGAAGAACAGTATTTTTAGTGCAATTATCAGAGTATGATTATGCATAGACCAGGCAGAAGTAAGATGAAATATTCAGCATAGCAGCAGTTTTTGCATGACAGCCAGAACACATTTAATCCTGGACAGTATATAAAGGCAGAAGTGCTCTGTAAAACTATATAATTAAGTGCAACTCTTAGCAGCTGCCCTTGTAAATCTCTAGAGAGCAGGCTGACTAAAGGTTAGGCTCAGTAGTTGTCCCTGTTTCAGTTGAATAATCTTTAAATTTGATCCCTAAATCACAGTAGCACGTAGGAAAAAGAATGCATTTGACACAGATTTCTTTTCTGTAGGAGAGTCAAAAAGACAAAAACAAAAACAAACAACAACAACAAAAACAAGGGCTAAGAGAGATGGTCTATAAAAAAAGAGCTTGCTCATGTCATCTAAAATCTTATAAGCACCATGCATTTGTCTTGAAAAATTAAACCCTTGGGACCAAATCTATGCAGGAGATGCTGAGTATCAGGAAAACTAGCTATTGGAGTATACCAATAAATTCACAAGTTAACATAAGATTTTAAGTGACTCCTGAGATTGGCCAGGAGAAAAAGGTAATTACTGTCAGAAATTTACATGTTGAATAGGGGATTTGGTGTTGAATTTGGTTCTTCCTTGTCCTTCACTAACTCTTAGGCCTATAGTGACCATATGTTCTGTTTTTTCACAGGACAATCTTTATTTAACTGAGACTTGATTGTTAATTTTTATTCTCAAAATCATTTCAGTTTGGATAATGAGTTATATATATGTTAATTCCCTTGAAGACTAAGTCTCTTAATTCTAAACATCTCTTGAACCTGTCCACTTCTGCCAACTCCATTCCCTCACACTTTTATCTTTTACAAGGACTACTGCAGAAATCTTATATCTTCTATTCTTGCTCCTCTCAAGTTCATTTTGTACAATACTGCAGGCAGTCTTTTAAAAACAAAATTATGACACTTCCCTTCTTAAAATCTTTCCCATGTTCTCCTTTGTGTCTAGGCAGATAAAGACCTGCATGATCTGGGCACCCCCCTACCCCTCCAACCCGTCTTATACCATCCTCTCTTTTCTTTTCTAATTTCTTGACCATACTAGATTTCGTAGAGTTCTGTCAGCTGTCTCAGAGCTTTCACAGACGTTCTTTCTAGCACAGACTTCTTCTTCCTAACTTCTTTCTTCTAGTCTTATTCTTATTAATCCTTTTGATGTCAGTTTAAATGCCACTTCTTTCAGAGACACCCTCAGAGATTTTCACAGACTAGGCAAGTCTGCTCCTACAATAATGACAATAATGCACAATTCTTCATAATACCCAGACGGAGAATTTCAAAATGTAAATTTGCATGTCCCACTAGGTTACAAGTTTCAGAAAAAAAGGGACTATATTTTATCTTGTTTGTCACTAGATATCTACCACCTTATCATATATTGAACGTTCAACAACTTTTTGTTAAAATAATAACCAAAAAGAGAGTTGCCATCTTAGGCATCTAAATATGATCAAAAGTGCCTATGTAGCCCTTGACTTTAAAGATCATCTTGAAATACATGCTGCAAATATTTTATAATAAACATTATATTCTATTTTATTATTCTTCACAATTGAACCCACAGTGAATTAACTTTAGTCCAATAGGCATCAGATTAAGGTAAAAGATACATGCTTTTTGACATAGCTAATTATTTCATTTTTATCTCAATTATGTTGACCTTATGCAATCAACATTTCATTCAAAAGTTATTCGTAATGCTTTCACTTCTCTGCTTTCTATTCATTTCTAAGAAGAGGATAAATGTAATAAAATACTCAAGTATTTAAGCAAAAATTGATGTGTAAAGATGTTTATTCAGCTCAAATGATTGACTGAAAGGAAGTACTATGATATAATCGCTAGAAATATTTGTCAACTGAGGCATGAAAAGTTGAATTAAGTATGTGAAAATCAATGTGAGGATATTTGCTCTTACATACATTACATACTTTCTGATCAATATGTGTTGTCGGAAAGTCAAACACGCATGATGGGAAAGCCAAACAGGAAATCTGAGGACCATCTGCAGTATAATTCAGTTAATATTTAGGATCTATCTCTGTTAGGGTGAATTCAGCTACAGTATAGAGACATACAACTAACTGTGGCTTAATCAATGAAGATATTTAATTATCTCATAAAACAAGAACTCTGAAGGTTGGTACTTCCACAGTTTGGTATAGTGGTTCAAACATTTCATCAGAAACTAAATCTTTCTGACTTGTTCTTTCGTTCTAATCTTTGTCTGTAGGTTTTTACCTTGTGAATGTAAGACGGCTGCTTCAGCTCCAATGATCAAATCCTCCTACAACCACAGTCATGGAAAGAATTATGTAGCAGGGGAAATACAACCTTCTTTTCTCGATCCTCTCTCTTTTTATCCAGTAAATAAGACTTTTTCAGAAGCCACTCAAAAGATTTCCCATTATGTCTTACTGATCAGAGCTGGATCACATGTTCACTCCTGGATATGTCACTAACAGAGGGGAATGAAATTTCTATGACTGCCTTAGAGCAATCATGGTTTATCTCCCAGGATGAAGGAAATCTTACCTTCCATGAGAATAAAGAATCTCATCTTACTACATGAGTTGGAGTCAGCTTGTGAGTAGGCAACAATATTTGCCATAGAAACCTGTCAGGATTGTATCAGATTCGTCTGATTTAGAAAAGCAAAATAAGAGTAGTGAATAAATTATATCATTAGGCTGGGCATGGTGGCTCACATCTGTAATCCCAGCACTTTGGGAGGCTGATGTGGACAGATCGCTTGAGTCCAGGAGTTCAAGGCCAGCCTGGGCAACATGGCAAGACCCCATCTCTACAAAAAATATATAAAAAGTAGCCAGGCATGGTGGTGTGTGCCTGTAGTCCCAGCTACTCAGGATGCTGAGGTGGGGAGTATGACTTGAACCCAGGAAGTGGAGGTTGCAGTGAGCTAAGATCACGCCACTGCACTCCAGCCTTGGCAACAGAGCCAGACTCTCTTTCAATAATAATATCATTAAAAATCTTGCCTGTAAACATTCTAATAAAAAAGAGTTTCAGGGAAAGCACAACTATTTCTAAAACGGGATGGAATAAGTTATAAACAAAACCACATAAATTGTTAAAACATCAATTCCATTTTGGAAAATACAAATATCTCGGCAGTTTTAGAGACTCAAATAATATGATACTTAAAAAAAATCTGTATTCAGAGCCACTTCCATCAATGCTCACAGTAAATACATACTAATTGGCTAAAGATTTTATTTAGCTCCATGGTTTTTATAATCTCATTATACTTAAGGGTGGACAAAAGACAAGCAAAAATATCGAGCAACCTTTCATACTCAAACTTTTGCTTCCACTCCACCTGCAATTATATTCTCAACTTTATGGTGCATCAAACTCAATGACACAAAAGCTGTCTCAAATCACTTCAACCTTTCCAATGCATCCTAGAGATATATTGGCTCTGAACCAAGCACCCAGGTACTAACTAGTTTAGTTTTAATTTAGAGCAGATGGACTAGGGTTCTCAAGGTTGCATTGAGAGGATCTACTTGGAGGACACCTCATGGTCTCTGCAACACAGCAGATGGTGAAAATATTTTAAGGCTATTTTCAAATGATGTTAGCAAAACTACATTTCTGTGAATTGTCTTATATGGCTTTCATAAATATGATTTTTCTTCCAAATCAAGAATAACAATGATAGAGCTTAGCAGCGTTCTTCTGAGATGTCATTATCAACAATGACACACAGAGGATTTATATTCAAAGTGTAAAGATGAATTGCAAGCGAGAAAACATTGGATTTCATGAGACAAATAGACAGATATTGATAAATGATGTTATAATGCATATCCTGTTTTCCTGTATGAGAGGAAATAATTTCTATCTCCTGTTATATTAGACTTTTAAATTGATGTTTCTTTTTGGAAGATAAGCAAAATGTAATTCTTTTTGACCCCACAAGAAACTAACAATGTAGACATACTATAGATGTCCAATAAGTTATTCTTTCTTCTTTTAATATAACTTTTATTTTTAAAGGTAAAAGACTGTGGTGGACATTTGCCATTTGGAGCAATACCAGGCATCTACTTCTTCCATTCTAAATTTCTCTGGGGAAATTACTTTATTCCTATTGCCTGATATCTGTTACAAGGGCAATTCCTGGTTACTACGTCCTAAAATGAAAAGAGGAAAATGGAAAATCCTCAGATTCTTTACTTTTCCTAAAATACCAGGGACTGGAATATGGCATAAGCTGGGCTAATAATACCATTTATTTGGGGATTTTGAATCTTGAGTGATGCAAAGGTGAGAAGAAATATAAAGCTCACTTGTTACAGCAGCAGAGGCAGAAGAGGTGATTCTGTCTGAATTAAAACATTTACTGAAGGTGATTCTGTCCTAATTGTTATACTGTGGTTCCTATTTCCCATCTGATTCTTGGTTCTGAACAAATCCCAAGCTAGCTTTCATTATTCTTTTAAGAAATTCCCTTTGGCTTAACTAGAGTTGGCTTCTATTATTTATAATAAAAATTGAAAAATCCAGAGAGGCAAAATTAGATAATGGAAGTATCCATAATATGTTTTGTAGCCTTGTTTTCATTAATTATTATTTTCCATGATTAATAAATAATAAATGTTACAGAAAATAAATTTTAATGGTTACCTAGCATATATTTACATGGATATACTGTATAGTACACTATAGTCTAATCAGTGCTAGGTATTTACATGTTTCTTACTATTGTAAATAATTCTCTATTAGCATCTTATGGAAGTGTCATTGCATATAGTTTTTATTTTTTTCCCTTAGAATAAATTTCTAAAAGTGAAATTGTTGGGACAAAATGTAATATCAGTTTTGAAGCTTTGAGTTATACATAATTTACCCCACAAGGAAGACTGCACCTACTTCTACTCCAGCAGCAATGTATGAAGATGTAGTCTGATAAGATCTTATCCATAATTTCCCCTGTAAGATGGAGGATGGGAGAATATAAAGCTATTCAACTTTACTTGCCCAAATACAGTTTAGAAAGCAATCAGCCTTTCATGTGAAGAACCCCACGAATAAAGGGGAAGAGTTACAATAGAACTCAATGCATGTCTCACACTATTTAAGTGTTCTCCACAGAGTTCTTAGTACAGCTGAATATAAACCAATTCCATAGGTGGTTTTTTTTAGGTGAATGGATACTGTCTAGGCTCTCATAGTGAGGTGGGAAGAAAAAATGGAAAGAATGAAATAAATCCCAGCTAGCTTTCATTACAGCTACTCCTCAGTTAACTGACCCTACACTCCAGGCTCAGGAATGAAAGGATTTCCTATCTACCAAAGGTATATTTACACAAAAGGCACTGCTAAAATCCATTCTAAAGTTGGAATGCCTAGAAAGAGACGGAAAATCACAAAGTCTACTCTTGGCTCACAATGCTTTCTCTAGGTTGTTGTATAAAAATAACATGGCATTTTCCTTAGTTACCTGACATTTATTTTAACTCATATGCAATGCAATAAAAGAGGCTATCTAGCTAGATCTGTGCTCAAACAACAGTATCTTGGTAATTGGAAGCCGATGAGAACCAATTTTTATAATTTAGCTACTATATACCAAGGAAATACAGCAATAAACACATTTTTAAAAATTTATTGTATTTCTCATCAACTCAATGGGTATGTTAGCCCATGTGTATATGTGTGTAGTCTGAATATATATGTGTGTGTAGTCTGCATATAAATGTGTGTATGTGTGTGTAGTCTGAATAAATCCAAGGGCCTCAAGTGGTCCAAACTCAGTGAGGTGTTAAATTCATGGAAGCACAGTTAATGCAGGAAAAAAGTAATTAAAATACTCCAATTATTTACTCTATCTTTCATAGATAAATGCATGTTTAATGCATAGCTAGTATCTTGAGAATTCTTTTCTCACCACCGTAATTTTCTTTACATAGCAGCTGTTCCCTAATTCATTTCTCCCAATCTCAATTCCCCATTGTCCAAAATTCAGCTTTTTTCCCTCTCTCTCCCCCTCCTCATTTCTCAGCTGTTTATAATATAAAATCACTTAGTGCCTCTAACATCTCAAATATTTCCTCTACTTAAAATAATATCTGATTATGCATAACTAAGGTTCATCCAAGTGCTGCCATGGTAAGCACATATAATCTGGGGGAAGAAGGGGAATATTGTAACAATTCAAGTATTCATTGTTTTAATTCTAATGATACTTTAATACTTTTCTGTGACATATTCATATACAATTTAAGAGGAAACAGCTTCACAAGTGGTAGATTGTATGTTCTATGTCAATATTAAAGGTTTCTGGTCTAATTGCCACACATATATTCTCCAAGGGAAGAGGAACATATAAACAATGACTTAAAAACAGAAAATTTTATTTTGTATTTGAAGACAAGACAAAAAAAGATAGTGCTTTCAGGCTCTATCTAATATATTTAACAGTTAGTGCCTTAAGTAGCTATGGCTATTTCTATTTTTTCAAAAAGGAAACTTACCCTGGCAAGATGCAAATGGTTGAGGTATTCACATGTCTAGACATGAAACTAGAAAACCTGATTATCAATAGAATTGTCATAGATTCAAAAATTTCTAAAAAGCCCTAAAAATTCCTCTAGTAACATAACTATAGCTACTGATACTTTTTGACTATAAGTTTACATTACTTTATTTCTAAAGCCATTATCTGTATTGTACAGAACACAGAAATGTATATTCGTTAACAAAATTAATGTGCAAAAATCACAAGCATTCTTATACACCAGTAACAGACAAACAGAGAGCCAAATCATGAATGAACTTCCATTCACAATTGCTTCAAAGAGAATCAAATACCTAGGATTCCAACTGACAAGGGATGTAAAGGACCTCTTCAAGGAGAACTACAAACCACTGCTCAGTGAAATAAAAGAGGACACAAGCAAATGGAAGAACATACCATGCTCATGGATAGGAAGAATCAATATCGTGAAAATGGCCATACTGCCCAAGGTAATTTATAGATTCAATGCCATCCCCATCAAGCTACCAATGAGTTTCTTCACAGAATTGGAAAAAACTGCTTTAAAGTTCATATGGAACCAAAAAAGAGCCCGCATCTCCAAGACAATCCTAAGTCAAAAGAACAAAGCTGGAGGCATCACGCTACCTGACTTCAAACTATACTACAAGGCTACAGTAACCAAAACAGCATGGTACTGGTACCAAAACAGAGATATAGACCAATGGAACAGAACAGAGTGCTCAGAAATAATACCACACATCTACAGCCATCTGATCTTTGACAAACCTGAGAGAAACAAGAAATGGGGAAAGGATTCCCTATTTAATAAATGGTGCTGGGAAAATTGGCTAGCCATAAGTAGAAAGCTGAAACTGGATCCTTTCCTTACTCCTTATATGAAAATTAATTCAAGATGGATTAGAGACTTAAATGTTAGACCTAATACCATAAAAATCCTAGAGGAAAACCTAGGTAGTACCATTCAGGACATAGGCATGGGCAAAGACTTCATGTCTAAAACACCAAAAGCAACGGCAGCAAAAGCCAAAATTGACAAATGGGATCTCATTAAACTAAAGAGCTTCTGCACAGCAAAAGAAACTACCATCAGAGTGAACAGGCAACCTACAGAATGGGAGAAAATTTTTGCAATCTACTCATCTGACAAAGGGCTAATATCCAGAACCTACAAAGAACTCAAACAAATTTACAAGAAAAAAACAAACAACCCCATCAAAAAGTGGGCAAAGGATATGAATAGACATTTCTCAAAAGAAGACATTCATACAGCCAACAAACACATGAAAAAATGCTCATCATCACTGGCCATCAGAGAAATGCAAATCAAAACCACAATGAGATACCATCTCACACCAGTTAGAATGGCGATCATTCAAAAGTCAGGAAACAACAGGTGCTGGAGAGGATGTGGAGAAATAGGAACACTTTTACACTGTTGGTGGGATTGTAAACTAGTTCAACCATTATGGAAAACAGTATGGCGATTCCTCAAGGATCTAGAACTAGATGTACCATATGACCCAGCCATCCCATTACTGGGGATATACCCAAAGGATTATAAATCATGCTGCTATAAAGACACATGCACACGTATGTTTATTGCGGCACTATTCACAATAGCAAAGACTTGGAATCAACCCAAATGTCCATCAGTGACAGACTGGATTAAGAAAATGTGGCACATATACACCATGGAATACTATGCAGCCATAAAAAAGGATGAGTTTGTGTCCTTTGTAGGGACATGGATGCAGCTGGAAACCATCATTCTTAGCAAACTATCACAAGAACAGAAAACCAAACACCACATGTTCTCACTCATAGGTGGGAACTGAACAATGAGATCACTTGGACTTGGGAAGGGGAACATCACACACCGGGGCCTATCATGGGGAGGGGGGAGGGGAGAGGGATTGCATTGGGAGTTATACCTGATGTAAATGACGAGTTGATGGGTGCTGACGAGTTGATGGGTGCAGCACAGCAACATGGCACAAGTATACATATGTAACAAACCTGCACGTTATGCACATGTACCCTAGAACTTAAAGTATAATAATAAAAAATAAATTTAAAAAAATGGTGCAATCCTCTGGGTAAAATAATTTCACAATGTATTACTGGTACATTATTGGTACCTCAGGCTTTAGCCTTCTCCTTTAAAAATAGTGAGGTACTAACATAATTATGTTTTGGAAGGAGAAAAGAGTAAGAGATTGCCAGCACTAATGATTTGTCAACAGAGTTCATCTTTTGCAATTTAATGTTAGCTGTAGACTGAGATCTCAGACACTATTTCATTTCTCTCTTAATTACTTGACCTATTTGACTGCTTCAAATGTTCACAGTGACCGTTCCTTAATGTTCATTTCTATTATAGGAGGCATCTGTTTAGATGCATATGCTGAATTAATTTTTTTATACATTCCAAATTTATATTGATGTCATAAAAGACTCGGTATTATTGAAATTCATTTTTCGACAGTCCAAAATGTATAATCAATGACAAAATGTTTCTCTAGGGAGCAATAAAACTAAACATAGCTAAAGTATACTGGGCAGCTCACTGAGTTTTTGAATAAGGGTCAATAAATTATGTATATTCTCTGCATCCAACTGCTGGCCTCAGTAGCTGCTTAACGACCAGGTAAAATAAATAATTACTTAGTCCTACTCCGACATAATAATATCTGCTAGAAGCACCCAAATTATTGGTTGTGAAGAAAAATGTTTTAAATAGTTTTTAAAGGCTTTCTTTTGGCTTTTAATTCAAACTAATATATCATCAAGTATGTACAGAATATCTTCTCTGTGCAGTATGCCTCAGTATATAGAAAAGATAGGAGTGCTCCTATCCTCAAAGCTCTTGTATTCAAATGGGTGTGGAGAGTAAGGAGTTGATGCATATAGTGCAAAACATCACTATTACATAAGCACTCTGGAGTAATTTCTTTCACTCTTAATATCTAACCCATCAAAAGTCAAACGTCCTTTTGATTTTCTCCTAAATCTCTCAAATCTGTCAACTGCTCTCTATCAGTTACCATACCGGTCCAAGCTGTATCATCTCCTATTTGGTCTCTAGAGTAGTCTCCTAATGATTCTTCCCACATTCACTCTTACTCCATGAAAATCAATTGTCCACAGCAGCCAAAGAAACTTTTCAAAACTGCATCTGATCCTGTCCCCAGCCCATCCTCCCCAAAACACACAGTTCCTATATGGTTTCCCATTGCTCTTAGGATAGAAATCAAGGTCCTTAACCCGACTGCACAGATATGGCCCTGCCTATGCTATCATCTCCCCGACCCCTGGCTTACATGCCCAGTTTGGCAGTGTACACAAGGGCCTTCTCACAGGGCTCTTACCTATTAATCTCCTTCTAATCATTGGATGGGGCCACCAGCCTGGGACAGTCTTACTCCTACTCTGTCTCTGCTTTACTTAACAAATGTGTATTTATCTCAATCTCAGTTCAAAGGTCATTTCCTAAGAAACCATGGCATGCTAGAATTAAATCAGGTTCCTTTGTGACTTCCTAAGAAACCATGGCATGCTAGAATTCAGTCAGGTTCCTTTGTCACAAACTCTCCTAGTAGTGATTTTATTCACTCACTTTGCAGTGTTTATTTATGCCTTCATGTATTTAAATACCCAATTATTGTCTATCTCCCTTGCCAAAGTGTATGCTTTATAAAGCAAGAACAGTGTTAGTTTTGGTTACCTATACATCATCACTAGAATACGCACTGAGCATGGAAGTTTCTCAGTTAGTACTTGTTGAATAAATGAACAAATAAGCTTAGGGAGGGAAACATCAGTTGTAAATGTGGGACTCAGTAAAAAACATAAAATTCTTGCTAGTCTATGTAAACTAAAAATTATCTTGGATATGAACTGTTAAAAAATAAACAAGCTAAGAGTGCAATTAACAAATATTCTCAAAATAGTCTTTTAGGGTGCTGTTTCTTCCTTTCCTGTCCCCAGTATCAAGAGGGGATAATATTCTTATGTAGCTCATATCAGAACTTTTTCCATATGGGATGACATTGGTTTATGAAAGGTAAAAAATGAAGCTTTCAGACATAGACACTTCATAAAAGCCACTTTAAAACACTGAAACAATTAAATTTGATGCCTCAAAAGTAATGCTATTGTAGTTGTTGGTCCTACTTTTGGCTACTATGAATAATGTTGCTATGAACATTCATGTACAAGTTTTCTGTTGACATACATTTTCATTTCTCTCTAGGAGTGGAATTACTGAGTCATAGGGTAACTTTCCTTGATAAAATGACTATCCAAATTTTTGCTCATTTGTTAATTGAGTCATATGTCTTTTTATTGTTGAATTGTATAAAGTCTTTATATATTCTGAATACCACTCCATTACCAGATATATGATTTGTAAGTACTTTCTTCCATTACATGAGTTACCTCTTTACCTTCTGTATAGTGTTCTTTAAGACACAATAGTTTTAATTTTGATGAAATCACGTATATCTATCTTTTCTTTGGTCACTTGTGCTTTTGGTGTGATATCTAAGAAACCATTGCTTAATCTAAGGTCATAAAGATTTACACCTATGTTTCCATTTAAGTGTTTTAGAGATTTAGCTCTTTCATATAAGGTTTATGATACATTTTTGTATAGTTTGTATTTGTATATGGCTGGAGGAAGGGATCCAACTTCATTCTCTGGCATGTGGATACACAGTTGTCCCAGAACCATTTGTTGAGAAGGTTATTCATTCCCCCATTGAATTATCTTGGCATTCTTGTCAAAAATCAAGTGACCACATGTGTATGCATTTATTTCTGGACCCCAAATTCTGTTTAACTGGTCTATATGTCTGTCCTTATGCCATTGCCACAGTGTTCACATAAGTTCTGAAATTGGAATTTATAAGCTCTGCTACTTTATTTTTACTTTTCAAGATGGTTTTGGTTATTCAGGGTCCCCTGAGATTCCACATGTATCTTAGGATCAGTTATTCCATTTCTGCATATTGAGATTTTGATATTTTGAGATTTTGATAGTGATTGTACTGAATCTGTAGATCCCTTGGGAGTTGGAGGGTATTGCCCTCTTAACAATATTAAGTCTTCTAATCCATGCTCACAGGCTGTCTTTCTAGTTATTTAGGCCTTCTTTACTTTTTTTCAGCAATGTTTTGTTTTGTACATTTTGGTTAAATTAACTCTTAAGTATTTTTATCTGATGCTATTATAAATAAAATTGTTTTAATTTGCTTTTTCAATTGTTCATTGATTATATATATATAAATACAATGATTTTTTGTATATTGATCTTATACCCTGTAGGCTTGCTGAATTCACTTGTTATTTCTAATCGTGTGTGTGTGTGTGTGTGTGTGTGTGTGTGTGTGTGTATTCCTCGGGATTTTTAAGATTCAAGTTCATGTCATCTGTTAATAGAGATAGATTTACTTTTTTATTTCCAACCTAGATGCCATTTATCTTTTTATTTAACTTAAATGCTCTTCCTGGACTCTCCAGTATAATGTGAAATAGAAGTGGTATGAGCATACATATTTGTCTTGTTACTGATTTAAGGGGAAAGCACTAGTTTTTCACCAGTAAGTATGATGTTATTTTTGTTTTATTTTTTTCATAGATGGGCTTTATTAAGTTGAGGGTATTCTCTTCTATTTCTACTTTGTTTAGAGTTGGGGCATTAGATGGTGTTAGATTTTGTGCAATGCTTTTTCTACATCCATTGAAAATATTATCTTGTGTTTTGTTTTTTATTAATATAGGGCATTCCATGGATTTGATTAATTTTCCTGTGTTAAACCAACCTTGTATTCTTGGGATAAATCCCACTTGATCATGATGTGTAATGGTTTTTATATGTTGTGGGATTAAATTTGCTAGTATTTTCTGAGATGTTTTGTTTATATGCATAAGGGATATTTATCTGTAATTTTCTTTATTTTTTGATGTATTTATTGGGTTATTATATCAGAGTAATAGTCTCAGAAAATAACTTGGATAGTTTTGGCTACTCTTCTATTTTTAAGAAGAATTTGTGAATGACTGGTGTTAATTCTTCTTTAAAAGCTTGGTGGAATTTATCTGTGGAAACATCTGGGCCTGCAATTTTCTTTGTGAGGAGTTTTGTGATTTTTAATTCAATCTATTTACTCATTAAAAGTATATTCATATTTTCTATGTTTTCTTGAGTGATTCTGGGAAGATATGTCTTTCTAGAAATGCATCCATTTTATTTGATTGTGTAATTCATTAACACACTATTGTTCATTCCTTTATAATCTTTTTATATCTTTGAGTTTGGTAATGACACTCCCTTTTTAATTCTTGATTTTATTAATTTGAGTCTGCTTTCTTTCTTAGTCAGTTTACTTAAAAGTTAGCGAATTTGGTTAATCTTTTCAAAGAATCAGTTTGTTGGTGTACTTGATCTCTATTGTTTTTCTACTATCAATTTTACTTCTTTGCTCTCTAATGTTCATTAATCCTTTCTTATGATTGCTTTGAGTTCAATTTGCTCCTTTTTCTAGTTTTATAAGGTAGAAGATTAGGTTATTGATTTGAGTTCCATTTTATTTTCAAATATGTTTATAGCTATAGATTTCTATTCACTGCTTTAGCTGAATCTCATGCATTTCAGTATGTTATGTTTTCAATTTAACTATTTTTGAAGGATTTTATAATTTCCTTTCTGATTTCTTTTTTGACTCACTAATTGTTTAGGTTTGTGTTGTATAATTTCCATCGCATAGTTGTAGATTTTCCAAATTTTCCTCTACTAATCATTTATAATTTTATTCTATTGTATTCAAGAAAATACACTGAATGACTTCAGTTTTTAAATGTTTACTGAGACTTGTTTCATGGCCTAACTTCACAAAGAATGTTCCATGTGCCCTGCAAAGAATGTGGATTCTAGTCCTATTTTCTGATGTGTTTATAGATGTCTGTTAGGTTTATTTAATTGATAATGATACTTATTCTGTATCATTGCTGCTCTACTAAGTTATGTCCATTTTTGAAAATGAATATTTGAGTCTCCAACTAATATTGTGGAATTCTTAATCTGTTTTTGTTTATCTGAAATATCTTAATTTATCCTCTATTTTGGAAAGATAATGCTGAATTTTTTAATTTAAATTTTGAATTCTTGATAGAATTTTTCTTTCAGAACACTAAACATTTCATCTCATTACCTCTTGGGCTTCATGATTTTCGATAAGACTCCTCTGTTGATGTTATTGAGAACTCACATTGCTTGTATGTGATGAGTTTCTTCACTCTTGCTGCTTTTAAGTTATTTGTCTGCAGCTTTAAACAGTTTGGGAATTTTTAGTTCCTTATTTCTTCAAATATTCTTTCTGTTCTTTTCTCCTTTCTCTCCTTTTGAATTTTCATTGTGAGTATGTTGATATGCTTGATGATTTTCCAAAGTTTTCTAAGTCTTTCTACAGGTTTTCATTATTTTCTTTTCCTGTTGCTCAAACTGAAAATTCTCAATGTATCTGTATTGAAGTTAACTGGTTCTTTTTTCTGCTAGTTCAGATCTGCTGCTGAGCCTCCCTCTAAACTTTTTATTATGGTTATTGTATTTTTAATCTTGAGAATATATTTTTGACTCTTTTTCCTAAAATTCATGTATTTTTAATGCTATCTTCATTTTGTCAAAACATTATTTTTACACTTTCCTTTAATTCTTTAGACATGGTTTCCTTTGGTTCTTTGGACATATTTATAACAGCTGGTTTAAAGCTGTTGTCTAGTAAGTCCAGTATCTGTGCTTTATCAGGAAGTTTCTGTTGACTGAATTTTACTCTGTTTGGGCCATGCTTTCCTATTTCTTTGCATAAATCATAATTTATTGTTGAAAATTGGATATTCAAAATAATATAATGTGCCAACTCTGGAAGTCATTCTTCCTCCTCTGCAGAGTTTGTTCTTGTTTGGTGTCATCGTTAGTTCATTGAGTATCTTTCCTGGACTAGTTTGTTTAGTATTTTTCCCGGACAAATTATTTAAAGTCTTTATGCTTTGTTGTGTATGACTGCTAACAACTCTCATCAGTCAGCCTAATTGTCGGCTAATGCTTGGACACAGATTTCCTTACATTCTTTGAATTACTAAGTTTCCCAGCCTTCCGTGAGGGCCTTTTTGTATAAACTGTGCACATGTTAAATGATATGGCAGGCAGTTTACAATTGACTTAGCCTTCACATGCTACTTACACAGAGCCTAAGGTGTAGCCAGAGGTGAGAAATTAGGGTTTTCTCACATCTTTTCTGGGCACATGCACAATCTGTCACATGCATGTGACTTCCAAGACTCCCATTTATATACTGGAGTGTTTGAAAATCTCCTACAAATATCATATTCCACAGTTTTTCCTTTTAAGTTGTTTTTAGCCTGTCTCTCCTTATCTCTATTTGGTGATGCCCCCTCAGGCAGCTGTGATACTAAACAATTGCTAGTGATTGTTTTTAGCAAATTTCCCTAAGGATGGGACAGACTGAACTCCAAGTCAGGTCAAATTTAAAAAGTCCTGACAATGGAGTTTTTTAGGAAGCTTCCTGATAGGTCAAATAATGACAGTTCTCTGAGGACAAGGTTTGGGAAAGCTCCAAACCAGTTCTGTCCCTCTACTATGAATGCTAAGATGTTCATTTTCACAGTTACTATAGTTGTGAAGCTGATAATGTCCAAGCATATCATGCAGATCTCAGAAAACAGATATGGAAAGAATTAGGGAATGTTAAAATGGCACAAAACTCACTGTGCTCTCTGGAATTCAGCTGTGTTTCCTGGATAAATACTCCTCAAATTGCTGTAAGTTTTAGGAGTTCTGAAAAAGTTGATTTTGACTTATTTATTTATTTATTTATTTATTTATTTATTTGCCAGTGTTCTCATAGCTTTATGGAGGAGTGGATTTTTGGTGGTTCTTACTCTGCCATTCTGAAAATGTGATCTTGCTTTCTTATTGTTGTTGTTTTCTAAATTTATTCTCATTTTGGTGAACAAAATGAAAAACATCTTTCCAATTTAAAACACTGAGAATAAAAATATTTCTTTAAAAATGCAGGTAATTGTAAAACTTTGTATTAAACAATAAGAGTATGCATTTTTAAGTATGTAAAATATTCTATTAGTGAGTTTATTTAGCTGCTGCTAGATAAGGGGAAGGGTGTGGGAATTTCTAAGAGGTGCAAACATTTCAGTCCATATTTCCCTTAATTGAACTCCTCAATTATATAAATATTAGTATTTATTAAGGTATTGACAAGTATCTGAGGACTAGCAATAAAAGAGTTACTTGTTAATAAAGAAAATTAATCAGATATACTCTACCATTTCCCTTATAGTTCTTTGTTAATAAAGAAAATTAATCAGATATACTCTACCATTTCCCTTCATAAACAGAAAGAAAAGAAAACAAAATTACTTGATTCCAAGGAATTTGCAATTTCAGGATAGTTTCCTCGACAGACAGCAGTTCAGTAAAAATCTAAGAATTTTGACAGAATATTCAGGAGTGAAAGGCTGCATTCAAATTAAATATATTCATTTACAGTGAAGTTCTGAGACACTCTTACTGGCAAAATGGAAGGTTGCTCTCCTTCTATTTGCATAGATAAATATTGGATGAATTCTGATTGTTCATCCATGAAGGAATAAGATGTTTTTAAGATTTCTTAAAGTCATTCCTGTAGTCACCATTCACCATTAGCATAGATTCAATGTTATACATTGAAGACTTTGCAATGTTTACATAAGTATTTTATAATGAATATAAAATTATAAACATAAGTTTATGAAGGGTTTAACAAGTGTTTAGTTGATGCTTTTATAACGAGTCAGTGTAAGGCAGTTAATAGATATTCAAGTGTTACATGTTACTTAAGTGATTAAAAATGGGAGATTCTAGGGATTTTATGGTTTTAGGTTTTACGTTTAAGTCCTTAATTCATCTTGAGTTAATTTTGTATTAGGTGTAAGGAAGGGGTCAATTTTCAGTTTTCTGCAAATGGCTAGCCAGTTTTCCCAACACCATTGATTAAATAGAGAATCCTTTCCCCATTGCTGGTTTTTGTCATGTTTGTCAAAGATCAGATGGTTGTAGATGTGTGGTGTTATTTCTGAGGCCTCTGTTCTGTTCCATTGGTCTATATATCTGTTTTGGTACCAGTACCATGCTGTTTTAGTTAATGTAGGCTTGTAGTGTAGTTTGAAGTCAGGTAGCATGATGTCTCCAGCTGTGTTCTTTTGGATTAGGATTATCTTCACTATGCAGGCTTTTTGGTTCCATACTAAATTTAAAGTAGTTTTTTTCCTGTTCTGTGAAGAAAGTCATCGGTAGCTTGATAGGAATAGTATTGAATATGTAAATTACTTTGGGCAGTATGGCCATTTTCACAATATTTATTCTTCCCATCCATGAGCATGTAATGTTTTTCCATTCGTTTGTATCCTTTCTTATTTCCTTGAGCAGTGGTTAGTAGTTCTCCTTGAAGAACTACAACACCTTGAAGAGGTCCTTCATATCCCTTGTAAGTTGTATTCCTAGGTATTTTATTCTCTTTGTAGCAATTGTGAATGGGAGTTCACTCATGATTTGGCTCTCTGTTTGTCTATTATTGGTATATAGGAATGCTTGTGATTTTTGCACATTGATTTTATATCCCGAGACTTTGCTGAAGTTGCTTGTCAGCGTAAGGAGATTTGGGGCTGAGATGATGGAGTTTTCTAAATACACAATCATGTCATCTGCAAACAGAGACAATTTGACTTCCTCTCTTCCTATTTGAATACTTTATTTCTTTCTCTTGCCTGATTGCCCTGAACTTTCAATAATAAGTTGAATAGGAGGGGTGAAAGAGGGCATTCCTGTCTTGTGTCAGTTTTCAAAGAGAATGCTTCCAGCTTTTTCCTATTCGGTATGATATTGGCTGTGGTTTTGTCATAAATAGGTCTTACTATTTTGAGATATGTTCCATCAATACCTAGTTTATTGAGAGTTTTCAGCATGAAGGGGGGTTAAATTTTAGTGAAGACCTTTTCTGCATCTATTGAGATAATCATGTGGTTTTTGTCTTTGGTTCTGTTTATGTGATGGATTACATTTATTGATTTGTGTGTGTTGAACCAGCCTCGCATTCCAGGGAAAATTAAAGCAATACCATTCAGGACATAGGCATGGGCAAAAACTTCATAACTAAAACATCAAAAGCAATGGCAACAAAAGCCAAAATTGACAAATGGGATCTAATTAAACTAAAGAGTTTCTCTACAGAAAAAGAAACTCTCATCAGAGTGAGCAGGCAAACTACAGAATGGGAGAAAATTTTTGCAATCTATCCATCTGAAAAAGGGCTAATATACAGAATCTACAAAGAACTTAAACAAGTTTACAAGAAAAAAGCAACCCCATCAAGAAATGGGCAAAGGATATGAACAGACACTTCTTAGAAGAAGACATTTATGAAGCCAACTAACATATGAAAAAAAAGCTCATCATCACTGGTCATTAGAGAAATGCAAATCAAAACCACAATGTGGTACCATCTCACACCAGTGAAAATGGCGATCATTAGAAGGTCAGGAAACAACAGATGCTGGAGAGGATATAGAGAAATATGAACGTTTTTACACTGGTAGTGGGAGTGTCAATTAGTTCAACCATTATGGAAGACAGTGTTGTGATTCCTCAAGGATCTAGAACCAGGAAAACCATTTGACCCAGTAATCCCATTACTGGGTATATACCCAAAGGGTTATAAATCATGCTACTATAAAGAGACACGCACACGTATATTTGTTGCAGCACTATTCACAAGAGGATAGACTTGGAACCAACTCAAATGTCCATCAAAAATACACTGGACAAAGAAAATATGGCACATATACACCATGGAATACTACACAGCCATAAAAAAGGATGAGTTCATGTCCTTTGCAGGGACATGGATGAAGCTGGAAACCCTCATTCTCAGCAAACTAACAAAGGAACAGAAAAACAAACACTGCATGTTCTCACTCATACGTGGGAACTGAACAATGAGAACACATGGTCACAGGGAAGGGAACATCACATCCCGGGGCCTGTCAGAAGGTCAGGGGCTAGGGGAAGGATAGCATTAGGAGAAATACCTAATGTATATGACGGGTTGATGTGTGCAGGAAACCACCATGGCATGTGTATACCTATGTAAGGTATACCTATACATGTGCACATTCTGCACATGTATCCCAGAACTTAAAGTATAATAAAAAAAAAGAAAATTACATCTACATTAAAAAATTTAAAAATAGACAATTCTCTGCCTGAGAATCAATTGCATTTTCCCTTTAAGAAAACTGTATTTATTTAATATTAATTAAAACAATTCATATTTATAGCTGATATTTTTCATGTTTATTCTATTCAGTATTTTGTCTATTATGCAAAAGGAATAACTATTTAATTGCATAGGTAATACAGCCATTAATAATATTCTATTATTAATAATAGATAAGTATTTTCTTTCTCCTCACAAAATTATTTAACCTGGATTTATTTTATTTTATTTCATCTGTATTTTGCTTGATTTTTACAAAAATGTCTCTCTATAATATAATATATCATAATTTGTAACTGGAAATAATTAATAGTGACACTATTCTTCAACCATTTAAGATGGATCCTGAGGAATGTCATATAGTTAGTTTACAATGTCATAATTTCTTGATTGATGAAACATTCCACAGAAGATTAGCTGATTTGCTTAGAAAATTTTCTTAAAGCTTTCATAGACATGAGACAAGGAAATCTGAATTCATAGCTCATGTGACATGCATACACAAAGGAATGAATTAAATTAAGTACACACAACCTAAATTTAAAATCATTTGTGGTTAGACAGGAAATTACAGCTGATAGATGACAATGCCATACTTGTGTTTTTAAGCCTTCTGTCACAGAAATAAAAACTTTCTCCTCTATTTGAGAAAGAATCTAAACCTACATAGTGAGTTATATCCATGGTATCTGTGGACCACATAAAAATTGTATTGAAGGTGAATTCTGATACTGTATTAAATATTGGGTGAATTTCATCCCTCACACTATGACCACTTCCGTGATTTATCACACACTGTTCCCACAATAGCGTACAGCTCAGCACCTAGTTTGTGTTTTTACTGCAGTTCCACTATGGTATTAAGATTTAAGAGCCTTTTTTTTTCCCTTTATAAAACTCTTAGATCTTCCTTTTTCATTACACTTTAGCGCTGCAAAGTTTAAAAGATATTATCACCTCTTATCTTTTTCTCCTATGTTCTCTTATTCAGCATTTATTCATAGTGGACCACATTTGCTAACTCTTATTCTTGGTTCTCAGAGTTTTCAAGATTTTTCCATGTTGTCAAGCTTCTTATGACTGAAAGTAAATTCCTCTTGAAATTTGTTGCCCTTCTACCCCACCAACAAAAAGAAGAAAGCAGTCTTCCCCTAAAAGAAACCTCACATTTCAATAGTCTATGAAATGTCACACCAAGCATCATAACTCTTTCAGAGAAATATTTTTGATACAAACACAATTCGTCTAAAACAGAATTTTTATATTGGCAAGATTTTAACCATTGATGTATATTATTTCTGAGGCTAAACAAACTGAACAATTGGGAATTATTATATTGTTACTAGTGCATAACATAGAATTGATTTCTTATTATAAGCAGCTGTGGTAACAGGAATTCACCTTTAAAAGCTATTAGATTTGATAGGTTAAGTAGATAGTGGGATATTATGCTTTAAATACTATTTTATATGTCTTTCTTTAAAAAGATGTCTCTTAGAATCCTGTAAACTAGAGGTAGGAAAATGTTTTCTGTCAAGGGCTAAACAGTAAGTCCTTCAGATTTTTAGAGCCATATGGTCTCTGTTGTAGCCATTGAAATCTACCACTTTAGTAGTCATGGATGATACACAGATGAATGGACATGGCTATGTTCCAATAAAACTTTATTTATGAACACCAAATTTCAATGCTATGTAATTTTTTATGTCACAATACAGTATTCTTCTTTTGAAATTTTTCAACCATTTAAAAATGTGAAAACCACAGTCAGCTCATGGGCCATAGAAAAATAAGCAGAAGGCCAGATTTGACTCATGGATGACAGTTTGCTGATTCTGTTGTAAACTATGGTATTAAATTTTATTTCCTCAGTAGCCCTTGATAAATGCTATATAGTATGCTAACAAGAAGAAAAAAGAAGTTCATTCATGATTCACTAGGAGGAATGAAATTTTACTAGATTTTTCAGAAGTTCCAAATTTTTTGTTAATATACATTGCATTTCTCTCAGTAATAAAAAGGGAAAGAAAAAGTCAGATTCAAAGCTACTATGAAATTCAGCTAAGCATTTAATCTAATAATGCAACTTAGAATTTTTAGTTTAGTTAAATGATTGAGGTTTGGCTAAAACAGGGCTTTATTGGATTGATTTACTAATTGGCATGCCCTGTGAAGTTCCTAAAACATATTTAGATGTCAGATGTTTCAGAACATCTGACATAGATATACTGTATCTGTCATCAGTTCCAAGGATAAAGTTCTTGAATAATCCTATGATTTTGATATTAAAAAACTTAAGTTCCAAAGGGAAAAAGAGGTTTGGAAAACCAAACAGGGAAGTTCCAAGATGGCTGAAGAGGAACAGCTCCAGTCTGCAGCTCCCAGCGTGAGCAATGCAGAAGATGGGTGATTTCTGCATTTCCAACTGAGGTACTGGGTTCATCTCACTGGGGCTTGTCAGACAGTGGGTGCAGCCCATGGAGCAGGGCAGGGCATCATCTCACCCAGGAAGTGCAATGGGTTGGGGAATTCCCTTTCCTAGCAAAGCGAAGCTGTGACAGATGGTACCTGGAATATCGGGACACTACCATCCTAATACTGTGCTTTTCCAATGGCCTTAGCTAATGGCACACCAGGAGATTATATCTCATGCCTGGCTTGGAGGGTCCCACACCCATGGAGCCTTGCTCGCTGCTAGCACAGCAGTCTGAGATCAAACTGCACGGTGGCAGTGAGGCTGGGGGAGGGACGTCCATCATTGCCGAGGCTTGAGTAGGTAAACAAAGTGGCTGGGAAACTTGAACTGGGTGGAGCCCACCACAGTTCAAGGAGGCCTGCCTGCCTCTGTAGACTCCACCTCTGGTGGCAGGGCATTGCTGAACAAAAGGCAGCAGAAACTTCTGCAGACTTAAACGTCCCTGTCTCACAGCTTTGAAGAGAGTAGTGGTTCTCCCAGCACAGTTTGAGATCTGAGAACAGACAGATTGCCCCCTCAAGTGGGTCCCTGACCCCCCCAGTAGCCTGGGAGACACCTCCCAGTAGGGGCTGACTGACACCTCATACAGCCAGGTTCCCCTCTGAGACGAAGCTTCCAAAGGAAGGATCAGGCAGCAACATTTGCCATTTTGCAATATTTGCTGTTCTGCAGCCTCTGCTGGTGATACCCAGGCAAATAGGGTCTGGAGTGGACTTCCAGCAAACCCCAACAGACCTGCAGCTGAGGGTCCTGACTGTTAAAAGGAAACTAACAAATAGAAAGGACATCCACACCAAAACCCCATCTATAAGTCATCATCATCAAAGACCAAAGGGAAACAAAACCACAAAGATGGGGAGAAACCAGAGCAAAGAAGCTGAAAATTCTAAAAATCAGAGCACCTCTTCTCCTCCAAAGGAACAAAGCTCCTCATCAGCAACAGAACAAAGTAGGACAGAGAATTAGTTTGACAAATTGAGAAAAGAAGGCTTCAGATGATCGGTAATAACAAACTTCTCCAAGCTAAAGGAGGATGTTCGAACCCACCACAAAGAAGCTAAAAACCTTGCAAAAAGATTAGACAAATGACTAACTAGAATAAACAATGTAGAGAAGTCCTTAAATGACCTGATGGAGCTGAAAACCACGGAATGAGAACTACATGACACATGCACAAGCTTTAGTAGCCAAGTTGATCAAGTGGAAGAAAGGGTATCAGTGATTGAAGATCAAATGAATGAAATGAAGTGAGAAAAGAAGTTTAGAGAAAAAAGAGTAAAAAGAGACGAACAAAGCTTCCAAAAAATATGGGACTATGTGAAAAGACCAAATCTACATCTGATTGGTGTACCTGAAAGTGATGGGGAGAATGGAACCAAGTTGGAAAACACTCTTCAGGATATTATCCAGGAGAACTTCCCCAACCTAGCGAGGCAGGTCAACATTCCAATTCAGGAAATACAGAGAACGCCACAAAGATACTCCTCGAGAAGAGCAACTCCAAGACACATAATTGTCAGATTCACCAAAGTTGAAATGAAGGAAAAAATGTTAAGGGCAGACAGAGGGAAAGGTCAGGTTACCCACAAAGGGAAGCCCATCAGACTAACAGTGGATCTCTCTGCAGAAAGTCTACAAGCCAGACAAGAGTGGGGGCCAATATTCAACATTCTTAAAGAAAAGAATTTTCAACCTAGAATTTCATATCCAGCCAAACTAAGCTTCATAAGTGAAGGAGAAATAAAATCCTTTACAGACAAGCAAATGCTGAGAGATTTTGTCACCACTAGGCCTGCCTTACAAGAGCTCTTGAGGGAAGCATGAAACATGGAAAGGAACAACGGGCACCAGCCACTGCAAAAACATGCCAAATTGTAAAGACCATCAAGGCTAGGAAGAAACTGCATCATCTGGTTATAATGAGCAAAATAACCAGCTAACGTCATAATGACAGGATCAAACTCATGCATCACAATATTAGCCTTAAATGTAAATGGGCTAAATGCTCCAATTAAAAGACACAGACTGGCAAATTGGATAAAGAGTCAAGACCCATCAGCGTACTGTATTCAGGAGACCCATCTCATGTGCAGAGACACATATAGGCTGAAAATAAAGGGATGCAGGAAGATCTACTAAACAAAAGGAAAAGGAAAAAAAAAGCAGGGGTTGCAATCCTAGTCTCTGATAAAACAGACTTTAAACCAACAAAGATCAAAAGAGGCAAAAAAGGCCATTACATAATGGTAAAGGGATCAATTCAACAAGAAGAGCTAACTATCCTAAATATATATGCACCCAATACAGGAGCACCCAGATACATAAAGCAAGTCCTTAGAGACCTAAAAAAAAGACTTAGACTCCCAAACAATAATAATGGGAGACTTCAACACCCCACTGTCAACATTAGACAGATCAACAAGACAGAAATTAACAAGGATATCCAGGAATTGAACTCAGCTCTGCACCAAACGGACCTAACAGACGTCTACAGAACTCTCCACCACAAACCAACAGAATATAGATTCTTCTCAGCACCATATCACACTTATCCCCAAATTGACCACATAGTTGGAAGTAAAGCACTCCTCAGCAAATGTAAAAGAACAGAAATTATAACAAACTGTCTCTGAGACCACAGTGGAATCCAACTAGAACTCAGGATTAAGAAACACAATCAAAACCGTTCTACTGCATAGAAACTAAACAACCTGCTCCTGAATGACTACTGAGTACATAATGAAATGAAGGCAGAAATAAAGATGTTCTTTGAAACCAATGAGAACAAAGACACAACATATCAGAATCTCTGGGACACATATAAATTAGAGGGAAATTTATAGTACTAAATGTCCACAAGAGAAAGCAGGAGAGATCTAAAATTGACATCCTAACATCACAATTAAAAGAACTAGAGAAGCAAGAGCAAACACATTCAAAAGCTAGCAGAAGGTAAGAAATAACTAAGATCAGAGCAGAACTGAAGGAGCTAGAGACACAAAAAACTTTCAAAAAAATCAATGAATCCAGGAGCTGGTTTTTTGAAAAGATCAACAAAATTGATAGACCACTAGCAAGACTAATAAAGAAGAACAGAGAAAAATCAAATAGATGCAATAAAAAGTGATAAAGGGGATATCACCACTGATCCCAAAGAAATAAAAACCACCATCAGAGAATACTATAAAAATCTGTATGCAAGCAAACTGGAAAATCTAGAAGAAATGGATAAATTCCTGGACACATACACCCTTCCAAGACTAAACCAGGAAGGAGTTGAATACCTGAATAGTCCAATAACAGGTTCTGAAATTGAGGCAATAATTAATAGCCTACCAACCAAAAAAAGTCCAGGACCAGACAGATTCACAGTCGAATTCTACCAGAGGTAAAAACAGGAGCTGGTATCATGCCCTCTGAAACTATTCCAATCAATAGAAAAAGAGGGAATCCTCCCTAATTCATTTTATGAGGCCAGCATCATCCTGATACCAAAACCTGGCAGAGACACAACAAAAAAAAGAGAATATTCAACCAATATCCCTGATGAACATTGATTAAAAAATCCTCAATAAAATACTGGCAAACCAAATCCAACAGCACATCAAAAAGCTTATCCACCACGATCATGTAGGCTTCATCCCTTGGATGCAAGGCTGGTTCAATATACACAAATCAATAAACGTAATCCATCATATAAACAGAATCAAAGACAAAAACCACATTATTATCTCAACAGATGCAGACAAAATTCAACAGCTCTTCATGCTAAAAACTATCAATAAACTAGGTATTGATGGGATGTATCTCAAAATAATAAGAGCTATTTATGACAAACCCACAGCCAATATCATACTGAATGGGCAAAAACTGGAAGCATTCCCTTTGAAAACTGGCACAAGACAAGGATGCCCTCTCTCACCACTGGTATTCAACATTGTGTTGGATGTTCTGGCCAGGGCAATCAGGCAAGAGAAAGAAATAATGGACATTCAATTAGGAAAAGAGGAAGTCAAATTGTCCATGTTTGCATATGGCATGATTGTATATTTAGAAAACCCTACCATCTCAGCCCAAAACCTCCTTAAGCTGATAAGCAACTTCAGCAAAGTCTCAGGATACAAAATCAATGTGTAAAAATCACAAGCATTCCTATACACCAATAACAGACAAACAGAGAACCAAATCATGAGTGAACTCCCATTCACAATGGCTTCAAAGAGAATAAAATACCTAGGAATCCGACTTACAAGGGATGTGAAGGACCTCTTCAAGGAGAACTACAAACCACTGCTCAAGGAAATAAAAGAGGACACAAACAAATGGAAGAACATTCCATGCTCATGGATCAGAAGAATCAATATCGTGAAAATGGCCATACTGCCCAAGTTAGTTTATAGATTTAATGCCATTCCCATCAAGATACCAATGACTTTTTTCACAGAATTAGAAAAAAACTACTTTAAAGTTAATATGGAACCAAAGAAGAGCCCACATTGCCAAGACGATCCTAAGCCAAAAGAACAAAGCTGGAGGCATCACACTACCTGACTTCAAAATATACTACAAGGCTACAGTAACCAAAACAGCATGGTATGGATACCAAAACAGAGATATAGACCAGTGGAACAGAATAGAGCCCTCGGAAATAATACCACACATCTACAACCATCTGATCTTTGACAAACCTGACAAAAACAAGAAATGGGGAAAGGATTCCCTATTTAATAAATGGTGCTGGGAAAATTGACTAACCATATGTAGAAAGCTGAAACTGGATCCCTTCCTTACACCTTATACAAAAATTAATTCAAGATGGATTAAAGAATTAAATGTTAGACCTAAAATCATAAAAACCCTAGAAGAAAACCTAGGCAATACCATTCAGGCCATAGGAATGGGCAAGGACTTCATGACTAAAACACCAAAAGCAATGGCAACAAAAGTCAAAATTGACAAATGGGATCTAATTAAACTAAAGAGCTTCTGCACAGCAAAAGAAACTACCATCAGAGTGAACAGGCAGCCTACAGAATGGGAGAAAATTTTTACAATCTACCCATCTAACTGTTGCAGGAAGTCAGGGACCCCAAATGGAGGGACCGGCTGAAGCCACGGCAGAAGAACATAAATTGTGAAGATTTCATGGACACTTATTAGTTTCCCAAATTAATACTTTTATAATTTCTATGCCTGTCTTTACTGCAATCTCTATCACTTCCCCAATCAATACCCTTGTGATTTCCTATGCCTTTCTTTACTTTAATCTCTTAATCCAGTCATCTTCATATGCTGAGGAGGATGTATGTCACCTCAGGACCCTGTGATGATTGCGTTAACTGCACAAATTGTTTGTAGAGCATGTGTGTTTGAATAATATGAAATCTGGGCACCTTGAAAAAAGAACAGGATAACAGCAATCTTCAGGGAACAAGGGAGATAAGACTTTGGACTCTGACTGCCAGTGTGAGCCAGATGGAAAAGAGCCATATTTCTCTTGTTTCAAAGGCAAATAGGAGAAATATCGCTGAATTCTTTTTCTCAGCAAGGAACATCCCTGAGAAAGAGAATGCACCCTGAGCGTAGGTCTATAAATGGCCCCCTGGGGGTGGGCGTCTTTTATGGTTGAAGCCGAAGGGCTAAAATACACCCCGGTCTCCTGTAACACACCTAGGCTTCTTAGGATGAGGAAATTCCTGCCTAATAAATTTTGGTCAGACAGGTTGTCTGCTCTCAAACCCTGTCTGTTGATAAGATGTTATCAATGACAATGCATGCCCAAAACTTCATTAGCAATTTTTTTTTTACTCTTATTTATTTATTTATTTTTTTATTATACTTTAAGTTTTAGGGTACATGTACACAACCTGCAGGTTTGTTACATACGTATACTTGTCCCATGTTGGTGTGCTGCATCCATCAACTCATCAGCACCCATCAACTTGTCATTTGCATCAGGTATAATTCACAATGTCATCCGTCCCCCCTCCCCCCTCCCCATAATAGGCCCCAGTGTGTGATGTTCCCCTTCTAGAGTCCAAGTGATCTCATTGTTCAGTTCCCACCTATGAGTGAGAACATGTGGTGTTTGGTTTTCTGTTCTTGCGATAGTTTGCTGAGAATGATGGTTTCCAGCTGGATTAAAAAAATGTGGCACATATACACCACGGAATACTATGTAGCCATAAAAAAGGATGTGTTCGTGTCCTTTGTAGGGATATGGATGCAGCTGGAAATCATTAGCAATTTTAATTTCACTACATCCTGTGTCCTGTGATCTAGCCCTGCCTCCATTTGCTTTGTGATATTTTATTACCTTGTGAAACATGTGATCTCTGTGACCCACACCACGCTATTCATACACTCCCTCCCCTTTTGAAAATGGCTAATAAAAACTTGCTGGTTTTACGGCTCAGACAGCATCACGGAACCTGGTGACAAGTGATGTCTCCCCCAGACACCCAGCTTTAACATTTCTCTCTTTTGTACTCTTTCCCTTTATTTCTCAAACAAGCTGAGATGCTTACGGAAATAGAAAATAACCCACATTAAATATTGGGGGTGGGGTTTTCCCCAATATCTGACAAAGGGCTAATATCCAGAATCTACAAAGAACTTAAACAAGAAATTTACAAGAAAAAATCAAACAACCCCATCAACAAGTGGGTGAAGGATATGAACAGACACTTCTTGAAAAAAGACATTTATGCAGCCAACAGACACATGAGAAAAATGCTCATCATCACTGGCTATCAAATGCAAATCAAAACTACAATGAGATACCATCTCACACCAGTTAGAATGGCAATCATTAAAAAGTCAGGAAATAACAGGTGCTGGAGAGGATGTGGAGAAATAGGAATACTTTTACACTGTTGGTGGGACTGTAAACTAGGTCAACCATTATGGAAGACAGTGTGGTGATTCCTCAAGGATCTAGAACTAGAAATACCATTTGACCCAGTCATCCCATTACTGGACATACACCCAAAGGAGTATAAATCATGCTACTATAAAGACACATGCACAAGTATGTTTATTGCGGCACTATTCACAATAGCAAAGACTTGGAACCAACCCAAATGTCCATCAATGATAGACTGGATTAAGAAAATGTGGGACACATACACCATGGAATACTATGTAGCCATAGAAAAGGACGAGTTCATGTCCTTTGTAGGCACATGGATGAAGCTGGAAACCATCATTCTGAGCAAACTATCGCAAGGACAGAAAACCAAACACCGCATGTTCTCACTCATAGGTGGGAATTGAACAATGAGAACACTTGGACACAGGGTGGGGAACATCACACACTGGGGCCTGTTGTGGGGCGGGGGGAGTGGGGAGGGATAGCGTTAGGAGGTATACCTAATATAAATAATGAGTTAGCAGGTGCAGCACACCAACATGGCACATGTATACATATGTAACAAACCTGCATGTTGTGCACATGTACCCTAGAACTTAAAGTACAATAATAAAAAAGACCAAAAAAAAAGTTACACAGAATAAAAATAAAATAAAATAAAAAATGAAAATCTTAAAAAAAATAAGAAAGAAAAAAAGGCCAAACAAACCTATAGAAATGATTAAGTTTTTAACCTGGCCCCAAATAAATCAATAGCGATAACAACAACAAAAGACACCTCAATGCCATTTATACATCTTAAATGGGTAGTTATGAATTCAGGGCTATTAACTTCCATATGCAATTTATTTCTTGGAAATCTCTCAGAATCTCCCCAATCTCTCATTTTAACCAGATGTTTATAAACAAATTTTAGATTGCTACAGATAGTACATAAACCAAGAATTATTTTCTTTTTGGCTTTGTATACAAATTCTCAGTGCATTTCTGATTTTAAATCACGAGGTCTTGTCTGACTCCTAAGGCCCATGTATGCCTAGCCTTAGTTTTATCTCTTTTCAGGCTAGGCATCATTACATCAACCCCTAATGTTTTCAACTACTCCTCTCACCTCACTTTTCTAACCTTTTCCATTCTCTTTTTATAGTTTTCTGTATCAAGTGTCACCTACAATTTACTTACATGAAAAACAAGATTTTCACAGTTGAGTTCAAGTTACATAGAAATAAATTTATGAATACAGAAAACTGATATTTGGCAAAAGATTACTATGTCTTTATATCAGGTATTATAAAGAACTTTTTTAGTTAAATGTTTGAGGTGCTCTAACCCTAAGATTTTATAAATGAGGCAACTAAGGCTCTATTCCTTCAATGGCTTATTCTGGAATTGACATAAAATATACAGAGCTGATAATCAGGACACTATATATATATATATATATATATATATATATAAATGACTCATTCTGGGAGAAGCTCAGTTCTGAGAAACTGAGTCCTAGACTCAGAGTAACTAGCAGTGATACCTGGAGGTACAATGTCAGAAGCATTCAGAAAGAAGACCTATCTGATGCAGAACCCAAAATAAAGAGTGAAATTCTTTAGCATATATACAGGTATACCTCAGAGATATTGTGGGTTCAGATCCAGACCACCCCAATAAAGCAAATATTGCAATAGAGTAAGTCACATGACTTTTTTGTTTCCCAGTGTATATAAAAGCTATGTCTACACCACATTGTAGTTTATTAAGTGTGCAATGGCATAATGTCTTTAAAATGTACTTATTTTAATTAAAAATACTTTATTGCTAAAAAATGCAATCATCTGAGCTTCAGCGAGCCACAATCTTCTTGCTGGTTAGAGAGTCTTGCCTCAACTTCGATGACTGATAAGGGTGGTGGTTGCTCAAGGTTGGGGTGCTATGGCAATTTCTTTTTCTTTTTCTTTTTCTTTTTCTTTTTCTTTTTCTTCTTCTTCTTTTTTTTTTTTTTTTTTTGAGATGGAGTTTTGTTCTTGTTGTCCAGGCTGGAGTGCAATGGCATGGTCTCAGCTCACTGCAACCTCTGCCTCCTGGGTTCAAGTGATTCTCCCACCTCAGCTTCCCGAGTAGCTGGGACTACAGGGGCCTGCCACCATGCCCAGCTAAGTTTTCTATTTTTGGTAGAGATGAGGTTTCATCAAGTTGGCCAGGCTGGTCTCAAACTCCTGACCTCAGGTGACCTGCCTGCCTCAGCCTCCCAAAGTTCTGGAATTACAGGTGTGAGCCACCTCACCTGGCCTGGCAATTTCTTAAAATATGAAACAAATTTAGCACATCAATGGACTCTTTCTTTCACAAGATTTATCTGTAGCATGTGATAAAGTTTGATTGTTCCCACAGTAGAACTTCTTTCAAAATTGAAGTAAATCCTTTCAAACTCTGCTACTGCTTTATCAACTAAGTTTTTGAAATACTCTAAATCCTTTGTGGTCATTTCAAAAATGTTCACAGCATCTTCAGCAGTAGAGTCCATCTCAAGAAACCACTTTCTTTGCTTTTCAGTAAGAAGCAACTCCTCCTTCGTTAAAGTTTTATCATGAGATTTCAGCAATGCAGTCACATCTTCAGGTTACACTTCTAATTCTAGTTATTTTGGTATTTCTACCCCAGCTGCAATTATTCCTTTCACTGAAGTCTTAAACTGTTCAAAGTCATCCATGAGGGTTGGAATCCACTTCTTCTGAACTCCTGTTAATGTCAATATTTGGAGCTCCTCCCATGAATTACGAATGTTGTTAACAACATTTAGAATGGTGAATCCTCTCCAGAAGGTTTTCAATTTACTTTGCCCAGATCCATTAATGGAAACAGTGTCTATGGAAGCTATAGCCTTATGAGATGCATTTCTTAAATAATAAAATGTGAAAGTTAATATTACTCTTTGATCCATGGGCTGCAGAATAGATGTTATGTTAGCAGGCATGAAGACCCATTAATCTCCTTGTACATGTCCACAAGAGGTTTTGGGTGACAATGTGTATTGTCAATGAGCAATAATATTTTGAAAGGATTTTTTTCCTGAGCAGTTGGTCTTAACAGGGGGCTTCAAATATTCAGTACCCATGTTGTTAAGAGATTTGTTGTCATCTAGACTTTGTTTTTCAATTGATGGAACATGGGTAGCATAGATTTGGCATGATTCTTAAGGACCCTAGAATTTTTGGAATGACAAGTGAGCACTAGCTTCAACTGTAAGTCACCAGCTGTATTAGCCCCTAACAAGAGAGTCAGTGTGTCCTTTGAATCTTTGAAGCCAGGTATTGAATTCCCTCTAGATATGAAAGTCCTAGATGGCATCCTGTTCAAATAGAAAGCTATTTTGCCTACATTAAAAATCTGTTGTTTGGGTAGCTATCCTCACCAATTATCTTAGCTAGATCTTCTGGATAATCTGTGAGCTTCCAACCTTTCATCTGCAGCTTCCTTACCTCTCTCAGCCTTCACAGAATTGAAGAGAGTTAGGGCTTGCTCTGGAGTAATCTTTGACTTAAGGCGGTGTGGTGGCTTGTTTGACAATCTGTCCAGATCATTCAAAATCGCTTTGTATCAGCAATAAAGTTGTATCACTTTATCATTCCTGTGTTCACTAGAGTCGCACTTTTAATTACCTCCAATAACTTTTCCTTTGCATCCACAACTTGGCTGTTTGATGCAAGCAGACTATCTTTTGGCCTATCTTGGCTTTTGACAAGCCTTCCTCACTAAGCCTAATCATTTCTAGTTTTTGATTTAAAGTAAGAGACATGTGACTCTTGCTTTCACTTGAAAATTACGGGCGATTGTAGGCTTACTTATTGGCCTAATTTAAATATTATTGTGTCTCAGAGACTAGGAGGACCCCAGAAGAGTGACATAAAGATGGAGAACAGCCAGTCTGTGGAACAGTCAGAACACACAATGTTTATTGATTACATTTACCATCTTTATATGAGTGTGATTTGTGGCACTCCAAAACAATTACAATGGTAACACCAAAGGTTACTGATAATAGATCATCATAATAGATATGAAAATAATAAAAAAGTTTGAAATATTGTGATAATTACCAAAATGTGACACAGAGACATGAAGTGAGTGAGCACACGCTGATGGAAAATGGCACTAATAATTTTGCTCAAGGCAGGGTTGCCACAAACCTTTAATCTGTGAAAATGACAGTATCTGGGAGATGCAGTAGAGTTAAGTACAATAAAATAAAGCATGCCTGTATCTTTTCAGGACGTTGAAGAAGTCCAGAGCAAGGGGTAGGGCTGAACCTGCAGATGGAAGTGTGCTATTTATGCACTGAGGCCTCTCCATAACCATTATCTTTTTCCTGGCCCTGCACTGTGCTTTAGGAGCCTGACCACTGAATATGGTGTTGCTGGGAGGCATGGCTGGGAAGCATTGCTGGGATTCTCGTGTCCTGTAACTTCAATTAAATTAGACCAGTGGGAAGTAGGCAATCAGAATGAGGGAAGAAAGAGGTCATGGTAGTTATTCCCCGGTACCCTCCCAGTAAGAAGGAAGTTTTGGCAGTTGGTGTGTTCTACCTATAGCCACAAATCCAGCCAAGAAGTCACATTACCATTACCATCCCTAGCTCTGCTCCCTGCCATGCCCCTTCAAGTGCCTTGTGTACAGCTTCCTTCTATGGCTAGTCCCTGAGTGCATCACCATCCTCAGTTCATTGCCATATGCACACATCATGGCCTAATCCTGCCTACAACTTTACAAACAGTACCTCCTTCATTTAACTCTTAAATTACTCCTTTGTGTGCATCATCTGCTTCCTCTAAAGTTCTGACGAATACACAGAACAAACATTTAGACCTGGCAATGTTATAATGTTTTCAAGAATTTAAAACCTTCGAGATCCTGATAGTATCTAATGTTCATGTTATTCATGCCTTCCTTAAAAACAAGAATGAGTTACTATTAATATGATTCACCAAAATAATTTTACCTCTAAAAAGCCCTAAATAAACACAGCAACTCAACTGTATCTATGCAATCACTTCTGCTACCCCTTCCTCAAGAGTCCCAAGTTTACTACACTAGCAACCAAAATTGCTTTAGAATTCCCTGACAGCCAGAAACTCCAGATGATTCCAAACTAGGGAGAACATAATTCTCTAAGAGAGACTTATTAATTAAGGGTAAAATATTGCTGTGAATTTTCTGTAAATATTATTGGTTATCTCCCCAATGATCCTCCCAAGGTAGTAAGATTTCTTTTTGTTTGGTAGTCACTAAATAAAGGCCATAAAATGACAAAGTAATCTAAAACATAAAAATGTGTTATTATTAGTATACTTAAAATTACACTTACTATTGTTAGCTAATCCTCACTGAAGGCTTTCAATATGCCAGTTACTGTTCTCTAAGAATTGACTCAGAGAATCCTCAAAGTCACCTTATGATATAGGTATTACAGTTATTATTCAGATGAGGAAACTGAGGCATAGACATATCAAGTCATATGACCAAAGTCACAATTCAGTACACAGAGAAACTGGCACATTTATTTCTCAGGTGTTTCCTTCTCATAAAACAGAAAATATCGAAATTTGTATAATTTAAAGTAATGCCCAAATTTACTGTGCTGCTTTTTGCTGTTACTGAAACCAACAGAGCTGGTGTTATAATGAGGGATCTGTTATGTTGAGATATGGGTCAGAATGAGAAAGATTCCTAATGGAGGATCACATGAATCCACGGAGTTCGGACAAGCAGTCAAGAAAAAGGCAGAGACTGGGGACCCCAGGAAGACTCTCACCCACAAGACAGAGATAGAACCTCAGGGGTACTAAATCAAGGCAGATAATAGGGGCTAAGAGAAATAAATATCTACTGAAAGGGCTGTGGTGAAGGCCAAGAGAAGTACTGCATATGGGAAAAATCTGCACCAGTAATCACTTTCTAAAAACTCTCAATTTCTAACTAGTTGCAGGGATGCCTAAAATCCATATTATGATGTATTGTTTTCCAGGTTTTGGGCATTTTATCTACACAAGCCGAAATGTTGCATGACCACTTTCAGAAAAATTCCTTAAAAATAGCTGATGTGGGCCAGGCGTGGTGGCTCATGCTTGTAATCCCAGCACTTTGGGAGGCTGAGGACGGCGGATTACTTGAGGTCAGGAGTTCAAGACCAGCCTGACCAACATTGTGAAACCCCGTCTCTACCAAAAATAGAAAACTTAGCTGGGCATGGTGGCACATGCCTGTAGTCCCAGCTACTTGGAAGGTTGAGGCAGGAGAATCACTTGAATCCGGAGGCAGAGGCTGCAGTGAGCCGAGATGGCACCACTGCACTCCAGCCTGGGCGACAGAGCGATACCCTGTCTAAAAAAAAAAAAAAAAAAAAAGCTGATGTGCAATTTTTATTATCCTTCCTTTCTCCTTCCTGCAGTCTGGAATGTGTGTTTAATAGTTGGAGCTTAAGCGGCTTCCTTGGATCACAAGTTGGGAGGACTTTGCTGAGGGTGAACCAGGAAAGGAGCCAGTTTTCCTGGTATCTTAGTGGTAGCCCTGTCAGCCCTGAGCTGCTCCTCTCACATGGGAGATAACTATATTTACAACACTGCTATTTTACATTTCCTGTCATTTATAGTCGATCTCATAGTCCTAATTGGTACAATGCATATAGCACTTAACACATTGACACTACCCATAGTATGCTACATTAGTGTTAGCTCTTATTATTTTGCCATTATTAGGGCTAAGGTAAAAAGCATTCATAAAAGCTCAATTTTGCCAGTGGAGTGTGTGAGTTTGGATAAGATGAGAAAAAAAACTTCGGAGTGCTAAGGAGCTGGTAAGGCTACTTAAATAGACCTTTACTTGGAACTGCAATATTAATCTCTGTTCCTGTCTAAATCTCTGCAATTAAGTTTTGTATATTGTTCCAAATGCTGTCAAGAACGCTTGGGCCAGTCAAAAAACAACGAAGCAATATATTTGACATACAACATAATTAAGATTTCTCAAACATCTGTCTGGAAGCCAGAGCCCTATCTGTGTTTGAGACATGAAATAAATGGACCCATAACCTTCAGGTGTTCCCAGGAGAGGGGAGAGAAAGAGGAGGGATATTCTTCTCTCACAGTTATGCACAATGTTGTGAACAAAGCAAGGAATGTGCAAAGCGGCTGGCTTCTAATAACCATTTGTTTATATTCTCATTTCAGTAGAAAATGTAAGAGAATATATTTTTAAAAAGACTTTTACTCTTGAGCTTCCAGAGGGTAATGTCAGCATGCCAGACGTGTCTGTGAAAGGAGACTTTAGGGAACGGTTAGACTAAAATAATAATTTGAACATTCAATAAATTTAAATGCAAGCTTTCCCTTTAGCGATTTCAGTTGTTTAAAATTTAAAATTAGTGTTATTTTATGGAAAATAGTTTCAAAAATCTGAGTTCCAGAGAGTATATTAAGTTCAATTGTGGGATGAGAGCAAAGTACAATGACTTATCTATTGTCCAAAAGAATACAAATATTGAATATCATATAAAGTTCTAGGATAAAAAAAAAAAAAAGAAATGAAAGAAAAAACACCAAAGGGAAATTATTAGAGATCTTAAATTCACCTGTAAGATTTTACTCATTACTCTAGAAATAATAACATCAAATTCCACTGAAATTTAATATTTTCAGTAACTTTTAAAATTTTATTGTTATTAAATTTTATTATTATTTTTTTTAACTTTTATTTTAGCTTCAGGGGTACACATGCAGGTTTGTTATATAGGTAAATTGCTTGTCATAAGGGATGGATGTACAGATTATTTCACCACTCAGGTAATAAGCATAGTACCTAATGGGTAGTTTTTTCTCCTCACCCTTCTCCCTCCCTTCACCCTCAAGTAGGCCCCAGTGTCTATTTTTCCACTCTTTTTGTCCATGCGTACTTCACGTTTAGCTCCCACTTATAAGTGAGAACATCAGTATTTGCTTTCCTGTTCCTGTGTTAGTTCGCTTAAGATAATGGCCTCCAGCTCCATCCATGTTGATGCAAAGGACGTGATCTTGTCCCTTTTTGACTGCATAGTATTTCATAGCATAACTTTTAAAATTCTTTATCAAATGGTAATATATGTTCATTTTGGAAAACTTAGAAAATATTGCTTAGCCAAACAAAGAAAGAGCATGAATTAGCCATTATAAATAATTGTGTATATGTCCTTCTACACTTTTCTCTTTGCATATATGTGTATGAACATTTTTTAGAAGAATCTTATAATGTACATGCTGTTTTTCTCTCACTTTTGTAATTGATCCTTCTCCTAAAACATCACTTTGAATGACTGCACATTATTCCATTTTATGCTTATATCACAACTTATTTAAACCCTTTGGTTATAAATTAAAGTTGCTACTTTTTTTTAGGTTTATCTATGCTCCTTTATTATTATTTTAGTATTAGCCATAGAAGTAGAATGATATGGTCAAAGGTAATGCAAAATCCTAAGCATCTGATTAGCATAACTAAACTGCCTACACAAATATGCCTACTAACATCAGGCCAGTAGTATGAGAGAATGTCTGTTTCATTCCACTTTCCAAACACTGATATATCTATGATAGACAGACAAAGAGGTAGGAAAAAATAGACATATATATCTTTTGGCCAAGATAATAGTGAAAAATATTATGTCATTGTTTCCATTCATATTTTTTAGATTTTTCAATCAGGTTAATGTACATTATATAATATATACATATATTTTTCTCAGTCATTTGTATTTTGTAATGTGTGTATCTCTTTATTCATTTTCTACTTCTTAAAACCTTAAAATTGATTCATACAGTGCTTTCTGTATCAAAAATATGCTAGAATATTTTTTCCTGATTGTGGTTTGAGTTAAAATTTTTAAAATTATGTATATTATATTATTTGTAAGTTTACTTTTCTTTGTAGTTAAATATATAGCTATTTTTTTTGAGCTGTTCATGTTAATTTAAGAACGCTAGTTCCATTGACATTATAGTCATAGGTAGTTTTTCTAACTTTTGTTGTCTTAGTTATTTCCAAAATATTTTAATCCATTAAATTTTATTCTGTCTATGGTAAGAGGAGGTAAAAATCTACCTTTATTTCATTAAAAAAAAGATTAACCAGTTGTTTCAGTAACATTTTTCCAATGCCTCATTTTTTCCTACTGAGATAAAAATGCCATTTTATCACATATTAATTATGTTACATTGATTTTTATGTCTAACCCTGCAACCACAGTTTTAATTATGGGGCTTTAGAATATATTTAATATCTGACAAAACAAAAACTCCTTCATTAATTTTATATATTTTAATTAATATTTTTCTTTATGAAAACATATTATACTTATTTTTCAAATTTAGGAAATGAATATAAGTGAAATAAAATGAAATAACTACCACCTAGAGATAACTATGGTTAAAACTCAAATATATGTCTTGCCAGTGATTTGTCAATGCAAAGGTACTTATCCTACGTGATTTATATTTAACATAATCAGTTACTTACTGAACATCATTATATTAAGTTTGAAGACTAGAACTAGGTGGGTTGTGCAGCTGGTTGCTTTGTTTATCCTGACTATGTGATATCACAGTGATAAAAGAAACAAGGGCTCTACTAAAGTTAATGCTGGTGATTTTAGAAAAAGGAAAATGGATTAATGTTAAACACAGGCTGAATCTGCTCAACGTTTAGTTTTATTCCCAGCCAAACACTTAACAGCTATTTAAAATTCACTTTTATTATCAAAATTCTGTTTATAACATATATATCATATATTTCATAATTTATAACATATTTTCAGAAACATATACACCATATATTTTAGGAAATATATGATATATATTTCTTATCACAGTAGACTATGGTATGTGTTTTTGCTTTATACCTTACATTTGTTCATATAAAAATCTATCTTAAACACATGTATATGACATAAATATTTTCTACAACGTAATTGTGGAAATTATATAAATTTTAATGACTTCATTTTATCTTTTTGCTTTATTTTATTTTATTTATTTTTTATTATACTTTAAGTTCTGGGATACATGTGCAGAACGTGCAGGTTTGTTACACAGGTATATGTGTCATGGTGGTTTGCGTGTATGCACCAAAATTCATTTAATCATTTGATTTTTTTTTTTTACTTTAAGACGTTGCCAACTTTTTTTGCTCTTAAAAATAAGATCACAATTAATATACCTAAGCTAAATCTCCGCACATATATTTAATTGCTTTCTTAAAAGAATGAGTCTTTAGCTGCTGCCTAAATCAAATGGTAAGCAAATTCTAGATCTTTTATTTTACTAAGATCAGTTACACTTTCTTTCCTTCCATCTCTTTCTTACCAAAATCCATAACACTTTGCCTGCCTTTATTCCTCCTGCTGAAGTTCAGCATCATTTAGAGAATTGTAACAACTACCTAGCAGATGTTTTTATTAAAATCAGGGTTAAATTCATTAGTTCATTAAGAAAGAGCTTATTTCTGTAAATGTTGCCTTTCTATCCAAAAAGTATCTTCTTCACCCACCCAAAGGCACTATATTCTAGTGACATTTTAAAAACCTGATCATTGGTAAGTAGGGTAAAACATGAATATTCAGTCAATTTGAAGACATTTTAGTTGATTTGATTACTTTAGAAAGAAAGAGAGAGAATGATATTGTGATGATCTTTTGATGTGATGTGTCAGCTTGGCTAGGCTACAGTCTCATTATTCAGTCAAATTCTAATCTAAGTGTTGCTGTGAAGATATTTTGCAGATGTAATTAAAGTCCATAATCAGTTGGTTTTTAAGTAAGGGAGGTGATCCTATATAATCTGAGTGTTCTGATTCAATCAGTTGAAGGACCTTTTAAGCAGGGTTGAGGCTTCCCTGTGGGCAGTAGTTTCAGTCCATGCCTGAGAGGCCCAGTCTGCCCTTCCTGTCCTGCCAGGTAGATGTCAGGCTTGCCTTGCCAGGCCCCACAATCTCTTAAATCAATTCCTTACAATCAAGCTCTTAAACTACATACCTCCTACTGGTTCTCTTTCTTTTGTTGAATCCTGACATGCAAAAAAAGATTTAATTTTTAGAACTTAGAAAATATCCATAATCCAGGACAATTAAGCCAATAAAAAATATTAGTCCGGCACTTAAAAATGAAGAAGCACTTTTGTGAGACTCTTATCCAACTAGGAGCATCTCTTTCACCTGAATTCCTGTCCTAGTGTGCTCCCCTGTTTTTTATACTGTTCTTTCATTCTTGTAGCACACTCCATCCAGGGTAATCCATACACTGGGCTTTCCACTGAGCTCTGGGGTGTAGAGATGAGTAAAGCATAGGGTTGATTGTACAGAGCCACAGACTAATAGAAGCAAACAGAAATATGAACAGATAAATCTTAATCCAGCATAATATTTTAAAAAGTTATTGAAAAAGGACTCATAAGGGGATGAAGCCTACACATAGATTTTAACAACAGGCAAACTTAGTTCTTAGTGTTAGAAATTAGGAATGTGGTTATATTTATGAAAACAGAGAGGACAGTGACTGCAAAGAGGCACACCAGGACTTTCTAGAAAGCTGGTAGCATTTTATTTATTTATTTATTTATTATTACTTTTTTTGAGACAAAGTCTCGCTTTGTCGCCCACGCTGGAGTACAGTGGCGCCATCTTGGCTCACTGCTAGCTCCGCCTCCGGGGTTCCCGCCATTCTCCTGCCTCAGCTTCCCGAGTAGCTGGGACTACAGGCGCCCACCACCACGTCTGGCTAATATTTTTTGTAGTTTTAGTAGAGACAGGGTATCACCGTGTTAGTCAGGATGGTGTCATCTCCTGACCTCGTGATCCACCCGCTTTGGCCTCCCAAAGTGCTGGGATTTACAGGCGTGAGTCACCGCGCCCGGCCAGCATTTTATTTCTTAAGTGGTGGCTACATGGTTGTGTTCACTTTGTTACAGTTCATCAAGCTGTGCACTTAAGATTTTAGTTTATACTGTGTATGTGTGTTACAAATGAATAATAGGATTTTTTTCATAAAGCAAAAGCATTCTAAACAGCAAAATGTAAGTAATCACACCTCAAGTGTGGAGCCCCCTGCGATATCTAAGCCAAACTAAATACTTCTTCCTTCAGAGCATCAGCCACTCTTCTAGAATTATGTGCTAACATTCTGGGGTCTGTGGCTAGACTGTGAGCTTTGGAGGGATGGGGACCATGTCTCATTTAATTCCCTAGTGCTTCAAACATGACACGGAAAATGGTTAATTATTGTTTAAATAAAAAACAATTTTTAGGCCAGGCGCGGTGCCTCTCGCCTGTAATCCCAGCACTTTGGGAGGCCAATGCGGGCAGATCATGGGGTCAAGAGATCGAGACAATCCTGGCAAACATGGTAAAAATCCGTCTCTACTACAAATACAAAAATTAGCTGGGCGTGGTGGCATGCACTTGTAGTCTCAGCTACTCAGGAGGCTGAGGCAGGAAAATCGCTTGAACCTGGGAGATGGAGGTTGCAGTGAGCAGAGAACGCGCCACTGCACTCTAGCCTGGCAGCAGAGAGAGAGTCTGTCTCAAAAATAAATAAATAAATAAATAATAAACGATTTTTAAAATGCAAAAAGAAAAGAAATGAAAAAAGGCTAGGGAATAAGCAAGCAGACATGAGGTTATGAGGGAATGAGGAAAGGACCTAATTCTGTTTCTTCAGTGAGGTTTATTGCAATCTTAAAAAAAGAATACTATTCCTAAACCCATCAGCGGCACTACTGGGTGCCTACCAGAAGCTCCCATGCCTGTTTGTAAGCACAGCTAAACATACAAAGTTTTATCCTGTACCACTATATCCTACCTCCTGTCCTTTAAATCCTTGAAGGATTTTCATTCATTGGTGAACCTCTTTATGCAAATATTCCTCTTTGGAAAATTCTATTCATTGTTGTTGAAAAATAAACAACATGTTTTGCTCTCCACTGATTTCTGCATGACAAGCATCAAGCGTGAGTGATGGATTTTAGATTTAACAAATCGTTCTTAGTGCATCAGCCTTTGCTGCAGTTATGCAAGTTTCATATTCATCACATATCTCCAAAATACTTCCCTGCTTAGTATAACACTCTGAGGTATAGTACACGAAAAGCACTGTATAATCCCCCGCCGAGTGCAGAATGAACAATCCCATATTTAAAGATTAATGATTCTTTTAGCCGCACAACTGACTTATGGACCTGTCTATTTTTTAAGTATGGAGCTATGACTGAGATGCTTATATTAAACAGACAGAAAAGGTTAAGCATCCAGTTTCCTGCTCAGTAGCGATTTACTTCCACCATATAGAACTTGGAATCATGAATTCTAATGAGAACAAATTCACGTCTGGTCAAATCTCAATTATCTGAATGTGGCTTATCCACTCTGCTGAGTATCTACAGAAGCATAAAATTTAAACTGTTATTTTCCCTGCCATCCTACTTGCTTCTCAGATGCCTCTGTCCTACCACCAGCTGTTATACAGTTAGGAATTAAAAATAATCTTAATGTTAGCATAACCAAAATGTTAACTATCACATGAGCAAAATTCATATATAATGCAACAAACCCAACTAACCATTTTTTGAGACTATCTTCTCCATTGCAGTTGACTCTTGAGATTTAACCAGATCTCTAAGTCTAGTTCTTATCTTCAAAACACTGCAATGTTCACCTGTTTTTTTTCAACATTAAAAACTTGCATTAAGCAGACTTTCAGAGTCACAGGTGGCTTAAACACATTAATAAATCCGTGTTTTTCTCAAAAGAAGTTTTGTGGATGACTCACACACAAAATTTACAAGAAGGAAAACAAAACAAAACAAAACAAAACCAAAATTCAGACTTTCAGTATTATAACAAAAACTATGCTGGAATGTGCTTGTTGAAAGGAAACCACTGTGGGTAGCTTATTAGGAAAAACAATTGGAGTCTAATATAGAATGAATCTCAGTCAAAAATGTAGGAATTATATACAGGAACTAATTATTGATACATGCAGCAAATTGGATGAATCTCAAATATATTATGCTAAATGAAAGAAGCCAGGCTCAAAAGGCTATACCCTGTTTGATTACATTTATATGACATTCTGGAAAGACAGGACAATAGGGATAAGGAACAGATCAGTGTTTTCCAGGATCAGGGCTGGGAATAAAAATTGATTGCAAAGATGAAGCACAAGGAGTTTTTCTGTGTGTATGTGTGTGATGGAAAGGTTACAGGATTGTCATTGTGCTTACAGTATTTTCTGCATTTTCAAACTTACATAACTGTATACCAAAAAGGGTAAATTTTATATAAATTTTAAAATAAAATGTTAAAGTTTGTAATTGAATTAGGAAGAAAAATATGATAAAATATTATCACAACAAAATCACTCAAAAGTTCAACTCAATCAAATCATATTGTTGAATGGAAACAATTCCTATTAGGAGTCTTACAAACAGTAACATTCCCAACAGTCCCCAAAACAATTCCAAACTTAATCAACTATAGATGTGAGCACAGGAACATTATTTCTACACATTGAGCTATGTAAAGTACCTTTTCTCAACCACGTGAAAATAAATAGATCCCAAATAAACTCAAGCGTTCTTTAACTGTTTAAGAAAGAAATATCACTGTTTTTGCTTATGCAGTGTCTACCCTTTTTGGTTTCATGTAATCTCTCATCTTTCTTTCTAGCTTCATATTCTTCTAGACTTCCATGTAAGAAGAGCAAATCAATATATCTTCTATCGCATCTGAAATCTTAGTTTTCAAGTTTTATGCCTCTGTACCAGCATTTCTCAAAATGTGGTCCAAAGCAGAGAAATCAGAGTAATTTACTCTGGTAGTCCAAATAATGGCTCTTCAAAGCGATTCATGCCCTGATTCCCTGGAACCCATGAATAGGCTCCATTATTTGGCAAAACATATTTTGTAGATGTAACTAGGGTTACAGAACCCAAAATAAAGAGATTATCCCCAAATATCCAGGTGGGCCCAGTCTAATCACACAAATAAGTGCAAAGCTTTCTCCAGGTAAGAGCAGGAGACTTGAGGCAGAAGTCAAAGAGATAGTAAGCATGAAATGAACTCAAATCTCAATTGTTGGCTTTGAAGGAGGCCATGAGACAAGAAATGAAAGGAGCTTCTAGCCTCTAAGAATGACCTCCAGCCAACAGTCAGCAAGGAAACACAGACTTGGTCCTGTAGACACATGGAAGTGAATTCTGCAAATGACCTGAATGAACCTGAAAGTGGATTCTCCCACTAGAAGCCCCAGAAAGGATCCCAGGTGGTAGGCATCTTAACCTCAGTCTTGTGGCATTCTAAGCAAAAGAATCAGTTGAGGAGACAGATCTGTGATCCACAAAATTATAAGATAATAAATTTGTGTTGTTGAAAACTGCTAAATCTGTGGTAATTTGCTACAGTGGCAACAGAAAACTAATATACCTCATGAATCATAATTGTTAAGGATGATACCTGAGAGTTTCTACGGAAATTCTTATGCATACTCCATTTGATAATCTCTCTTCTTCATCTTCCTCCTCAAATGCATTTCATACTAACAAGTCACACCCAAACCATCAACCTTTCTATCTGGAAAGTCTAACATAATCGGCCATCTAGTCTTTTATTGCTCTTTAACTGGGCACCCTCTTAACACTTACATAATTAAACTGTAGAGAACTAATTTGCATTAGCTATTATATCCTATTATAAAAATTCATTGTGATTATTTACATTTGTAGTATATACCCACAGATTCTAATTCTATGGTTTAAACTTCTGGAAGATAAAAATTATTTTATATTTCTCCCAAGAACTATTATAAAGTACTTGATTTATTGATAGAATTTTATGGAAAAGGTAAAATACCTGACATGACTAAGAAGTTTCAAAGAAACTGAGCAATTCTCAACATCAGAGACTGTTTAGGGAAGGATTTGAATGAATCCTGGGACACAACATGGGCTGGAGGTTACCTTGGTGATTCTATCACAGACCAGGTGCTGGCCCTCACCTTTGCAAAATGAAAACTGAATTCTGTCAGTATGCTGAGTGTCTCATTTCTTAAAGAATGGGTTAGTCCTATCAAGCTCACAAAGGCTGAAGTAGAAGACCAGATGTTAATGTATTACTTTGGAATGGCATCAGTGTCAAACAGAAAATGGTCATGACTAGTTGATAAGCTACACAGAACAACTATTTGGTAAGTTCAGACTTAAAACAAGAGGATTTCAGTATATTACTGAAATGTGTATAGAGGTTTGGATAAACTGATTTATTAATCTCTACAACAGAGATGTGGAAATGCCTAGTTGGAAAGTTGATAGGTTTATCAGTTTGATTTTTTTCTCAATCCTGATTGGGATTAATACATATGATTAGTTGTATGTTAATACTACTCATCAAGTTTTACCTGAAGGCTACTTTGTCTCATGTTAACTTTGTATATCCCTGCTCTATTCATTTTGTCTAGATTTTACCATATAACTGGCAGTGGAAGATTTTATTTATAATTTCATAGGAAAAGTGACTTGATATAGTTTTGGGTGTCACCTCCAAATCTCATGTTGAAAGGTGATCCCCAGTGTTGAAGGTGGGGCTTGGTGGGAGGTGTTTGCATCATCAGGGTGGATCCCTCGTGGCTTGGTGCTGTCCTTGCAATAGTGAATGAGTAACTCACAAGATCTGGTTGTTTAAAAGCATGTGGCACTTCTATGCCCCCTATTCTCTCTTTGGCTCCTGCTTTAGTCACGTGACATGCTGGCTCCCTCTTTGCCTGCTGCCATGAGTAAAATATCCCTGAGGCATCCCTAGAAGTTGAGCAGATGCTAGTGCCATGCTTCCTATACAACCTACAGAACCATGAGCCAATTAAGCCTCCTCTCTTTATAAATTATCCAGTCTCAGCTATCTTGTTATAGCAATGCAAGAATGGCCTAATATAGAAAATTGATACCAGGAGTAGGGTATTGCTATAAAGATACTTGAAAATCTGGAAGCAGCTTTGGAACTGAGTGGCAGGCAGAGGTTGGAAGAGTTTGGAGGGCTCGAAAGACAGGAAGATGAGGGAAGCCTTGAAACATTTTAGAGACTAGTTAAATGCTTGTGACTGAATTCTGATAGTTATTTGGACAATAAAATCCAGGCCGTCAAGGTCTCAGATGGAAATGAGGAACTTATTGGGAACTAGAGGAAAGGCCACCCATGCTATGCCTTAGCAAAGGGCTTAGCTGCATTGTGTTCATGTCCCGTGGATCTGTGGAAGTTTAAACTTGAGAGTAATAATTTAAGGTATCTGGTGGAAGAAATTTCTAAGGAGCAAAGCATTCAAGCTGTGGCCTGACTGCTTCTAAAAGCTCGACTTTGATGCAGGAGCAAATAAATGACTTAAAGTTGGAATTTATATTTAAACAGGAAGCAGAGCAAAAAGTTTGTAAAATTTGTGGCCTGGCAATGTGACAGAGAAAGAAAAAGCTTTTTTGAAATAGGGATACAAGCAGGCTGTGGAGCAACCATTTGTTAGAGAGATTTGCATAACTAACTAAGAAGGAGCTGAGTGCCAATAGCCAATAATATGGAAAAAATTGCTTCAAAGGCATTTCAGAGATCTTCTAGGCAGGCTTCTGCCTGGGCACCTAGGCTTTTCCATACATCCTCTGAAATCTAGGTGGAAGCCGCCAAGCCTTCACTCTTGCACTCGTGTGCCTACTCCCAGTACGATCACAAAGGTCCAGGAAGACTGAATGGTTTCAGGGGCCAGTCCCAAGGCCCAACTGCCCTGTGTCACCCTAGAAGGTTGCTCCTCACATCCTGGCAGCCTTGGCTCAAAGGGCTCCAGATACAGTTTGAGCCACTGCTTCAGAGGGTGCAAGCCATAAATCTTCATGATTTCCACATGGTTTTAAGTCTGTAGGCATGAAGACAGCAAGAGTGAAGATGGCTTGGCAGTCTCCACTTAGATGTCAGAAGATGTATGGAAAAGCCTGGGTGCCCAGGCACAAGTCTGCTGCAGAAGCAAAGCCCTCACAGAGATATTCTACTAAGGCAGTATGAAAGGAAAATATGAAGCTGGAGGCCCCACACAGCGTCCCCACTGGTATACTAACAGAGTTGTGGGAAGAAGGTGGTGGAGCTGAACCCTGCAAAGTCACAGAGGCAGAGCTTCCCAAGGCCTTGAGAGCCTACCCCTTGCTGCAGTGTGCCCTAAATATGAGACATGGAGTCAAAGGAGATTATTTAGAGCCTTAAGATTTAATGACTGCCTTGATGGGTTTCAGACTTGCATGTGGCCTGTAGCCCCATTCTTTTGGCTGATTTTTCCCTTTTGAAAAGGGAATGTTTCTCCAATGCCTGTACCCACATTGCATCTTGGAAGGAAATAAGTTGTTTTGATTTTACAGGCTGATAGGTGAAAGGAACTCATTTCAGTTGAGATTTTGGAATTCAGACTTGGGACTTTTGAGTTAATGTTGGAATGAGTTAAGGCTTTAGGGAACTATTGACATGATTATATTTTGCAATGTGAGAAGGACATGGGATTTAGGGAGCCAGGGGTGGAATAATATAGTTTGGATGTTACCACCAAATCTATGTTGAGATGTAGTTCCCCAGTGTTGGAGGTGAGGACTGGTGGGAGGTGTTTGGGTCATAGTGGCAGATCCCTCATTGCTTGGTACTGTCCTCATAATAATGAATGAGTTCTCACAAGATCTGGTTGTTTAAAAATGTGTGGTACCCCCCACCCCCTCTTGCTCCTGCTTTTACCATGTGATGTGCTGGCTCCTGCGTTGCCTTCTGCCATCAATAACATCTCCCTGGTGCCTCCCCAGAAACCAAGCAGATGCCGGCAGCCTCCAGTATTTCTCAGGCATTTCTTTAGAGCAGTGCAAGAATGGTCTAATACATGACCTAATTGTCAATACCATGTGTTCTCTGACATATTAAACAAAAATCACAAGGAATTGAACTGAAAAATAATTTGATTTATAAGACAATTTTAAAATATGGTCTTATTATTAACTCAGACTTTTTGTTGTTGTAGTTTTGGTTCAAAATATCTATCTCTTATTATTTTAACTTGATTTGAAAAGTTTTACTCATTTCAGAATTACTTTTGCTGATCCAAAATTGTGTTCTCTTGACCAGCCTGATGATTTTGTACCTTTCATTTTCATAGAGATATTACAAATGTCTCTTATACATATCTCACACCTGAAGACACAAATACCTTGGCAATATAGAAAATGAAAGAATTAATAAATTATCATTTTTGATATTTTAGAAAATTATTCTTTCTCCAAAATCAACCTGAACTCTTCTTTATTTTTTGAGGCAACGATAATTAGGTTTAACAAACATCAGGTAGGTATGTTATTTGTAATACTCAGAAAAAATATAAGCAAGCATTTTACAGAAGATAAAAGGGAAGCTTGGAGATAGTAATTTTCCCAGGGGTACACAGTTATCCAAACAGAAATTTTAACTCCAGTGTTTCTGACCTAAAATTTCCCCTCTCTGGTCAGGAGTACTCCATGCTGTGTCAGAATTCCAAGAACCTCTTAATACACAACACAGAGAGGTATAGTAACTTATAATCTATGGTTACGGATTGTAGTAACTATCATTCTCTAATTATACATTTTTTTAGTTTAAAGGGGTCTCAGGGATTACCTTCCAGCCTACGTCTCTGAAAGATATCCCTGTCAGCAAATAGTTATCTGGAAAAAAAAAAAAAAAATCTCAGCAGCACGGCAATATGATTCCATTGCTCTGGTTTCATTTTGGGGCAAGTCTATTTGCAAATATATATATTCAACCAAGTGAAAGTCTGTCTCTGGAACATCCACCTGTTAGTCTCCTGGTTTGCCCTCAGGAGTTACACAGGCTACATTGGCTCCCTCTTTCTTTGTATCAATAGTTTTAATTAGATACACCTCAATTTCTCTAGTCTCTTCAACTATAATGAATATGAAATTATTTTCCTTTTCTGCAGTCTTACTTAAATGTGAGACCCACTATGGAACATTCCACTGCTAGGATTGTCTGCTAAGTGCAGATGTCAATGAAAAAACGACTCCAAGACTATTGCTATAATCCAGATCACACCACTCTTCTTACCATCTATGTCACACAATTTGCCCATATTAAGTTTGTGCTCAATCTATGACTCTAAATGCATACCTTTACGTTTCTCTCTTAAATGCCATTTTTTTGTACTTCTCAGCCCACAATTAAGGCCCTTAAAAATTATAGGAATTATTTGCATGATAGTGCAGGATTACAACAATGACTGCATGATGAAACTGTGCAAAGTAGTCTTAATAATCAGTGGGAAAAAATGCAATTGTTCCATGACCTTTACATTTTTTGTCAAAACATTTAAAACTTCATATTGTCAGATATCAATAGGAATTTATAAGAAAATATAAGATAGTGAAACTAATATTTATTTAGTACATGAACTTTAAACATTGGGAACATTGAGAATTTAAAAAATAATGTTTAGTAAAAACCTTATCTTTAACAGATCTTGCCTTCTTATTGTATAATTTACAATGCAGAGTTATCTTCTATGCTTTGGCAGATTGTCATACAGACTAAGTTTGGATCTACTTCCAACATTTTGTCTTTTGTGCTTTCAATGTTGTGAAATATCTGAGAGTTCCTTTAAAATGAAGTATTTGTCAGTATCACTTCCTCAGGGGTGTCATCCTTTTTGTCACTTTCCTTAATTGTCAGTAAGTTCACCTTCATTAAATTTCCATGGCTGTGTATTAGAGCCTCCAACAGTGGCGGTGCCAAACTTCTTATGGTGAGCTATTTCTTTCATAACTCCATTCATGTTTGATTTAAATTTCACTTCTTGCACTATTATTCATCATTTGTTTGGTGCACTTTCATTTTTGTTGGTTATACCCTCTGATTACCCATTTTCATAAATTGTCACATGAGTTTCTCATGGAGAGACCAGAAGGCAACACAATCATAAGTTTTGCTATCTGGCTTGAACTGAATAACAGATGCAGAGTGATCAGTCACTGACAGGCTTTGAAAGATGTGATATGATTGGTCACTCATCAAGATGGTCATCTGTTACTTAGTGATTTGTGAACTGAAGAGCTACTAGCAAAGTCTGTACTTTGTGCAATTAGTCACATCACACAGAGCATGATAAAATGAAATGTGTTCTTGAGCAACTAGTTTTATTTAACTAAACTATGGTAACTGAAATTTGTACATATTGTGCCAGGTGAAGATTGCATGTATTCTGTTACCCAGGGCAGTGCTAATAATAATCTTCTCCTATTACACACACACACACACACACACACACACACTCCTTTCAACCTCCATTCATCAGAGAACTTACCTTTATTACACACACACACACACACACACGCACACACCTTTCAACTTCCATTCATCAGAGAACTTACCTTTGTGTCAGACTTGACTATTTCTATCTTGAATTATATTACCTTTCAGAGGCCCTGACCATGGAACAGTATATGTCTTCTTCTGAATCATTTGAGCAATTTCATTTTCTAATGTGTAATGTTCAAGTATTATGTGCATTCCTTGCTTTTACATAGAGTTTGTTCACATGTAGTTGTATTTACTTTATTAGCAAGCATGTAGAGTCATCCAAACTGGGATTGCCATTCTGGATTTCCTGCTTCAGTAAAAATGGGGTCTGAAATCAAACCTGCTCAGACTTCTGCAGGTTAAGTGTTACTGAAGACTCTAATATCCTGCATTTCACCCCGTATTTAATAGAGCCACTTAGGGATTCCTTGTCCTTCCTTATTGTCTTAGATTAGAACACTTTCCTCCTTACTATATGAAAGATATTTTCTGGCAGCTTGATCTCTTTAATGGATATTGGACCAGATTCCAAAATACCGGCTGAATGTTACAGGCTTACCAAGAGTCAAGATGGTAGATGTCTCATGATCAATATCTCTGAACTATAAAGCAAAGTTACAGCGCCCCCCTGGTTTTCAGAGGCTGAAATTGGAAGGGATCTGTGAACTGTAGCAAGCTTCAATTTAATCATTTTGTCTGCTCAAAAAATACCCCCACTTGAGAGAGAAAGAACAGTTAGCTGACATAGCTTCTACAGTGATCAAGTGAATATCGTAGTATTAGTCAAATCTACCAACATTCTGTAAGCATGCTTGATTGTCACTTTAAGTTATTACAGGACACACAGAGTCCCCCATTACCAAGAAAGGAATCCAGGTACTCATGAGACAACCATTTGGATTTTTATCATCCATTGCAAGTGACCACAGCAAATACTCTCACTTTGAGCTAAGTAACTATTCTCATGACCACACTGCTTATTAGTAGCAAAGTGAAGTCTGAAGCCCAGATCTGCTACCTCCCATTCCAGTAATCTATTCTCATTGTTCTAAATATTGCTTTCAGGTTTGTTGACAGTAGCTACTTGGTCTAAATTGTTGTTCTGTTGATATATGGGTCCTTTCTTCCCTGGAGGCATCTTAATTGCTTCCTGTTTTTATTAATTTGAATGTATATGACTTTCATTAAAGCACTTAAGTATGTATACAATTGTCCCACTCTCCAGAAAGCCAAGAGGAGGGCAGCTCTACTTTGAATCTGCCTTAGCAATGCTGAATGTGCAAGAGGACTGGGGGAGGAAGGACAGGCTTGCATCTGCTCCTGAAATGTTCATGGCCTCTGCAATAGAATTCCTGGGCCATAGAACAGCGGAGCAAGATGGCCGAATAGGAACAGCTCCAGTCTCCAACACCCAGTGTGAGTGACACAGAAGACCGGTGATTTCTGCATTTTCAACTGAGGTACTGGGTTCATCTCACAAGGGAGTGCTGGACAATCGGTGCTGGTCAGCTGCTGCAGCCCGACCAGCGAGAGCTGAAGCAGGGCGAGGCATCACCTCACCTGGGAAGCACAAGGGGAAAGGGAATCCCTTTTCCTAGCCAGGGGAACTGAGACACACAACACCTGGAAAATCGGGTAACTCCCACCCCAATACTGCGCTTTAAGCAAACAGGCACACCAGGAGATTATATCCCACACCTGGCCGGGAGGGTCCCACGCCCACGGAGCCTCCTTCATTGCTAGCACAGCAGTCTGTGATCTCACGGCAAGGCAGTAGCGAGGCTGGGGGAGGGGCGCCTGCCATTGCTGAGGCTTAAGTAGGTAAACAAAGCTGCTGGGAAGCTCGAACTGGGTGGAGCTCACAGCAGCTCAAGGAAACCTGCCTGTCTCTGTAGACTCCACCTCTGGGGACAGGGCACAGTAAACAACAACAAAAGCCAAAAGCAGCAGAAACCTCTGCAGACGCAAACGACTCTGTCTGACAGCTTTGAAGAGAGCAGTGGATCTCCCAACAGGGAGGTTGAGATCTGAGAAGGGACAGACTGCCTGCTCAAGTGGGTCCCTGACCCCTGAGTAGCCTAACTGGGAGACATCCCCCACTAGGGGCAGTCTGACACCCCACACCTCACAGGGTGGAGTACACCCCTGAGAGGAAGCCTCTAAAGCAAGAATCAGACAGGTACACTCGCTGTTCAGCAATATTCTATCTTCTGCAGCCTCTGCTGCTGACACCCAGGAAAACAGGGTCTGGAGTGGACCTCAAGCAATCACCAACAGACCTACAGCTGAGGGTCCTGACTGTTAGAAGAAAAACTATCAAACAGGAAGGACACCTACACCAAAACCCCATCAGTACATCACCATCATCATCAAAGACCAGAGGCAGATAAAACCACAAAGATGGGGAAAAAGCGGGGCAGAAAAGCTGGAAATTCAAAAAATAAGAGCGCATCTCCCCCGGCAAAGGAGCGCAGCTCATAGCCAGCAATGGATCAAAGCTGGATAGAGAATGACTTTGACGAGATGAGAGAAGAAGGCTTCAGTCCATCAAACTTCTCAGAGCTAAAGGAGGAATTATGTACCCAGCACAAAGAAACTAAAAATCTTGAAAAAAAAGTGGAAGAATTGACGGCTAGAGTAATTATTGCAGAGAAGGTCATAAATGAAATGAAAGAGATGAAAACCATGACACGAGAAATACGTGACAAATGCACAAGCTTCAGTAACCGACTCGATCAACTGGAAGAAAGAGTATCAGCGATTGAGGATCAAATGAATGAAATGAAGCGAGAAGAGAAACCAAAAGAAAAAAGAAGAAAAAGAAATGAACAAAGCCTGCAAGAAGTATGGGATTATGTAAAAAGACCAAATCTTCGTCTGATTGGGGTGCCTGAAAGTGAGGGGGAAAATGGAACCAAGTTGGAAAACACTCTTCAGGATATCATCCAGGAGAACTTCCCCAACCTAGTAGGGCAGGCCAACATTCAAATCCAGGAAATACAGAGAACGCCACAAAGATACTCCTTGAGAAGAGCAACTCCAAGACACATAATTGCCAGATTCACCAAAGTTGAAATGAAGGAAAAAATCTTAAGGGCAGCCAGAGAGAAAGGTCGGGCTACCCACAAAGGGAAGCCCATCAGACTAACAGCAGATCTCTCGGCAGAAACTCTACAAGCCAGAAGAGAGTGGGGGCCAATATTCAACATTCTTAAAGAAAAGAATTTTAAACCCAGAATTTCATATCCAGCCAAACTAAGTTTCATAAGTGAAGGAGAAATAAAATCCTTTACAGATAAGCAAATGCTTAGAGATTTTGTCACCACTAGGCCTGCCTTACAAGAGACCCTGAAGGAAGCACTCAACATGGAAAGGAACAACCGGTACCAGCCATTGCAAAACTATGCCAAAATGTAAAGACCATTTAGGCTAGGAAGAAACTGCATCAACTAATGAGCAAAATAACCAGTTAATATCATAATGGCAGGATCAAGTACATACATAACAATATTAACCTTAAATATAAATGGACTAAATGCTCCAATTAAAAGACACAGACTGGCAAACTGGATAAAGAGTCAAGACCCATCAGTCTGCTGTATTCAGGAGACCCATCTCACACGCAGAGACATACATAGGCTCAAAATAAAGGGATGGAGGAAGATTTACCAAGCAAATGGAGAACAAAAAAAAGCGGGGGTTGCAATCCTAGTCTCTGATAAAACAGACTTTAAACCATCAAAGATCAAAAGAGACAAAGAAGGCCATTACAGAATGGTAAAGGGATCAATTCAACAGGAAGAGCTAACTATCCTAAATATATATGCACCCAATAAAGGAGCACCCAGATTCATAAAGGAAGTCCTTAGAGACTTACAAAGAGACTTAGACTCCCATACACAGAAATGTATATTCGTTAACAAAATTAATGTGCAAAAATCACAAGCATTCTTATACACCAGTAACAGACAAACAGAGAGCCAAATCATGAATGAACTTCCATTCACAATTGCTTCAAAGAGAATCAAATACCTAGGAATCCAACTTACAAGGGATGTAAAGGACCTCTTCAAGGAGAACTACAAACCACTGCTCAATGAAATAAAAGAGGACATAAACAAATGGAGGAACATACCATGCTCATGGATAGGAAGAATCAATATCGTGAAAATGGCCATACTGCCCAAGGTAATTTATAGATTCAATGCCATCCCCATCAAGCTACCAATGAGTTTCTTCACAGAATTGGAAAAAACTGCTTTAAAGTTCATATGGAACCAAAAAAGAGCCCGCATCTCCAAGACAATCCTAAGTCAAAAGAACAAAGCTGGAGGCATCACGCTACCTGACTTCAAACTATACTACAAGGCTACAGTAACCAAAACAGCATGGTACTGGTACCAAAACAGAGATATAGACCAATGGAACAGAACAGAGTCCTCAGAAATAATACCACACATCTACAGCCATCTGATCTTTGACAAACCTGAGAGAAACAAGAAATGGGGAAAGGATTCCCTATTTAATAAATGGTGCTGGGAAAATTGGCTAGCCATAAGTAGAAAGCTGAAACTGGATCCTTTCCTTACTCCTTATACGAAAATTAATTCAAGATGGATTAGAGACTTAAATGTTAGACCTAATACCATAAAAATCCTAGAGGAAAACCTAGGTAGTACCATTCAGGACATAGGCATGGGCAAAGACTTCATGTCTAAAACACCAAAAGCAACGGCAGCAAAAGCCAAAATTGACAAATGGGATCTCATTAAACTAAAGAGCTTCTGCACAGCAAAAGAAACTACCATCAGAGTGAACAGGCAACCTACAGAATGGGAGAAAATTTTTGCAATCTACTCATCTGACAAAGGGCTAATATCCAGAACCTACAAAGAACTCAAACAAATTTACAAGAAAAAAACAAACAACCCCATCAAAAAGTGGGCAAAGGATATGAATAGACATTTCTCAAAAGAAGACATTCATACAGCCAACAAACACATGAAAAAATGCTCATCATCACTGGCCATCAGAGAAATGCAAATCAAAACCACAATGAGATACCATCTCACACCAGTTAGAATGGCGATCATTCAAAAGTCAGGAAACAACAGGTGCTGGAGAGGATGTGGAGAAATAGGAACACTTTTACACTGTTGGTGGGATTGTAAACTAGTTCAACCATTATGGAAAACAGTATGGCGATTCCTCAAGGATCTAGAACTAGATGTACCATATGACCCAGCCATCCCATTACTGGGGATATACCCAAAGGATTATAAATCATGCTGCTATAAAGACACATGCACACGTATGTTTATTGCGGCACTATTCACAATAGCAAAGACTTGGAATCAACCCAAATGTCCATCAGTGACAGACTGGATTAAGAAAATGTGGCACATATACACCATGGAATACTATGCAGCCATAAAAAAGGATGAGTTTGTGTCCTTTGTAGGGACATGGATGCAGCTGGAAACCATCATTCTTAGCAAACTATCACAAGAACAGAAAACCAAACACCACATGTTCTCACTCATAGGTGGGAACTGAACAATGAGATCACTTGGACTTGGGAAGGGGAACATCACACACCGGGGCCTATCATGGGGAGGGGGGAGGGGAGAGGGATTGCATTGGGAGTTATACCTGATGTAAATGACGAGTTGATGGGTGCTGACGAGTTGATGGGTGCAGCACAGCAACATGGCACAAGTATACATATGTAACAAACCTGCACATTATGCACATGTACCCTAGAACTTAAAGTATAATAATAAAAAATAATTAAAAAAAAAAAGAATTCCTGGGCCAGAAAACCTATCTACCTTAAGAGAAAAACTTAGAAATACATTTCACAGATAGATGCTTTGGGGCTAGAGAAAGGGAAAGCAATATTCACAGGAGGAATTCAAACTGGTGACAGACAAGATAAACTCTAAAGTCATACTGACATTACCAAAGGAAAAATTTAAAACAGAAATTCAATATTTAGCATTATTTTTATATATGCATTAATTATTGTCTGAAATAGAAGGTGCTCTGTTCTTTAGTCACAAGCCTATCAATTACATGTCTTAAATTAATTGTTAGAAGATATATTTATAATTTTACTTATAAAATAACAGTATCTTGTCATTAGTTTCATTATGCTCAGAAAAATCTGCTCCTATCTGGTGGCAGCATTTCCTGAGGGTATTCAGTTGGCAAACTTAGCCAGACTTAATAAACTGGCTGGGAATTGTCAGGTAATTTCCTTAAAATTAAGCATGATGAATAACCATCTCATGTATGGTCTGTTCTGAGCTCTTTAGCTGGTGAACTAAAAATAGACTCCTCATAGATTTTTTTTTTAATCCAAATGTTACTGAACTCATTTAGAGTGAATTTTATATAACATGGAATAAATTTCATGAGGATTCTAAGCAGTATAGCCATTTTGGTTATTAAAATTAATTAAACATTTCTCTGTATTGTTCTAAATGTTTTAATTTTTTTTAAAAGAAACAACATTATTGGAAAATGAACAAGGTTCTACTTGCAGTTCTTAACATAAAACACCATTTTCCAGATTGTCTTTCAGACTCTGCTATCCCAAATTATTCTGCATCCCACCAGCAAGGGACATGTTCTACAGAACCACTCAGGAGTGAGGCAGACAAGAGGTTGAGTCTAAAGGAATCCAAGACAAAAACCAGCTGCTGCAGACAAGGTAGAGGAAGAGAGCAGACTCGGGGGAGCTAAAGATTGAAGGGACACTCATCTTTTCCATCAGTGTTTTAGTAATCATTTGATTCTCTTCACCTATTTGGAAATAGGTATTCAGCTTCTCTTTTCTTTCTTACAGAATTCCCTTAGTTAAAAGTGGCTAAGGCTCCCATAACATCTCATCTCCTTAGCAGAATCTCCAAGGTCCATCACATTATTGGAACCTCTAGCACATGTTGCTTACACTTGTTATGGTGAAACCTGTGCATCAGCAAGTCAGGGAATGTGCTATCCCCATTTCCTATTTGATAGGCTATTACTACAATTCAAGTGTCCGCAAACTTTTCTGTTAAACTTTCAGGATCCCTCCTGGGAAGCCTATTGCTCCTTTCTCTAGGGTACAACAGCTGTTGTTCACACAGCTCTGCTAGGACTTATCACCTTGCCATAATTAGCTACAGCTCCATTAGCCTGTGCACACCTTCACCTCGGTATTCCAGGGATGTGGTTGGATATGTGTCCCTCCAAATCTCATGTTGAAATGTGACTCCCAAGATTGGACGTGAGGCTGGTGGGAGGGTATCATGGAGGCAGATCCCTCATGAATGCTTTAGCAGCATCACCTTGGTGATAAATGAGTTCTTGCTCAGTTCCTCCACCCAACATCTGGTTGTTTAAGAATCTCTTTCTGCCCCCTTCTCTCTCTCTTGCTCCCCGTCACCATGTAATACAGTGGCTCCCTCTTCAGCCTCCACCATGATTGTAAGCTTCCCGAGGCCCTCACCAGAAAGACACCAGCGCTATGCTGCCTGTGCAGCCTGCGGAGCCATGAGCCAATTAAAAATCAAAGTTTTTTTTCTTTATAAATTACCCAGCCTCAGGTATTTATAACAACACAAAAATGGGCTAATACACCCAGGCCTCGGAGTAATGACTGTCTTGCAGTAAGAAACCAACTCAAAGCACATTTGTTGAATGAAAAAGCAAGTGCACATATGACTTGAAGAATAAAAAAGGTGTTTAAGTAAAATAATTTAAAAATATATAAAGCCTTAATTGCTTCTATCTTAGAGTATTTAATGGAAATTTAAATTTTCCTTCAACTAATAGATAGTTGTTAAATTCTGCAGAGTAGAAACCCATTAAGAAAATCAATAAACTCAACTATTTTTGCTGTGATATTTTAATATGAAGCTAAAGATTAGAGTAAGAACAAAACCTTTCAATAGAATATTTACTTCTCAAGAGCACATGTATATAATTCACTTTTAAATAAATTAAATTAGGTGTTAATTTATAGGAAAAAATCTGACACTGTAGGCATGTGATCAAAATCATAATATGATTTTTAATCAGGGACCACTGCAAAGGTAATCCTAAACAGTTTGAAATCTTAAATAGTCTTTCGACTTCTTATTTCATTTTTGGTATTTATTTCACAAATGGTACAAAGTCTTCTGGAAACTGTATATTTTTAGATGTTATTATTCATTATAATTGCTAGAAACAGCATCTTTCCCAGAAAACAAAGTTCGGCTTTTCTTTGTATGCAGAAATTATTACTACACAATACTTTTCCTCTTCTGATTAATTTCCTCTTTCAAATGGCTAGTGCTAACTTACACAAGTACTTTGAAAAGAAAAATCAAATGATTCCATTCTTATGAATATATAGCTAAAAAGCTTCTCTAAATTCCTTTCCTGGCACATTTAACGATACTATAGTGTACAGAGAGTAGTTAGCGGGCTGTATACATACGACTGTAAAACCCTGAAATACATGTGATAAATTTCTAAACATGAGCCATAACTCTTACTTAGAGTCAGTAAGTCTCATGACCACATTCAACTATTGACTATTGACTACTTTATACAGGTGATAGGTGTTCGCTATTGTAACCTTGCAGATATCTGTTGTCTCTAAATTTGAAAATACTGATGCCCAATAAGGAAATGGGAACTTGGCTTTATTAAATGAGATGCAAGTTCATACAATGAAATAAAATATGACATAGCTATGACTACCAAATTCAGTTATTTGTGTAACCTTGGCTGAGAAAAATGATCCTTCTGTGTTCTCACTTCCTTGGGCTACCCAGGACAGTCCTGATTTATGCCTCTTGTTCTGGTGTAATTATTAATAGAACTCCTTTGCACTTGCAAGCATGTCATTGTTTGGGTATACACTTTATGGTCACCTAGTCATCTTCCTTGTAAGTGGAGCACTTGACTCTAGAAATAATGTAGTACAGGAGGAGGAAGGAAATACTAGCTTAGTCATTTCTGTCAAGTATAAATTTTTGCTGAATGTCATAGCCACATTCGTTCCTACTTGCAGGAAGCTAGTTTGCAATCAACAAACAGTTGAATATTATTGCATCTAGTAGAAAGCTAGACATTATTTTAACCTTAGCTTTGTTTAAACTCCCAATACATGGCTACTATACCCTTTAACTTAATCAGCATATTTGGGGGGAATAAATAATTTATAGATCTCTGAATACTTCAAAGCAGAAAATTCTGGTGATAGCTTTCAGCTGTTTATATAACATTCCAAATTATGCTGTTTAAAATGAAAATTTACTTTGTAAGTTCTATCTCAGAAATCCAAGGCATTTTCTTGGTTCTTTTCCTAGAAGTGCTGCATTTCATTTTGCACTGCCCATACCTCTCATGACCTTCTCCCTGATTCCACTGGCACATGACTACTCCCCCAAGCAGTTTCTGAATTGGCTTCAGGATATCATTGCTTCTTTATATATATCAATTAAGAAAGGGACTTGAGGACTGTTGGATATCAACATGATTTATTCTTCTTCAAAGATTGTTTTACATATTGAGTTGTCTCAAAAATTAGAAGCAGTAGATTCAATTAAGTAGAAGTCTTTAGACAGAAGTTGAAATGATGTATTCTCCTGGCAGTGAGTGTAATTTCAAGTGGTCACAGAGTTTCAGTTCTAAATGTTTTTATTTGCTTTATTTTCCCTATAAAAATACACGAATATATAGATTCACTGTGTATAAATTTAATTGGCATAAATTTACTCGGGGAGAAATCAGCAAAGTAATTTATCTGTCTGTTTCACATAATAATTTGCATAGTTAACCAGTAGTGACCTCTTCCTTTTAACAAATAAGTTGTAGTTCATAACCTGAATTTATTATTTGTAGGGAATGTGAGTTTATAATTATTTTCCAGGACATGTTTCAAAGCAACAGCATTTCAAAGCAACAGTACAAATGAAGTGTTTTTAAACACTATACATGCAGAGCAGAAATAACAAATATATGGTTTTGTGCCATCAGCCATGCTCTTGAGAAAGGGGAATGAATACCATTGGCCTGAATGATCTGTTTGGCCGAGATTTTAAGTTTGTTCAGATGAATCAATCCAGGCTAAAAAACTGAAAATCACATCAAATGGATGAAAAGTAAAACATATGAAATTCATAAAAACTGAAGTTTTCAAGCTTTCTTTTTGTTAAGGAGAGAACGTCTTCAGTAAATGAAATATTAGTTGGAAACCTAGATGTTATCTCCATATAAAGGAGGAGATGCTTTAGAAGGAAAAGGAGGAGAGGAGCAGGAGCTTCAGTCCCAACGCTCATCCCTCCCTCTCATTCCTTAATGTTGTACTGCTTTCTCCAGGGTTAAGATAACATCGAAGAGAAGGGCAAAAAAGAAGAGAACTTGGCTCAGCTATCTACAGTATGTTATTTATAATGTATTATGGTGAGAGGAAACAAAAAAATTGCTTCCTTCACAAGGCTAGGGTTTCAAAAAACAAAATCTGCAGCTGCTAAACATAGAAATTAAAAGAAACTCTCTGATTAAGAGCATTAACGATAAGGTAAGTGTTGCCCTGAGTCATTTTTTTTTTTCTGATTTATATGTTTAAATTCAAATGAGTTCAAATTAGACATTAACTGATAGCAAGTTTGTTTGTTACTAAATATAGTGACTCAACTAATTTTGAGTAGATGTTACATTATCCGTGCTAACAGGTGCATAGAAGAGAAAATGAAATGGATTGAGCAACACTTTAGGAACATCTGGAGAAGATATTTAACTTGTATTCCTCACAAAGTAGTCTGATTGCCTTTTTATCTTCATTTACAGTTTTTATTATGCTCTTTTGATATAAAAGTCATGTATGCAACACACCTGTTTAAAGCTATGTTACATATGGAATATTTAAAATTGGCAACTTCCAGTGATGATATTCATTGCATACGTTACACATATTGAAGAGGGTTCATTGGGAATTTGCAAATACATTTTCAATGGGAACGATATGCAAGATGGAAGCACTGAAGTTCCTGTAAGAGGGCCTTAACGATGCTTTGTCCCTTTTAATATTATTAATATTGATTCATACAATGTAAACATTCCTAAATCAACTAAAAAAACCTTTTATATATCCACACACATAAACTAGTCCTTGTACTACAAATATGTGGTCTGATTGGGAAATATTTTAAATAAGCCACTATAATTCTGGAAATAGATCTCTCATAAGCTAGGTTCTAATCTATTTACAGAAGCATGGTGAATTTAGCAGATGTTTGAAGAGTCTGACAAGTAGAAGATGAGAGGAAGGACCACTATAAGTAGGAACTTAGTGTTTTTGTTACTTGAATGACTCATTTAGCAGTTGTTACTAACTTTATTTAAATACTAGGGTTCTAAATATGGTATTGTAATGTTTATATTGTGTAATTGTGGGGGACTCCATTGATGCCTCACTTTTCTCACCAAAGTATAAAAATCAAAACTACTTCTCTCCCATTTATATATACTTCTCTGGATTTTACACTACAAAGTAAAGGAGGCTACCAACATTCTCCAGATGAATTGCTTCTGAATATATAAGTTTAGGGTTGCCAGAAGAATGGCAGGATACTGAAATATGTTAGTTGTAGTTGACAGCATTTCTGTCAAGGAAATTAGAAACCTACTAATCAGAACAAATACTAGGATACTTCCCCCACATTTCTTCTATAACTTTTGCTTTTAATGTCAATTAGTAAAGCAAAAAATACAGGCTAATAAGGGGGTAAAAGAACCAATAAAACAGTTTATTAAATACTAGCTAATAATCTAATTGACCTCCAGAACATGAGCTATACAAGTTATCAGTGAAATTAGAATGAAATACAGATCCCTAATATGGAGAAAAGCTTAAATTAATTATGACTTCAAAAGCAACGCATTCAGTGAACTTTTGGGCGCCCATCCTTCTAATAGACTTCTCCCTTTAGGCTCTTGTGTGCTTTACTTGGTTCTACATCCTTTCTGCTTTCCAGCAGGAGGTGAATTCAGTGTTCGGAACTTTTGTTTTGCTTCTTCTTCTTTTTTTTTTTTTTTTAATATGTTTTCACTTAATTTTTTGGAAATATTTCCATTGTCTCCTTTGGTGCTAGGTAGCATTTCAGAGCCAATAATCTCCACATTCAAATTTCTGCCTTATGAATCATCCCATGGCAAATTCCAGTGGGATGACCCCCAGCCACTGTATTGCAAATGCATTCCCATCAACTCATCTTGCCCTAAGAAACACCTCCTTTATCCAACATTCTTCTCTGTCAATGTCATGTTTTTAGGTTAAAGATCTTTTAATAATTTTTGACAGTTCTCTCTTTCAATACTCATAAATTTTCTTTATATTAAAAATATTAATGAAAGTTTTTTCTTTCTTTTTCATTCTAGTCACCATGACCTCTACACCCTCATTAGTGACCCTTTGATTCTGGTTTCTCCTGATGTTAATTAATCCTACTGAAAGAAAATGACATATTGACCCCATAACTTACTTATTCAAGAAACTTCAATTGTTTTCTAATGTCTTTCATGAGGAGTTCACATTCCAATAATATGAAGTCCTGCTACTTTCTCTTTCATACTTTCAAAAGTTGGTATTCAGTAGTTATATCACTTTGCATTCCCATGGTACTTAAGAAGAGATCACTGTGTATAATTGATTTCTGCATATAAATGTAGATGTTTGATTAATCATTATTTCTTTTCATCTTGCAGGAATTGGTCTCATTGCTCCAGCCTATCAGGGTCATTTTGAATCTATACTAAATTCTCTGAGGCATTATTTATACCCCTCTGCATTACCATCATTATATTAGATAAACACAGAAGATATGTCTTCCTTTAAGTTTGCAAGGAAAATATGGAATGACCCAGAGCCAAGGCAAAAAATCTCAGGCATACCTTTACACATGTCTCTCCAACTGTCAGTCATTCATTAAGACAATGACCAAATCTTAAACCAACCAACTGGGCTCATATAACTATGACTATGCAGGACAAAATTGTCTTGGGAAACATTGTCAACTGTTGAAAATTAAGGTACATAGATGTATAGGGTTATAGGGATCCACAGACCCAGAAACGTATTAAAAAGGAAATGAATCATTACCCATTATGATTTTCAGTTGATACATAGAGTTTATCACATTATCCTCTGCATGCAAATAAACCAACTATATAAATGATTTCTGTTATATCTGGAGTTGATACAACTTTGTTTCATATTTTCTAGTGAGAAACAAAATTATTAAAGATTTTAATATCTTTTTTTTTTTTTTTTTTTTTTTTTTGAGATGGAGTTTTGCTCTTGTTGCCCAGGCTGGAGTACAATGGTGTGACCATGACTCACTGCAACCTCCGCCTCCTGAGTTCAAGTGATTCTCCCACCTCAGCCACTGCAACCTCCGCCTCCCGGGTTCAAGCAGTTCTCCAGCCTCAGCCTCCCAAGTAGTTGGGATTATAGGTGCCTGCCACCATGCGTGGCTAATTTTTGTAATTTTAGTACAGACAGGGTTTCCCCATGTTGGCCAGGCTGGTCTCGAACTCCTGATCTCAGGTGATTTGATATCTTACTTTAAAAAGTAGAGACTAGTATGTTAAGAAACAGATAGGAGAGAGAATAGAGTCATTTGACTTTCTTCCTGAGCTGAAATGTTCATTAAGAAAAGCAGAGAATGAAGGAAACAACCACCAACCATACAAAACTTACCTATTTGTTCTTAAAGAATTTGTGGAATGCTACTGCAAACTATTGTCTTCTGAAATAATATAGAATAGTACCACAACTAATACATGTTCAAGAAATGAAATCCTTTAATAACAATGTTCAATGTGCGAATGAAAACAGAACGTCCTTTATAGATTGTGATGAGTAGAAACATGGGTTTTGAAACTTGACCTCAATAAACAGCTTCTCTTTGTCTCTATTGAAGGGAAACAGGGCTACTATGAGGTAAAATGTAAAGTATGAATCAGACAGATATGGGCTTAAATCTTGGCTCTGTCATTTACCAGCTGCATGAATTTGGTCAAACCCTTTTTACTTCTCTATGCCTGTTTTCTCTCTTGTAATGAGGATGATAGTACCTACCCTATTGGTTTGCTGTGAATATTAAAAGAGATAATGCAACCAAGTGTGATGCCTCATGCCTGTAATCCCAGCACTTTGGGAGGCTAAGGCGGTGGATCACCTGAGGTCAGGAGTTTGAGACCAGCCTGACCAATATGGTGAAACCCCATCTCTACTGAAAATACAAAAATTAGCCAGGTGTGATGGAGTGTGCCTGTAATCCCAGCTACTCAAGAGGCAGAGGCAGGGGAATCGCTTGAACCCAGGAAGCAGAGGTTGCAGTAGCTGTGATCATGCCACTGCATTCCAGCCTGGGCGACAGAGTGAGACTCCATCTCAAAAAAAAAAAAAAAAAAAAAGAAAGAGATAATGCACATCAAGTGCTCATTTCATCATCTGTAATGTGGTAACTATTTTTTGAGCAATATTTCACTTGTTCTTTTAGTTGTCTTATTTGTTGTCCACTCACAACTCACTCTACTTTTTTTTTTCAACTTTTTTTACACCTGTGACCCCCTCACCTTTTCACTGTCCTGTTGTTCTTCCCCTTAAATCTTGAAAATGGGGAAGCAGTAGATATGCTGCTCAATTTAGTAGTTATTTTATTAACATTGTGTTAGCATGAGGGCATTTCTTACAATGACATATTTGATTTAATACCTTCATTTCTAAAATTGGAATGAAAAGATTTATCTCTAAAGAAATTCTAAACACCAGAAAGCAAGTGAGACTATATTATTTTAGCCAAAATATAGAAAGGCCAAGATAACCTAAAATACCATGTGTTTAGTGTTTTTAAGAAAATTGGTTTGAAGGTGGAAAACAAGTTAATCATTAAAACGCCTACCAATTATTGAATAGCTATTATGTGCCTGGGGTATGCTTTAACATACAACATTAAAATTTCATTTCTCATGTACTCAAATATATTATAAAAGTTATCCTCATTTTATACAGGAGAAAACTGTGGATTAGAAAAGGGAATTATTTTGTTCAAAGTCACAGAGCCAGAAGAGGAAAACAGGACTTGAACTTAGGTCTACTGACTCCCAAGTTTGCGCTGTCAGTCATGGAGTAACGTAGTACTTTGATCTGTACCTCCCACAGAACCTGTTTCACTGAGCAAAAGAAAGCAGAAACTAACACTGACTGAGTGGCTACTGTCCCAGATATTATACCTATGAAAATATCTACTAACCCCTATTGTCATAAGTTATGGAGATAATGTTCCTTAGCTTACTGCTTTCTGCATCATTAAAGTCTCTCTTCCCACTACCATCAAGACTAAGTCAGTCTCCTAAAGAGCCTGAAAATCTGTAGAAGCTCTTCATCGGGTTGAGGAGCTAAGCTTTGAAACAGCCCATGAGAATCTGAGGATCCATTTTGAGCAATGGGGAATGCTCATGGGTTGTGTGGTAATGAGAGATCCAAACACCAAACCCTGCAGGGGCTTTGGGTTTGTCACAAATGCCACTGTAGAGGAGGTGGATGCAGCCCTGAATTAAAGGCCACACAAGGTGGAGGGAAGAGTTGTGGAAGCAAAGAGGGCCAACTCAAGAGAAGATTCTCAAAACCAGGTACCCACCCAACTGTGAAAAAGATATTTATAGGTGCCATTAAAGAACACACAGAAGAACATTACCTAAGAGACTATTTGGAACAGTGTGCGATATTTAAACTGATTGCAAACATCACTGACAGAGGCAGTGGGAAGAAAAGGCTTTGGTTTTGTAAACACTGACTACAGTGATTCTGTGGACAAGACTGTCATTCAGAAATACCATACTGCGAATGGCCACAACTGTGAAGGAAGGAAAGCCCTGCTAAAACAAGAGATGGGTAGTGCTTCATCCAGCCAGAGATTGGCATGGTTCTGGAAACTTTGGTGGTGGTTGTCGAAGTAATTTCAGTGGGAATGACAACTTTGGTCATGGAGGAAACTTCAAGGGTCATGGTGGCTTTGATGGGGATAGCTATAATGGATTTGATAATGATGGTAGTTATGGAGGAGGCAGTCCTAGTTACTCTGGAGGAAGACGACGCTATGGAAGTGGTGGACAGGGTTATAGAAACCAGGGCAGTGGCTATGGTGGGAGTGGCAGCTATAACAGCTGTGTCAGTGGAAGAGGTGGAAGTGACTCTGGTGGTGGTAGTGAAAGCAATTTTGGAAGTAGTGGAAGCTACAGTGATTTTGGAAATTACAACAATCAATCTTTAAATTTTGGACTCATGAAGGGAGGAAACTTTGGAGGCAGAAGCTCTGGCACCTATGATAGTCAAGGCCAATACTTTGCCAAGCCACAAAACCAAGATGGCTAGGACGGTTCCAATGGCAGCAGTAGCTATGGCAGTGACAGAAGGTTTTAATTCCTGCCAGGAAACAAAGCTTAGCAGAAGAGGAGAGCCAGAGAAATGACAGGGAAGTTACAGGTTACAAAGGATTTATCGGGTCAACCAAGCATAGTGGTGTCAGTGCCTACCTGCTACAAAGAAGTCATGTTTTAGAAAACGCTCATATGCATAGGCAAAAAGGGCTGTATTTGTTGCTAACTGTATAACAGGTTATTTTAGTTTCTGTTCTGTGAAAAGTGTAAAGCATTCCAATAAAGGATTTTAATGTAGTTTTTTTTGTTTGTTTGTTTGTTTGTTTGTTTGTTTTTGCACCCATGCAGTTGATTGCTAAACATAATGGTCTCATCATAACGCTGGATAAATGTGCCTTTAAAAAAATAGAAGAAGATGAAGTTATGGGGACTAAAGCTTCATTTATCACAGAGCTCTCCACCCTTGTAGTAGGTAGACACTATTGCATTTCCTCCTAGAATGCTTCCCAGATTCCTGGTTGTATTCCTTTGGGAATTCTTTCCCATTTATAGGGTTATGGTGGGACTGTGAATCAAGGTGTGTGTCCCATCCAAGCCTCAAATGAGTGTGCATAGAAGATAGTCGAGGTAATCAGAATCTTTCCCAAGGCTGCTGGGTGTGAACAACAGCTAAAGTTCTCTTACTTCTTTTTGCTAATGGAGGCAATGTGATGGGAGAATAAAGTCAACAAAGTAAGAGAAGCAGAGAAAAATCGAGTCGAAAGAGGAGAGATAGAGTGACAGAGGCATGACACCGTATCAGTCCTGGATGTAGGTATGCCTGAAGCCAGAGACTTACAAATTCCTTTATAAATTTTTAATAGTCTACTTTGAATTGGGATTCATTTATAGGTGCCTGAAAGAGTTCTAACTAAATCACTTCCTTTAAAAATATTTTCTTATCTTTCTCATCTCCCTTTTTTGGCTAAACACCAGTTGTGCCCATTTACAATGTCCCACAAACTTAACCAACCTCTCTCCTTTTTTTTCACCCAGAAACTCCAGGATTCACATATTATATGGTTTTCAGCATAGTTAGTGTTGGTTTAGTTTTTACTGGTAACTTTCTTGGGGTGTAATCTTCCTTATCAGACATCTCAAAAAGTACCCTGAAGTATGCTCTACTACTTATAGTTCAGATAATAACATTACAAACAAAGCAGTGTGTTTTTGCCACAAGATATACTGCTTCAACTCATTTGAATGTTAAACTTTTGAAAACATTTTGTTTTGAAATAAAAACTCTAAGTTGTAAAACACAGTGTCACTGTCACTGTGATCTTGCTTTTCTTTTATATTAACTAACTTGTACCATCATCCTTATCTAATATCAATGGAATTACAAATATGCTACAGGGGAATTCCCTGATCAGGAACAAGCTGAAATAGTGCATTGTTTTCAACATTATACTATTCTGCTCCCTCTTTGAAAATGCAAGGACACATTCATTAAAGAGGCTTTTGAGAAAACAGTCACACGTGGGAAAGGTAAATTTATTCAATTTGATTTGTAATTATATTTAAAATTAATACTCTGTGTCAGTCCAGATGCTCCTAATTTATGATGGGGTTACATCCCCATAAACCTATCATCAGAAGTTGAAAATTTCCTTAGTTGAAAATGCATTAATACATCTAACATACTAAACACCATAGCTTAGCCTAGGCTACTTTATTTTTTGAGATGGATTCTCACTCTGTCACCCAGGCTGGAGTGCAGTGGCATGATCTTGGCTCACTGCAACCTCCACCTCTCAAGTTCCAGCACTTCTTCTACCTCAGCCTCCGGGGTAGCTGGGATTACAGGCAGGCGCCACCATGCTCAGCTAATTTTTGTATTTTTAGTAGAGATGGGGTTTCACCATGTTGGTCAGGCTGGTCTCGATCTCCTGACCTCAAGTGATCCACCTGCAGCCTCCCAAAGTGCTGGGATTATAGGCGTGAGCCACCATGAGCCTAGGTCATTTCAAATGTGCTCAGAACACTTAAATTAGCCTACAATTGGGTAAAATCATATAACATGAAGCCTATTTTATAATAAAATGTTGAATACCTTATGTAATTTATTGACTAATGTACTGAAAGTGAAAACGTTTCCACTGAGTGTGTATTACGTTTGCAGTCCAAAAATCATGCTGTCCAAAAATCTTAAGTTGAATCATCATAAATTGAGAACTATCTTTAAATTTATTCATAATATCAAATCTAGTACTCCAAATGTGATTAACAAGTCATGTTTTTATCACTTTGGTTAGAAATGTGATGCAACTTTCACAATTATTAAATCCATCTCCATTTATTTTTCATCTCTATTCACACAACAGAGTAACCTATCATGAATTGCAATTATATTTATTACAACTGACCCTCAGAAAGAACTAGCTTAAGGTTGCTTAATGGTGACAGAAGGCAATTATAATGATAGTCATTTCAATAGGGATGCTTTAAATATGATGCTTGCAAAAAATAAGTCTCACTGCTTTAACAGAGTAGGTCACAGAACTTTACAGGTGCAAAATGACAGACTAGTAAAAGACCAAAGATATTATAGTATTAAATGAAAAATTCAGAAGGCAATGTTAATGTGAACCTAGTCATAATAATGAAAGAGGCTTCAGAGCAAGAAGATAAAGGTGTGAAATGAAAATCTTGCTGGGTGTCAGCAATGAAATGCTGCACATTTCTTGTAAAGCATCACTGGGCTAGTTTGCCAAATTAGCTGACAAATGTCTGCCATAATCATGCAATTTACACATTCGTACTCATTTTAGAATTAGTCTCACAGTTATTTATTTTTGGAGTTCTTTTAGGTGAAGAAAATGGGCTGGGCATGGTGGTTCATACTTGTAATCTCAGCACTTTGGGAGGCCAAGAGGCGAGGATCAGTTGAAGCCAGGAGTTCAAGGCCAGCCTGAGTAAAAAAGTAAGATCCTCTCACTTTGTTAGACCCTCTCTACAAAAAAAAAAAAAAATTAGCTGGGCATGGTGGCAGACACCTGTGATACTAGCTACTCTGGAGGCTAAGGCGGGAGGGTAACTTGAGCCCAGGCTTCAGTGAGCTATGACGGCGCCATTGTACTCTAGCTTGAGTGACAGAGTGAGACCCTGTCTCTAAAATAATGAAGAAAAAAAAGAAAAAATACTTGGAACTTTTAGTCTTTTATTTTTTTTCCCTTTTCCTGGTAATTAACCCCAATAAGGATATTTTCTAAGAAACCTGAAGAACGAGGATTATTCAGCTTTTCTTTTGCAGATACAATGCTGCCACAACTGATTATGTCATTTGTGCACTGCATAAGGATGCCACAGCTAAGAAGCACTCACGTATTCACATCACATGCATCACATATTTGCATTCTGATAATTTTCCAACATTGAGAGTCAAGTGTCTACTTCATCTCGGTCTACATTAGTCTCCTCATTTGTAAGATGAGATCAATAACAGTGCCCTACATTGTTGAATTGTGGTGAGGATTAAATGAGTTAATGAATATAAAATTTTCAAATGTTGTTAGCTATTATTATTATTAACTAATTTTCATTCATGACCTTCAGGTGCAATGTGCTAGAGACTATACTAAGTGCTTTCAATGATATTTTCAAAACAATAAAAGATAAAGGAAACAGAAGCTCACAGAAGTTAATTAACCAAGCCAAAAGGTAGCTTGGGTATCTGTTGGATTCTGGAACACTAGTCTTGAAGAAAGTCACTCATTCATTCATTCATTCATTCACTCACTCTTTAATTAATTCATTCATTCCAGATAAATTTATAGAAGGAACAGGGATGAGGATCATAGAGCAGGTACTAGGCTAGTTACAATGCAAAGTGTTAAATGATCATTTAGCTCTCTAGGAAAGGTGCTGTGAAAGGAAGAATTTAGTCAGTATAGCAAAGGGAAGACAAAATCTTCATACAGGAGATAATTTAGGGGAAAGTAAGGTTGGAGGATCTCCCAAAAGCAGAGTCCAACATCTCCTGGTTTTTAAAATCAGCGCTGTTAATATTGTTCTTTCTCCAAATTCATCTGTTCTGGGCTGAGTGGCCAACATGGCTAGTGAGTGTTAAGAGACTGAATGGTAACATCAAGATTAAATTAACACAGGTTTCATCTATACTGTAAACACTACTGCTCCAAGAAGGAGTAGGTAGAAAGCTGTGAATGACGGCACACAAACTTTTTCCACTTTTGATAGAGAAACCCAGAGGACATGATAAATACTAATATGTATCTGAAGAGTGCTGGATTCCTTATTAAGTACTTTGACATTCATTATTTTGTGGGATTGTCCTTATAATTATTTCTGATAAAGTTAAATGTTGTTACTTGCATTTTACAGATGAGGAAACTGAAGCTCTGTCAAGCTGAGAAATGGTAGAGCTTGAATTTGAACTTGGGTTTGCTAACTCTAGATTTTATGTTGTTTTCGTTGTATCTTATTGCTTTCCTTTCATGGAAATTCGGCAACCAGGACTAACAAAAAAACTGCTTCAATTACAATAGTATTGTAGCATGTCTTTCATTTTTTAATTTTTTAATTTTTCAACTTTCTTGAATTTAAATTGGATATATAACTTTGATGAAAATCTAGTTAAAATCATTTATTTCTATTATGATGTCTATTTCAGTGTTTTGCAGATTTGAATGATAGCCATACCCTTTCAAATAAAAAAAATGCTTACAGGTCTCTCGTGCTCCCTTAAATTATATTTAGTATAATATTACTTAAATATGTGTAAACATAAAGCCAGATATTAATTCATTTTTCTTCTAGCTTTTATAAAACATTTTATGACTGCAAACCACAACCAAGTTACAAAATAAATACAAATAATACTTTAAAACCCAATACAATTCAAATTCAAATTAATAATATTAATTTAATGTGATAAATGGTAACATCTTGCTGAAGGTAGATCACTTGCATTGGCTTTTTAAAAATTTGTTTATTTCAATAGCTTTTGGGGTACAAGTGATTTTATCATACATGGGTGAATTATATAGTGATGAATTCTGAGATTTTAGTGTACTCTTCACCCAAGTAGTATACATTGTACCTAATGTGTAATTTTTTATCCCTAGCCCTCCTCCCACGCTCCCACTTCTGAGTCCTTAAAATCCATTATATCACTCTGTGTGCCTTTGCTTACTCACAGCTTAGCTCCCACTTATAAGTGAGAACATATGGTTTTTGGTTCTCCTGTACTACTTTACTTAGAATAATGGCCCCCAGGTCCATCCCAGATGCTGCAATAGACATTATTTCGTTCATTTTAATAGCTGAGTAGTACTCCATGGTGTATATATACTATATTTTCTTTATCCACTCATTAGTCAATGGGCACTTAGGTTGGTTCCACATCTTTACAATGGTGAATTTTGCCGCTATAAACATATAGGTGTACATGTCTTTTTTGTATAATGACTTCTTTTCCTTTGGGTAGATACTCAGTAATGGGATTGCTAGATTGAATAGTAGATCTACTTTTAGCTCTATGAGGAATCGCTATATTGTTTTTCAGAGAGGTTGTACTAACTAACATTCCCACCAACAGTGTATAAGCATTCCCTTTTTTTCACATCCATGCCAACATGTATTGATTTTTAACTTTTTAATAGTGGCCGTTCTTGCAGGAGTACGGTGGTATCTCATTCTGGTTTTAATTTGCATTTCCCTGATGATTAGTGATGTTGAGCATTTTTTCCTGTTTGTTGGCCATTTGTATATATTCTTTTGGGAAATGTTCATTCATGTCCTTTGTCCACTTTTTGATGAAATATTTGTTTTTTCTTGATGATTCACTGGAGATCCTTGTAGATTCTGCATATTAGTCCTTGTCAGATGTGTAGTTTGCAAATATTTTCTCCCTTTCTGTGGGTTGTCTGTTTACTCTGATTATTATTTCTTTTTCTGTGCAGAAGCTTTTTAGTTTAATTCAGTCCCATTTATTTATTTTTGTTTTTGTTGTGTTTGCTCTTGGGGTCTTAGTCATGAATTCTTTGCCTATGCTGATGTCTAGAAGAGCTTTTCCAACATTATCTTCTAGAATTTTTAGTTTCAGATTTTATATTTCAGTCTTTGATCCATCATGAGTTGACTTTTTTTATAAGGTAAGAGACAGGAATCCAATTATATTCTTCTGCATGTGGCTTGCCACTTTTCCCAGCATCACTTATTAAATAATGTGTCCTTTCCCTAATTTATGTTTTTGTTTGCTTTGCCAAAGATCAGTTGACTATATGTATTTGGCTTTATTTCTGGGTTCTCTGTTCTTTTCCATTGGTGTCCCTATTTTCATACCAGTACCATGCTGTGTTGGTAACTACAGTCTAGAAATATGTATTTATATATTCTATATCAATATGTTCTGAAAATCACTGTCATTAGAAATATTATTTTTCTAACTTTTAACTTATTTTAACTAATACTTTACCAAAATCCATTGCATCCCATAAGATAACACCAAAAATAAAGATAAAAAGCATGTAACGGAAAATTTTTCAATTACAGAATTACTACTATACTTAGTGCTAAAACCCAAAATGGTGCATCCTCAGATGGAATGCAGGCAAGATAGCTGCTCAAAGTGAGCATCAAACTAATTGCTTACAGGAAGGTTCCTTTGTATGCCACATGCCTAGTACTCCAGGGGTACCACTGGGACCCCTGTAATAACTAAAGTGTCTACCACTTTCAAAATATGTTGGAAACCGTTGTCTCACAACTTCATCTCTTCTGTTGCATCAATTGTATAATACATACCCATGTGTTCATCATTTTTCTTATTAGCCTAAGACAAAGCAATGCAAAGTTCTTCTGTACTATAGGATATTAATAATGTTAAACCAAAATTTCAATTGATTAAAGTTAAAATCTTAGTCTATTAAGATGTTTTTGAATTGCAAACCAAATTAAAATTGCAATACTGACTTTTTAGGGGTCCTCTAGGTACCTACTTTATCTTGAATTTGATTACAGAAAGTGAACTGAAGATATAGTGGAATACTCAGTTATTAGTTGATATAATAATCAAAAGAGAAAAATTTGTTAAAAACTCTCACAGGTGTCTGTTTTGTCTATAAATTTCTCATCAAACCCTCTTTAGTAATGATAAATCAATTCACTTTTCAGTAGAACTTTTTTACTTCTAAATCTTCAACTCTCTAATTCCATGTAGAAGCTTAAAGATGGTATGGTTGTTGCTTGCTGACCCCTCCCACTTAGATGAGTTTCAGGAGGTTGGTATAATGTATCTCAGCTGAAAGCCTCATAGCCCATCATATCAACTGGCCATTCTATATACAACTTTCAAACAATCTCTTACCTTCTCTATATCATACATACTTAAGTAGGGAAAAATAAACTTTCTTTCCCTTCCAATTATTTTAAAATTCAATTATGGCAACCAAATTGAAAATAACCAATGAATTCTATGTTCCAATATTGTCAAATTGCTTTGCAATCATCAATATTAAGATTTAAGGAAAGCAAACAAGTAGAGAATATTAGAATACCTGAAGCTGAGTATAATTAGATGCCAAGTATGAAGGAATGTTTGTAAACAAAATGCTGCTAACAGCATAAAATAATTGGCATTTTCAATAGAAGGCTTTGACATTGGCTGGTTTTCAGATAATAGATATGATTCCCTGTTTGTGTATTAATAGAGGGTTAGATTAGCAAGGGCTTGCTAATGGGAAAACAAAACACATAACACAAATATTTTTGAGATGGATAGTGTTGTGGGGTTGGCTGGGTAAGAATAGATGACAAAGAATGGAACAATTTTCCTTTAATATAATTTAGCGATGCCCTATATTTGGAGAATGAGTCTGTCTGCACAGTGTCGAAAAGTCCACCATCACTATGGTATCAGGTGGTGTTGACTATGGACATGATTTATATGTAAAGTGGCTGAAGGGAACAGGACTAAGAATGGTGGTCAGCACAATTTTAGGTAAAGTTGAGTGAGACAGTAAAAACTGTAGAAAGAAAGCAATATCAGGGAAATGGATCAAGTTATTGAAGAGCTATTCCAATATTATTTTGAAGTAAATATCAATGATCAGATTATTTATAATATTGTAGAAGGTGCATTTCAAAAGGAAATTACATAGATTTTTGTTTGCTTCTTGTAGCCATCTTATCAAAGGAAGAAACTCTCAGAGACATATAACCCCCTGGATATACAGAAACAACATAAACTCTTGTGTAACAAGAGTTACAAATAAATATAAATATTTATAGCACATGCAGGTCAAAAAATAGGGCAATTTATGGGATAGAGGAAGAATAGCTTTTAGACAAAATGGTGAATTTGGCCCCAGAGTCCTCCTCTGCTTCTCCTGTCTGTTGCTAGCCCCTTCTTCTGTCTATTGCTAGCCCCTCCTTTTCTGTTTCTTCCTCCATCTGAAAAACAGTCTTTACAAAAAGGCTTTGGGCAGGGTACCGTGGCCGACACATGTAATCCCAGCATTTTGGGAGACTGAGGCGGGATGAGAGATAGCTTGAGGTCAGGAGTGCAAGATGAGCCTGGGCAACATAGCAAGAATCTCTCTCTATAAAACGTTTAAAAAATTAGCTGGGTGTGGTGGCATACTACTGTAGTCCCAGCTCCTTGGGAGGCTGAGGCAGGAGAATCATTTGAGCCCAGGAGTTCGAGGCTGCAGGGAGCTGTAACGATGCCACTGAACTCCATCTTGGGTGATGGAGTAAAATCCTCTGGAAGGAAGGAAGGAAGGAAGGAAGGAAGGAAGGAAGGAAGGAAGGAAGGAAGGAAGGAAGGAAGGAAGGAGAGAAAGAGAGAGAGAGAGACAGAGAGAGAAAGAAAGAAAAGACAGACCCAAAAGGCACTGTATGTAGTCTTATTTTTAACATTTAAATTTATCAGAGGGAGATGAAAATAGTAACATAATTTCAAGTCTTACATTTGTCTTTCCTATTTCCATCCAACACTATGTAAAGGTAAAAGGTTTTCAGTCAGATGTCTACTTACCTGGGGCCAAGAAAGCTAAGTTCTAATCTAGATTGTGTCTTTGATACACTCCTGCTTATTTCCAATAGCCTCATTTGCCATAATTTTGCCTTGGTTGTGAAGAGAGTGAACGCAGTAAGAAAGACATGCAAATGTGCAGTGAACATTCAAGGACTAGCACCTTGTCTTCCATATGTTCAGCCTAATTCCACTTCTCATCAGCTGCTGAAATAACCTCATATTTGCCTCTTCTTAGACACTAGTCAATGTGTTCTTTTAGTCCAGGGAAGAAATTTTTCTAAATAAATCCTGACACCTGTTCAGACCTACTGATGGCAAATATTACCTCTTCTAGGATACCCTCAAATAGACTGAACTCTTCTCCTTTGGATTTTTGAAAATTTTTTGACTGAACAATTCTAAGTGCTCTGGTTACATTTTGTTATATGAGGCTACTCATTTTACTTTTTTCACACTAAGGTTTATGATGGAAGTAATTGAGATTTTTAAAAGTTCAGTATTTGTGTCATTCACAGGGCATGAAATGTTGCCTTACACATATATGTGCACAAGGCAGGAGTAATAACTTGAATAGGGAAGAGGATGAGAATGAGAGGGTTGGAGATGAAACACCTGCCCGACCTGATAACTCCCTGATGCCTCCCATTTCCCTGCCCAGGGGTCCACCAGTAGGAAAATCTGTTACTGTACTTGCATCAAATACAGATTCTTCCTCTTCTTCTTATTCCTTTTTTTTTTTTTTTTTTTTTGAGAAGGAGTTTTGCTCTTGTTGCCCAAGCTGGTGTGATCTCGGCTCACTGCAATCTCTGCCTTCCGGGTTCATGCTGAGGCTGAATTGAGGCTTAACTGAGGCTGGGGTGGCTGTTTTCTCTGGCTCTTGTGGTGGGAAAGGACTTCCTGCTAGAAGAAATCTCCAAGCCCATAAGACCCTTCTCTGAGAGGGGAGAAAAGAGTGGGCTCAGTTTACCTAAAGCTAATCACTGTGTGCCCTTCATAGTCAGTGCTAACATACAAACACTAACAATTTTCATAGGATTTATTGTTTTCATGAGGCAGGTAACTCTCTAATGGCCATTCTGAGGGATGCCATGGGAGCTGTTAATTCTGCTAGTTCTATTCCACACCCTGGACTGCCGAGGGGACATACAAGGTGCTTCTTCCACTTGTTTTTTTTTTTTTTTTTTTTTTTTTAGACAAAGTTTCATTGTGTCGCCTAGGTTGGAGTGTAGTGTAGTGGCATGATCTCAGCTCACTGCAACCTCTGTCTCCCATGTTCAAGCGATTTTCCTGCCTCAGATTCCTGCGTAGCTGGGATTACAGGTAGGTGCCACCACGCCCAGCTAATTTTTGTATTTTCAGTAGAGACAGGGTTTCACTATGTTGGCCAGGATAGTCTCGAACTCCTGACCAGCCTGGCCAACATGGTGATCTACTCATCTCGGCCTCCCAAAGTGCTGGGATTACAGGCATGAGCCACTATACCCAGCCCAAATACAGATTCTTACACCCTCTGGTAGGCAGAATAATGCTCCCCACCCCATAATATGTCTATGTCTTAATCTCAGGAACCTGTGAATCTCAGCTACCATACATGGCACACAGGACATTGCAGTTATTATTAAATTGAGACTCTATAAATGGGATGATGAACATGGATTATCCTAGTGGGCCTAATGCAATCACAAGCGTCCTTACAAGAGACAGGTACCAGGTTGAAATGATGAGCTTTGAAGATGGTGGAAGGGACTGCAGGCCAAGGAATGTAAGTGGCCTCTGGAAGCTAGAAAAGACAAGAAATGGATTCTCCCCTAGAGTTTCCAGAAAGAAGGCAGCTCTGCTGACTCTTGATTTTGGCCCATATGACTCATTTCAGACTTCTGACCTCCAGAACTGTAAGATCATGAATTTGTATCATTTTAAGTCATTCCGTTTGTGGTAATTGTTTTTTCATAGTAACCATTGGAAACAAATACAGACCAGGCTCAAGAACTCATATTCTCTGGGTGGAACCTACGACTGCCTTTTAAGTAAGCTACAGCTACACAGTTGACTATTATGCTCAACATTCGAGACCCTCTTCTTTAAAACTGTATTCCCTTTCTGTGCAATGGAATTAAACTACCCAATGTTTCAGTTCCTAAGTCCAAGGAAAATTGAGATCATTTGTTTCATAAAATTTGTCATGTATGAATACAAGAGTGATTAGGAAAGTGGCATAGGCTTCTCTCAAGGCCCTCCATTCCATATTCAAATGTAAAACTGTGTTTGAACAATGGCATTCTATTTCGGACTGAAGTGAATTCCCCTAAAATTTATAGGTTGAAGCCGTAACCCCCAGTGTGACTGTTCTTGGAGACAGGGCCTTTAAATAAGTAATGAAGGTTAAATGATGTCCTAAGGGCGGGGCTGTAATCCAATATGACTGGTGTAGTTAGAAAAAGAGTCAAAGATGGCCAGGTGCAGTGGCTCACGCCACCTAATCCTAGCATTTTGGGAGGCCAAGGCGGGCAGATCACAAGGTCAGGAGATCGAGACCATCCTGGCTAACACGGTGAAACCCCGTCTCTACTAAAAATAGAAAAAATTTAGCCAGATGTGGTGGTGGACCCCTGTAGTCCCAGCTACTGGGGAGGCTGAGACAGGAGAATGGCGTGAACCCGGGAGGTGGAGCTTGCAGTGAGCCAAGATGGTGCCACTGCACTCCAGCCTGGGTGACAGAGTGAGACTCTTGTCTCAAAAAAAAAAAAAAAAAAAGAATCAAAGATACCTGGCATGTGCAGGTACAGAGAAAACACCATCTGGGAACACAGAAAGAAGACAATCATCTACAAGCTAAGGGGCGAGGCCTTAGAAGAAACCAAACCTCGTGACATCTTGATCTTGGACTTCTAGCCTCCAGAACCACAAGAATATATATTTCAATTGTTTCAACTACACAGTCTGTGCTCTTTTGTTATGGCAGTCCTAGAAAACAAATACATGTTTGTAACCCAAGTTCCTATTATTTCTATTTACCTAAAAGGGTTAATCTAATAGGCTTTCCATTACCAGACACTCATTTACCACTCATCAAGTACTACCTACCATGCTAAGATCTTTTCTTCTATAATCCTCTCAACAATTCTACAAAGGTGATATTATTTTCTCTGTTTTACAGATTATAACATTGGGACTCAGGGAGGTTACACGTGGATACAGAACATGCGCAGACACACAAGGCAGCTACGACTCAAACCAGTGTCTGAAGGATCCCACTCTGATACAAGGCTTCCCTCATTACTGCCACTTACTGAACCCCAGCTATGTACCAGGTATTCTGAGACAAGTGGGAGGATTGTATTTGGTCTCAGGAGTATTACCCATAGCTAAGGAAGGCTGTCAGGAAGCAAGGGGGAAATTTGGTAACTGGGAATTCTATACACAAACTGAGTGGATGAAGATACATGTCTACTTCTTTATTATAATTCTAGATCACTAAGCAACAGTCACGTTATTACCTGGATTCAATGGCTGTTTCCACAGTAATACCAATTTAAACAAATGAACCAAAAAAAACATAATGTGGAGCCTAATGGTTAATCTCAATGATTACAAGACGCCTGCAGTCATAGTGAGCATGTTTCTTATTTACAATCCTTTCAGAAAGTAAATGGAAACCAAGTGAAGATTGGAGTAAGCCTAGAATTTCAGTAACGTGTATGAGCCTATAGCAGGGCATGGCTTCCTTAAATGCCCCTCTGATCCCCTGCTGCTTGGGAGCCAGCAGCTTCATAAAGGTAAACACAACTGATTGGCTTCGACTTTCCTGGAATACATCTGGCATCCCCTTTAGCCTCCGAGAGCATTAAGATTTTGGCCAGGTCTTTAAATAGGTCCTTTGATTTTCCCCAGGTTTTGACTTCTGATAATTAAAGCCAATCACATTTGCTAGCTTAAAGCAATTTTTATGTCACTGTGGAGAAATGGTGTGGTCCAGATTTTATTTTATCTGAAAATTGGGTATTTATTTCTTGTTTTCTCATTGATTCACTATATTTTTGCAAGTCTTTTAATCTCTGCATACGTATTTCTCAATTACATAGTCTAGGAATTATAATTTTTTTAATTCATAAGCTCCTCAAAAGAATATGAATTCCTCTCTGCCCCATTATTAATAGGCCTCAGAAATGTTGTTTCTCTCCTCTGAGACCATACTAATTATTATTGTATCTTGTTTATGTAAATAAGACTGTCTGTAGTGCTTTAAAAAATAATAACTAGATACAAGAAGTCATTTGAAACCTTAAAATATGGAAAGGAGAATGAAAAACAGTAATTCTGACCTCATGATGAGTGATTTGAGCATCAAAAGGTCAAAATAGCACAAAGATTGTAGGTTTCTCTCAGAGTCTTTGATCTAAATATCAGATTATGAACCATAATCAATATTTTAAATTGTTATTTACAAATTTTAGGGTATATTTTCAAATTACTCTTAATATAGCTTTGATCTATTTGGTGTATCATTGTTCTCCCACTATACTAGTGCCTAAAGTTCAAAGAAATGGCATAGTATGTAATCACAATGTAAAAAATCACGAGATTATTTTACAATTCTTAAAATGTAAATTGCCTCCTTTATTATTTTTGGCAATGGAAACATTGTTAAGAATATGAAGTCTTTTGGTTTTGTTATAGCATCAATACTAATCCAAGTGTGTAGTGCCTTAATCAGTTTCTGAATATTTCTAGGTTTTCAAGTGAAAAGCAATTTGTATAAATGAATTGTCAAACTTTCTAATCCTTTCAGTTGTTTATAAGACATTTTTACTTGGATAGTTCACCATCATCACAAACCCTACATTTATCAAATTAAAACACTTTTCTTCTAGGCAAGATATTTTCTCCTCATAACCCCAGTATCTTCCTCCTTTGATAGTTTTTCAAAAACCTGGATTCTTATTTCAACTCCTTCCTTTTCCTATCTTGTATTATCTTCATCAGGTGCAACATTTACCAAATGATTTCCTTGTTCCAGATGATGTGCTGGATACTCAAAACACAGATAAAGGAAAACACGTGGCTCTTGGATTTTTCATATGTTTCACTATACAGAAAGTCACCGAGTCCTCCCAGTTTTCCCTTTCAAATGTCTGTATCATGCTGCCATTTCAACCTGTCTAAATTCTCACCACCTTATACATGTGTTAATATAACATCTACTTCAGAGCCAAACTTATTCTTTGCTGCCTCTATATCTCTCCCCTATCTCTCATTACTTCTAAAAATAATGATACACAATATTGTTATACTAACTTTCCTTTGGGCCTTTGTTTTTTATTCCTTTGCTCAAAAGTCAGTAATTATTAATGTACTATATCTTGCTTCAATAATCAATGCAAATGGCCAAATAAAGTTGTGTTCACTAACACCCAAAACGTCAATTCCAGACTTTCCAGCTTCTTGCTACCCCATTATTCACCATTACAAAGTTGGCTTCTCATTGGTTTTGCTCGTGTTTTTGTTTAGCAGATCTGGAAGAGTTGCCATGCTCTTTTGAATTTACATAAATGCGTAACATCTCCTTAGCTGAGGCTCAAGCTTCAATATCTAGCTCCAGCTTCACAGGATACCTTATGTCCTGAATATCAATAAAATGTCTGTTTTTCAATGCATAATATAATACTTTTATGTAGACTAATATTAGTCTTTTTCACTTTGCCCATATTATCTCAATGGAAGAATCCAGTGAACTGTCCTTCCAGGTTATTTACCATACACACATGTTGGTTGGGTATAATAGGTACAAAACAAATAGATACAAAATAAACACTTTCCCATAATCATGACTCACTGAGTGAGGTTATACATGTTTCCAGGTCTTACACATTGTGGCTTTAATTACAGGCAATATAGACCACTGAGGTTTAACTAGAAATGAACTTTCATGTGGTAAATTCACAACATTTTCCTTTTTTAATTCCCCACTTATTTTATCTGTTCTGTTATTTGGATATCTTGATTGGCTCATGTTTATACACCAGTGACTGTTACAAGCTCCCATCGAATTAAAGTGTGCATTCTCAAAAGCTTTCTTTACTCTACCAACACCTGGGTTTGGTTTACATTAATATAAATTTATGTTGTTAAAAGGACTGAGACAGAATTCAACTCCACAGTTTTTCTTTAATAGGAAAAAATGCTTCTAAACTGAACCACAACCTTACAGCTGCATGTCTTGGTTTTGGGGACACCATTCTAGAAAGAGGACCTGAAGATGGGTGTACTGAAAAACTGGAACATGGAGAATGTTTTGTTGTAAGTGTGCATATGTGTGCATGTGGATGTGTGAATAATGACAATTACATATTATAATGATGATGTCAACATGTGAGTTTAATCTTAAAAGATATATAGGCATTTACTAGAACATAAAATGAGAGTAAGTCCAGAGATCTGAAGAGTCTATTATTTTACTTGCCGTAAAACACTCTAACATTAAGCATGTTGGATCTAGCTCCTCAGTTTTACCTCCCATTCAGCATGTGTTAAATTGTTCCCACCCTTCTCGTGTTTTGATTATCCTCAGTCATGGTCCCTGTTCCACCAGCAGAGAAGCTGGAAAGTTTTCATGTAATAAACAGGCAGCATGTCAGTCATGGAGCCCACCCTTTTTGCTCTTTGGCAAGTGACACATGTCATCTTTCTGACACTACTATCAGCTGCATTTCCATATGCCATGCTTCACATGACATCTCAGGCAATGCCTTGTCTTACTTCTTTTATAAAAGCCTTTTGCAGTTTTGTTCTGATAACTGAACAAGGAGTGAAAATGAAAGATCAGTAAAAGAGATAGCTTTTAAATTCTCTTCATTTATTATAATTCAGAAAAAATGTTTGTGGTAAGTTGCGTTTAATCAGTACACATAGTTTTCATTCTCTAGATAAAAACATTAAACACAATTTTACATAGTGCTGCTAATAATTTTGGTTTTGACTTAGGCGTAGTAGTAATTTAGATGCAAAAAGCAGACGGATGTGGAAAAGAAGTGAATAATTATGTGTGCTTCATATCGGGCTCTAGGAAAATAGCTAGGGATAACTTGACAATACTCTGTTTCAATATTAAGTGATGTGAAGAGATGAAACTGTGCAAACACAGGTTTGTTGTAACATCTGTTAAGCTAAAAACATATCCTAAAGAATTGTGTTGATAAAATTACTCACACATTTTCACAGTTCTAAATGAGCACCTGTTCTGTTCAATTTTAGATGACCACGCTCCATTTGCTTTGGTAATGTAACTCAAATAATAATAAATACAGTGTAAAACTCTGACCACAATATCCCAATGCTGATGTAGATGATTAAGATTGAACTTCAAATCCTACAACACTTCAGGACCAATGGCCTAAAACAGGGACCAGTGTATTATTGCTCTTAAGTATTTTGTTAGATATAGAACAAATGTGAGCTTCTACTTTTCAGCACAGATTACAATTCTAGTAATTTTAAAAGCTTTTGAACAATAGTTAAAACAATACTTTATAATTATATAATATTTAAATATCCCTTAAAATTTCAATATTACTATCATGCAAAGCATATAACATTAAAATGTAAAATAAAGTATGTATTTTATATGAATTTATTAAGTCATTTACTAAATACCATTTTAGTTAAGATTTAGCTTCCACATTGGAGTAGGAAGAAAGGAATTATATAATTACAAACAAAGAAGATAGATAATTCCTAAAAATAACAAAATTATGTTCTTATATAGAATACTTCACAGCCTTAGCAAACATACAGTATCCTACTTGCTTTTTGCCGTTTCCTCATCTGTAAAGTGGGACAATCATTGTACTTACCTCATTGTTTTCACAAATAAAATGTGTTCATAAATGTATGCAAAGTACCCAGAGCAGTGCTAGGCACATAAGAGGCATCATGTAATTGTTAGTTATTAATATTACCTACATAATATGTATAACGGGGAGAACTGAGTAAGTTCATATAAAGCACGGATATGGTTTGGACTTGTGTCTCCAAAGCTCATGTGGAATTGTCATCCCCAGTGGTTGGAATAGGGGCCTGGTGGGATCATGGGGGCAGATTTCCCCTTTGCTCTTCTCATACTAGTGAGTCGGTTCTGACAAGATCTAATTGTTTACAAGTGTGTAGCACCTCCCCCTTCTCTCTCTTACTCCTGCCCCAGCCAGGTAAGACAAGACATGCCTGCCTTCCCTTCCACCATGATTGGAAGTTTCCTGAGGCCTCCCCAGCCATGCTACCTTTATAGGTCGGCAGAACTGTGAGCCAATTAAAGTTCTTTTCTTTATAAATTACCCAGTTTAAGGTATTTCTTTATAGAAGTGCAAGAATGGACTAATATAATCACTTTATGCCTTTTACATAGGGAGAGTTCACTGTGAGTGCTAACCACCTAAGAAGCAGGTGACAGGCATTATTACTCTCATTTCCCACATGAAGAAACTGATGATTAAAGATACAAGCAAAGCTTCCAAAGGTCAAACAGTCAGTACTCCAAAGAGAGAAGTTAAAACAGTCACAGTTTGCCTTTTAAAATTTCTGTAGAATCTTCCATTTTTAACATGCCCTCCCCAACCCCTCCATTTATCTTTCCTATTTGTTTCTGCGAATATTAGGGGTGACGATTTATCTTAGTCAGGAAATGTGCTGCTGCTCCAACTGTGGCTCTGCACTCACATTAAAGAGATTGTTTCATTTTTGGTTTCTATGGAGATGAGATTTCTGACTTTATTGCTGGGTTTGGAAATGTTTTTCTAAGGGTTGACAAGGTTCTTCCTCACAAAAATGAAGGAGCCGAGCTGGACTTTAGGACTGGGAAGTTGTTATTTAACATAATTTTGGTATAAGAAAGGGTCTACTACTTCCTAGAAAATAGATATGCTGCTTCTGAACATTGCATGATTTAAGAAGCAATTTTTTTCCTACTTTATTTTTCTGTTAGAAGTATACATTTAAACCTGTTCATGTCTTCCATTTCACCTTCCTTCCAAAGACACATGTTTTTTTTTTCTTAAAACAAACAAACAAACAAAAAAACTTCCACATATTTTATAGCCTATTCATTTCTCTAAGGTACTAGAAGATGCATGATGTTCGACAGAGCACAGGAGTCCCTAAAATAATAGTCTGTTGATTTGGTCTCAATAGGGGAATATTATAATGTCATCCTTGAGCTGGGAAACAAGAAACCACCTACAACTAAACAAAATGTGTTTTTGAGCAAGCATCTGCAAAAAAAGAGCAAATGAATTAGGGACAGCAAACAGGAAGACCTAATCTATTCCTGCTGTGAAAATATAAGTTAGAAAAAACAAATCAATAAAATACATACTAGTTGCACTATCAGTCCACAGAGAACTAATGCTGGTGTTCACATAGTCTGTTTTAAAAAGCCTACAGAGCATCTGGCTTCTGAATCCCTGCCACTCCAGAACTGAAATCTCCAGGGATTTTAATTTCTGAATTTATTTTTAGGTAATCAGAAGTACATTATGTCTAGCACATTTGTTTTCTCTAAGCAAGGCTGATGCTAGTTGAAGTAGAAAAATTCAATTCATGATTAAGGAATTTGGTCACTGGACACTAACAGAGTGTCATGCATCCACAATCATGCTCATGCAGAGCCCTGCTCCACAGAAGGCATTTCTTCCTGACTCAGCTATCTGGATTTGGGGCATGGGAGAAGGATGCATTTTCAAGGACTAAGAAACTCAGTTACCACACCCTCATTTTTGTTATCCCCAATTTTACTAGTAGGAACGGAAGAGGGTGATGTAAGAGATGTTTGTTTTTTCCTTAAAGAAACTCAGAGCTGCACTAAACCTCTGTTCATACTCTACAATCCAAAATGGGTGTGCTGGCTTGCCATTTGAGAAAAATGTTTATTGTGTAAGCTTTAAACCAAGGTATGCAAAATTGGACTCAGTTGTGATGTGGAAGAGGAAGAGCAATATTAGCCTTTAGCAAACACAGAAGAAGATTAAGTTTGGATTTTTTCAAATCAGGCATCCACACCTTTTTGTGCTTCCTACCACTCATGTTCTTGTTTGGCTCTTGCTGTTCGCACGAGTTCATGTGTTGAAATTCAGCTTTCTTATTTTGGAAGTTGCCTCTTATGATCTGGACATTTTTGGTTTCCTACTACCTATCCTGTGTCCTTTGCCTTCTAGAGGGTCCAATCTTTGACTGATATGACTTAATAGTCCCCACCCAAATCTCACCTTGAATTGTAATAATCCCTACTTTTCAAGGGTGGGGCCCAGTGAAGATAACTGAATCATGGGGGCGGTTTCCCCCATACTATTCTTGTGGTAATGAATAAGTTTTGCAAGATCTGATGACTTTATAAATGGGAGTTCCCCTGCACAAGCTCTCTTGCTTGCCATCGTGTAAGACGTGACTTTGCTCCTCATTCGCCTTCCATCATCATTGTGAGGCCTCCCCATCCATGTGGAAGTGTGAGTGCATTAAACCTCTTTCCTTTTTAAATTACCCAGTCTAGGTGTGTCTTTATTGGCAGTGTGAGAACAGGCTAACACAATGGACAATGTCTTTTCCATCTAATAGGGGAATTTTGCTATTCCAGTGTAAATCTGCCCTGATAGAGTAAGATATTTAGTCTTTCTGCCCTAATAAACTGTGCTTTATTTAACTGGCTCAACCTCTTACCTGAAGCAAGAGTCTCCTCTAGATTACTTGAGAAATATCAAAGTGTTAAGAATGCAGGATCTGCGATTAGACCACCTGAGTTCATATCTCAGGTCTAACAGTTACTACCCATCATGGGATGCTCATTTGAACTGTCTGTGCTTCACTTTTCTCATCTATAAAACTGGAATCACAGTGTCAACTGCATAGGATTTTGATGATGATTCAGTAAGTTAACACATGCAAAGAATAATTCCAGACAGTGTGTAGCCCATGGAAAAAAATATTCAATAAATGTTACTTTTTAAGAAAGAGTCTTTCCAGGATTTAGTAAACCAAGAGTCAGGAACAGGAAAATAATATATGAAGTAATCATCATGGAGTAAATGGCACTTATTCCCAAATAAAGCCTAAGCTTGCTTTACTCTTTCTTTTCCCACAAGTCACGCCCACCCTTGGGCCCTAGTGGAGCCTCCTCTAGCCATTAAAAGCAGTAAGCATAGCTCTGCAGGTTGAGAAAGTGGCTTGGGCTGCTTAGCTTGGGAACCAATGCTGACTCTCTTCAACTCCAAAGAGCACCTGCACAGACGACACAGGAGGGTCGGTGCCTCAAAGTACATCCCTTAAAAGATGTCAGTGAACCCTTTGATGTCCACCCCAGGGCCCAGATAAACAGTTCAACACTCTGACTGCCAACCTGATCTCATCTTGCATTCTCTCTCCTTCACTTTCCCTCACTTCACATCTTCTCTCTCTGCCCCTCTCCAGAAACAGACTCTGTGGAGTTGCATGTTATCTTGCCCCAGAGAATGGAGCAGGAGGGACAGGAGAATGGAGCAGGGAGAACACAAAGCATGAGGGTGTCAGCAGCTCTGAGTGGGTCAGGTGCCAGGCCCTGGGTGCAGGTCACTCCCTTGTCCTCTGACCAGGTATGTCTAGCTCTAGCCGCAGCTTGTATGTTCTGAGGGGCTCAGAACCTGGCTTTAAGGCATCATATACATTGACATAAATTATGAAACATTGACTTGCTTGCTACTGTACATAGATGAAGGGTTCCTAGCTCACAGCCTCTGTGTATTCGCTGAGAGATGGAACGGGGCTTTCTGGAGCACAGGGGAGGGTTGGCTTTTGATAAATAGCACTTCTCTTATGGAAGAAGACCTTGTCAGTGGCCCATCGAAGCCCAGCTCCCACATATTTTTATCAGAAGGAAATTTTCAGAACAACTCTTCATGACCGTTCCATGGGCAAAAGCAATCAGCCCATTTATTGCTGGGCTGGATCGGAACGAGGTGGGAGATGACAGAGAGAATGTGGGCTGTTCACCCTTTGCTGAACCTTGTTAGGATGCTTTGCTTCTCACTGATTAGAAATACCTACAGGAATGCCAATTCCTGTAGTTGAATCTATGCCTTGAGTGATGTTGGGTAGAAATTCTATCTCACTCCCCAGGCCCACCTACGTGTCAGTCATTGGCCTTCACTAGGTGAACTGCCTAACTATTTCCCCTAAAGGGTGAAATTACAGTGGTCTCTCAGCATTTAACCATTCTGTGTGGTTCTGCTTCTTCCGTTTTACTATGTTCTTTATTGTAAACCTCATACATCTTCTTGTTTGGGTTTATTCCAAGCTTGCTAGATTTGGAAGTTTCTAACTGGTTCTTTATTGCTCTGTGAAATCCTTGGTCCCATTTGTCATCTTTATTCAGAGGTAACTCACTCTGGCCACAGATGTGTTTGTGCTTGAGGTCTCTCTCAGGCTCCCTACCATACCAGGAAAGAAGAGGGTGTGTGAATAAAATGTGGGCAGCAGATTGGGACCCAGAGTTTCTTGAATTGGGTATAAAGCCCTGGCTTTCTCTGGCCCTTTCTCTGTATTGTATACTATTTGGGGGTTATCCATATATATATATATATATATATGGATATATATGGATAACGTATATATGTGCATATATATGTGTGTGTGTGTATATATATAATTATTTGTTCCCTCTGAATTTGGGAGAGTGTGGAAGGAAGGAAATACCGTGTTTGCATCATTCACCCTCCACTGTCTATTTTCTGGGGCATTAATGTGTCAATGTTATTTTTAAATAGCACTACATTTTAGGAAAAAAAATATATATATATACACACACACTCTTTAGGAAGTGTGTATACATATATATATATGTGTATGTGTATACATACATATATATATATGTGTGTATATATGTATTTAGAGAGAGAGATAGAGACAGAGACAGAGACAGAGAGAGAGAGAGAACCACAATATGCTTCTGGGCATCTTCCTGACCCTGATCTTACCTCTGGTTTCTATCACCCAATCAAATAAGTCCACGTTATGATTTCTCATGACAGGTTTTCATACCCTCAATGCTGATTACCACATGCCACTGCTAACTCTACAGGCTAAATGGTTCCTCTCATAACATGATTTTGGATGTGTAACCTTTGCAGACACCTTCTTTGGTGGAGCTCTGGTCATTGACGGGCTCATTTCCTTTCAAAGGGGATAAGCCATGTTTCTTGGGTGGCTCCCTACTCTGCTCTACACAGATATGCAGTGGAGCAGCCTTAACCCAAACATGAGATGGTTTCACTGGAGGAGGGAGCCATGATTTTCAGTTGCTTCAAGGACTCAGCAGTGAAGGAAATTGAATCACATAATGAGTTAGTCCTTTCCAATTCTTTTGGTTATATCAAGAAGCAATCTTCAGTTTGGTGCTATCTTTCTACTACTGGCAAACACATTTCCAGCCAAGATCCAGGGGGGCCTCAGACTCAGAGCCTTAGGTAGGAATATCTAGCAGGAATTTAGGGTCATTGCCTTGTTTCAATTTACAGTAAGGACATAAGGTTTCTTTTAAAAATAAATATATTCAAGATATTTGAAAAGTCAGTAACTTAACAAAAAAAGTAGTATTTAGCAGAGTCCCAGATTTTTTTAAAAAATGGTATTTAAATGTCTGAAATTAGGAAAGACTTTAGTAGGAAATTTCAGAAACATTATTTCCCTATCAATATTAAGCAATAGGAGAGCTACAAGTGTTAATATACAGGGGAGGATTTGTTAACCTAGATGAGATCAGAAGATGAGGTGTAAGAGGCAGGGGGAAGGGTGAGCGGAAGTTAACCAGCCATAGGTCTGTGTGGCAGAAAGATGGCATGACAGTTAGCTGGGGAGATGAGCCAGACCACAGCCACGGTGGGGACAGGCAGGAGGGCAGATCCATGGAGCAGCCCTAGAGCCAAGAGATTTCCTTTCTGTATCTAAACATCTGTGTACACTTTCTTTTCCTAAATAAAATGGTAAATTTATGGTTTTTAAAAAAAGCCTTTAAGGTACATATTAAACATAAGATCTTTCATAACTTCAGCATCCCAAAATAGCCAATATTAACATTTTGTACATTTATTTTTGATATCTTGATGAAGATGGTGGTAACACCCGTAAATATCTTCCCTCCATAGATGTATTGCCGATTCTCTTCTGATGATAAAGTTAAAATATTTTTCTAGACGTTGTTCCCAAAAATAAATCTGAAGTTAAGAAACACTTGGCAGAATGTTACACTTGTCAAATGACTCATTTGTCTCTGTATAAAAGAGAACTTTATCAATATATTTGATCACATAAATAGCGTGTTCTAAAAGTACTATTTTTCTTCATTTTGATATTTTTGCAGAATTTTGATTGTGGAATAAATGGTTAACAATATAACTTCCCAGAATGTTTACAGGATATTTCATATCAGGGGGCCATAATTCAATTTTCCCTTCTTTTTCATCAATTCAAATATTTCAGAATGTCAAGCTTGAAATAAATTTGTGGGACTATACAGTTTTTTCAATGAGAAGACTACAGAACCAATAGCAACTAAACTCTACTAGAGAGTTATATGGAAAAATTCAGGTTTTCTATAAAGTAATAGATTCTTCTTTTAAAAGTAATAAAACATCTTAAATAAGTTATCTAGTTAAAGGCATTTAAAAAACTCCATTTGAAAATGTTTCACATTTGTTTATCTTATTCACTTAAACTGGGCTCACAGGGTTGTTTTTGTGTTTTTTTTTCTTTTTCTGAGATGATCAGGCAGACTTAAAAAAAAAAAAGTTAGCTTCCTCAGTGCTACTTCTGTTATTGAAATTACCAGTTATCATCATTTTATTGCAGACAAAGATGGCTATGTACTTTCTTACATATTTTCAGGAATAGATCATTCAAGAAATATATCATTTAAGAAAAGCTTTTTTATTACATAAATTTTTGGGATTTCATGTAACTTCTATCTTGTTACCTTGAAACCTACTGAATTGTTTTTGTACCATACAAAATGTACTTTTATGAAAAATTAGCTCTTAATTATATCAAAAGATGAACAATCTAACATTTGGCATATCTGATGATGGAGACCTATCTAGCTAAGTTAGGTACTACAATATTAGAATGTTAATGATTTATTTGCAACTAAATTTTGTTATAAAAGCTCCTTATTCTTCATTTCTCCAGTTTACATTAAATATTCTCAGAATCCCTGATAGCACACAGGGAGAAATGGATGCCTGAACTACCACCATTAAAATTAGGTCCTGATATCAAGTATAGTGTGACTGAGTATACATTAGAAATACCCCGTGGACATTGAACAATTTTTAACCACTAATTTTTACATACAGTCATTTCCTGAAATTATTCTAAAGGGAAAAATAAGCTGAATTCTGCACTTCAGCAGAACAAAACATAGAGCAGGTAAATCTGATAGAAGAGTAATAAGAAAAATAAGATGAGAACAAGGTGCTTGTGGAGAGACAAGTCTACATGTGGCTTCCCTGTGGATTTATAAAAATGAAACTACTTCAGGTGGAAAAAACCTCTAAGGTAGAAAGACACAAACTCCCCTTTTAGATGCCTTACCAGGACTTTGGGTGTCTGAAGTCCAGAAAATTATTGTGTGACATTGGACATGAATCAAAACCTGTCCTAAGTTTGAAATTCAAAGATGCCACTTCAGGATGATTGGAGACAATCAAAAAGGGCTAAATTAAGATACCTTGGGAGGAATGGTAAAGTAGCACTTCAACTCCCTTTCTTCTATGTAAATAATGGAAATAATGTGTGGTTTCTCATTTAAAGGTAAAGAGGAAAGGAATTACAGGGAAAAGAGAGTGTTCAACTGCCAATGTATATAAGAGTATCTAAGTGTAAGTAAAATACTCCTAACCAACAAAGCAGCAAACAGATTCACACATCACTAGAGAAAGAAACATCATTTGAAATTCAATTTGAAAAGCAGAACTATATTTTTTCATTTACTAAAAACATTTCATCTAGTTGTCATCTAGTTTTTGTCAAGACTCATGTTTCTCCTGTGGTTAATATTTGGAAAGTACCTTGTGCTTTTTGGTAGGAAGGATTGATAAGTGAAAACTAAATCTATGTCTGAATCAATAACTTTAAAAAGTACAAGCTTCAATTTTAAGATCTAGCTTGTTTAAGAAAAAGTATTCTTGCTTTTGAGATTTAAACTATGCAAGTATGTGCTATTTACCTACATTGCTAACACAAAACACAGAAGTGTGTGTGTCTTTTTTTCTTTTTCTTTTTTCTTTTTTTTTTTTTTTCTGAGCCAGGCAAAATTGTCTGGTGGTTTCCAAACATGGGTGGGTATCAGAGCTCCAGGGAGGTGGGAAGTGCTTTCAAAATACACATATTTTTAGGTTCTACTCCAAACACACTGAATATGAATTTCTATAAGATTCTGGAACCTGTTAGGTTTACAGAGTTCTCTAGGTGTTTATGTAGAGTAGACAGGTCTGGGATTTAGAGGTGGAGTCCATCCTTAACTCTAAATACCCACATCTTACATGTTCTCTATGCATGAGGCAGCAGTAGAGTTTATGGTAGAGAACTTTCATCTCCATCTCCAATTGCAAGATAAACTGAGTAAAGACTCAAGGTATGAATTTCAACCTCAAATTATCCTCTGAGACAAAACAATGATTTGTAATTTTTTAAACCTCCAATTATATTATGAACTTATTTATATAGCAATTTCTATTTTATTATTTTTGGTATCATAAGCATTTAGAATAAGCTTTGGATAAATCCAGACAAATATAGTTTCATTCATTCATAGACCAAGTATACAATGGTAAACAAAGAGATAAGAATCCCTTCCTGGTAGAGTCCAGATTCTAGTGAAACGGACATCAATAAACTCAGAAACAAATAAATACTCAGGAGAGTTGAGAATGCTTTCAATTTTGATATGACTAAAATTCTTAGTTCTTTTAAATTTAGTCAGCTCTACAAGCCATTTATTTCATGTCGTCAAGAACATCATTTAGCTACTTGCTCGGCAACTGTTCATTGAATGACCACCAGGCTCTGAGCAGCACTGGCCAGCAGCAGACTTACAGCCTGCCCTCATGGAGCTCACAGTTATTCTAGCAGGGTGCAGGCAATAATAAAATAGTTTTACAAATAGATAACTACAAATTGTGAGAAGTGCTTTGAAGGCAAATCTGCTGGAGTCATGAAATCACATAGCAGACTGGGCTGGGTCTAGTCACAGAAACAGAAGGAAAGGTCTCTGTGCAATCAGCTCTGAAATGAGACCTAAGCATAAGAGTAACTAAGTGAAAATGAAGTAAAAATGCATTCTCCTCTGAAGGTGAGTGATGGCTGGAGAACTAGGAAGACATTGAAGCGGGCAAAAATATGGCTAGGAGTGAGGTCAGGGATGGGCTGACCTTAAGCATAGTGGAAGCCATGGCTGGGTTTTTATCACAAGAGTTACAGGACCAGATTTGCATTTGATGTCAATGGAGGACAGGCTGAAGAGCAAAGCAGAGACAGATTCAGATGGGTTTATGCAAAGCATCACATTAATGGATAAAGCCTCATTACTTCCAAGGCCACCTTTCACTGTGATCCAGTGTACAAAATTAACGTCCTGGCATTTTCCACACCAAAATGGAATAATGGAGAAACAGGAAAGTTACATTAAAGGAAGAAATATAAAAGAGTAATTTATATGCCATCACTTGGGCCAATGGCTTCTATCAATTACTTTTAAATTTATTTTCCATTTTGAATTTTAATTTCTACCTGTATATTCCCTTTTTGGAACCTTTAACATTTCATTTTTCTGACTTAAGAAAGAAATAGACTTATAGAGGTTGATTTACAATTCTGAGGGGTTGTAGATAATGTTTCTTTGGCTATCTTTCAACAGGTGAAACTTAGTTTCAGCTTATCCCAATCAGATAAAATTTCTATTTGTACCTTTCAAACACAATTTCAAAGGTATTCAATAAAGTAGTCATTGAATATCAGTGATCCAAGAAGTCTTGACTTCAGCATTTGACAAAAGAGCAAAGAAAACCTAAAATACCAACTTTGCGGGATGACATTTACATGTCAAGCTTCCTTTTCTTGACTGTTGAAAAATGTTATTTTATTACAAATTTGATTACATTTGATCTTGTTTTGATTGTCTATAAAGAATGTCTCTCTGCTAATGCCAGTAAAAACACAAATAAATTGGAAGGGCATCACCTCCTAGAATTACTAACAAATGTCAAGCCAATCCATATTATCACCAGTGCTTGTTTCAAGAAAAGAAGGATTTCAATGACTGCCTTTAATTTCATTTTCTTGTGCTTTTAGAGGAGGAGAGATTTAAATGCCAGACCATCATTTACATGGAAGAGTTTTAAGTTGGCAGTAACATTACCTTAAGCAGGAAGGAACCTGGAGACAGACTACAAACTATTCCCTGGCTACCTCAAATCTTGTTGAATATTTAGCCTGGCTGACATTACTTCTGTCTTTCTATTTCCTCTGTCATTTGTGCTTTTTTCTAACATGGTACCTGTCTGCATAGAATGGTTTGCTGCTCTTTTACTCCTTTAAATGCCTTCTCAAAACTAAACTCTGGCAAAAAACAAAAAAACAAAAACAGCAACAACAACAAAAAACACCTATTCTGCCCATTTGAATCTATTTTGTGCATGGCTTGCACAATTCCCTTCACACTATATTCTCCTTTTCCTTATGTTTGTTCCACCTGTGGAAAGGAAAGTAACAGTGTTGACACTCCATAATATGCTCACATTACCATCTGTCTTCATTATTTTGGGTTTATTAAAATTTTCACAAGGCACATCCCATGACATCAAAGTAATAGTGATAATGCCAGCTGGATTGCAGGCAGGGGTCTATGAGGAGGACTTACTGTTAATGGATAGAGCAGTGGCTTTGTTCTGTGCTTTGCTTATTTACAGGTGTAGCTTTTAATTGAGATGATAAATGTTTTAGAGTCATGAATAATCAATTTCATATGATCTTTCACCCATCTATTCATTTATTCACTCATTCATGTACTCATGCAAGTATTTGCTCTGTATCCTTCACAATCAGCACTGTGCTAGACTCTCAAGATAAAATGCTAGGCACATAAGACAAGGTTCCTAACTGCCTAGAGTTTGCTCCAGTGGAGAGGGGTGCCATGATAGGTATTAATTAAACAATCTTACTGATAAATATATAATTACACATTGAGAGAAGTATTTGGAAAGATAGGAACACCATGGTTCCATAAACCTAGGTAACAAAAAAATTTATGTAGGCTGATGGAAAGATGAGGAGAAAGCATCCAGAAAAGGATGTTTTCCTCAGGAAATGACAAAGGTGAGATCTAAGAAAAAGGCAAAGGGGGACCAGAGAGTTGGAAGTGTGTCTTAGACAAAGAGTATAGCATGTGCAAAGGTCATGTTGCAGGGAATACACCTCTCTCAAGGAACTAAAAGGAAGCCAATGCCAAAGTGACTGCAGTCAGCAGTAAGAGAGATGATGATGTGAGACCATTTCTAGACTGAGGCAGGCATGGGGCCAAGTCAAGAGGCCCTGTGGGTCTTGTTGAAGATTGGGTCTTCATCCAACTATAAAACATTAAAAAAAATCACTGATGGAAGTATGAGTGAAGAAGCATCAAACTGACTTTGAAAAGAGCCTTTTAGCTAGAGTATGCAGATTGGAGGCACCCTGAATGCTAACATTTGGTATAATTCATTTAGAATGACAAATGGAATGTTACTTCTTCTCATGCCTGAAATCTTTCAAAATCAGACTATGATGCTAATAAGGACTAAGCTCTGACTTTTTTATCTCCCCCAAATTACTATCTAAGGGATCTGGGATGTCATGCCGTATAAAATATAACTTCTTATTAGATGGGTTTTAGTTAACTCTATGTATCATGACTTGCTTTCCAATCTGACTCTGGCATAACATTATGTAACAAAGAAAATCAAAAAATTTTACCCCAAAACATGTTTCTTTGCCATATGTTGAGATAGTCCTGCAAAGCTGTCTTTTGTGGGGGAAATTTGCATCTGTAAAGAATCACTATTATGTTAAAGAACTAGATCTTTTTCTTCCAGGCCTTCCCAATCCTTAAGAGATAAACTGAAAATCTAGCACCTTTTAAAGGTCTGAATAGAAAATATTTGTCATCTATTGTCTCTAAGGGCAGCCACTAGAAGACTTCAATAGAACCTTGGTCTCCACAATCTTTTATCTTAATCTGAACATTTCCTTTCTTTTGATCCCAGGTCTTTAGACAAAGTCAGCCAATTGTCAACCAGAAAATGTTTACATTTACCTATAGCCTGGAAGCTCCTGCTTCAAACTGCCCCAACTTTCTGGATCAAACATGTATTTCTCAAACATATTTGATTGATGTCTCATGCCTCCCTAAAATGTATAAAACCAAGCTGCACCCTGACCACCTTAGGCACATGTTTTCAGGACCTCTTGAGGATTGTGTCTCTGGTGATGGTCACTCATATTTGGCTCAGAACAAATCTCTTCAAATATTTTACAGAGCTTGATTCTTTTCATTGACAATAATTTGGCATCCAACATGGGGCCTCAGAGAAGTCTCAGGACCCCAAAGGAGTTGCCCAAACTCAGAGCTAAGGTACCAGCAGGAGCCCATTAAAGCCTACCCAACTTTATGCTTCTGTTCTGGTGGAACTGCTAAGTCCTACCAAGCCCTGGACCTCCCTTTGGTTGACAGTCTTTGATTTATTCTGAGCTGGTTTTTCTCCTAGGAAGTTGTTAAAGGATCCTAATTCTAGTTCAAAGATGCATTCTAAAGGGTCTTCTCTGTTGCTTTTTCTCCAAAAATTAATCTCAATTGGCTTGTCTGTGCACATTTGAATGAGAAACTGAACCATTGTTTTCATATGTAAATGAGAGACTAAGTTTCCTCAGCTCTGAAGAGAAAGGACACTTCGCTCCTTCCAGCCAAAAGGCACCTTAGGTGACTAGGGACCTCATGGGAGTGTCTGGGGGATTGACACCTTACAACATGCAACAGCCCTACAGGGAAATTCCCAACAAAAATTAATTTAAAAAAAAGTCTTGTCTAGGAAACACATATAAGGGCTGATTACCCAGTGTTTTGAGTCTTCTCAGAGATAACAGACCACTGGAGAGAGAAACTGAGACATGTAAAAGGGTGGAAATGACTCAATGGTGACAAACTATGGAGTCTTGCCTGTAAGCAGTACTCATTGATCCACCAGACAAAATTCCTAGGCCACATCTCAACTCCTCCTTCTAAGAAAAAAAAAAAAAAAAAAAAAGTAGGAAACAAATAATCGAAGAATAAGATGAGAACAAGGAGAATGACCCCCTTTCAAGCACTCTGTATGTTTTATGGCACTTTTCCTTGCCAGAGTTTATGTAAAATGGAAGTAATATGGTCTTTGTGCACATTTACATTAAAGCAAAAGAGTCCTAAGGTTGACTTGCCAACTATAGGGATCCTAAGTTCGCTTTTTCTCTGTTTTCTTTTCTGCCTGCTTCAAATCTACTGTTGCTTTTCTACTGAGATAAAAACCACTGTGTGTATCTAACAAGTTTTTTTTTGCAAGCTAGTGAATTTGTATTTATGTCATGGCTGAAGTTCTGAAGTAAAAGCTACAGAATCTTTGTGTGAGTGAGTGTGTGTGTGTGTGTATGTGTGTATATATATTTAAGAGACCTTTATAAATTCTATAATTTTATGTTCAATTGGCAGTTAAATTGGTTTTAGTTTCCCTCTGGCACACCAGATCTTTTCTTTCCATACCATATGATATAAATTTTGCTATTTGATTTTCACCTGAGGTGTTTTCCTTTAAATACAAATTTAGGACTATTTAGCTGACAACTGTCTAGGATGATGAAGCAGGTTATTAGGAATTTAGAAGTCTAAGAAAGAAGTTTTAAAAGTCATAACATGTACTTCTATCAGCATGCCTAATACATCTATGTATTTATGTGTTGTGTATACAAAGTTTCACTTCTAAAAATACATGAAAGAGCTCTAATTAACTAGCTTAAACGTGGTGGCTCAAGCCTGTAATCCCAGCACTTTGGGAGGCCGAGGCGGACGGATCACGAGGTCAGGAGATCGAGACCATCCTGGCTAACACGGTGAAACCCCGTCTCTACTAAAAAATACAAAAAACTAGCCGGGCGAGGTGGCGGGCGCCTGTAGTCCCAGCTACTAGGGAGGCTGAGGCAGGAGAATGGCGTAAACCTGGGAGGCGGAGCTTGCAGTGAGCTGAGATCCAGCCACTGCACTCCAGCCTCGGCGACAGAGCGAGACTCCGTCTCAAAAAAAAAAAAAAAAAAAAGTGCTTAAATTAGATACTTAAAAAAAGACTAGTTGAATGCTTTTTCAAGTTCACATGACTTAAGTAAAATCTTTAATAAACAACTGACTTTAAAGTTATTGGTAAAATAATATTGAAAATGTCTTAAGAATTGTTAGCAGTTTTTTGCAATTATTGATCAAGTGGTTTTGTGTATTCCTGCAGAATACCATAAGATTTGCCATAAGGGTTATAAAACTATAAAGCCCATCCCAAGACAGAATAATATTTGCTTTTGTATGCTTATGAAATATTGTCGGCTTAATGAAAAGAGCCAAATCTTGAGTTATTGGCATAAATACCCTAAATTTAACCATAAGTTTTATTACTTAAGTAAATACCTGAAATTCACAGCTATAAAAATGGTTAATAGAAAAATAAATTTAAATAGTTGCTATCATTGTTTTGTAAATAATCTAGGTAAACTATTAAAGTAATCAGGTAAATAGAATAAATGCTTGTAAACAAATGTCATAATTTAGGATCGTATTTTATTAATTGATATTAAGTATCTAGGTAATTTCCAATTTAAAAGTTATAGGAAACATTTTTCAATGTTCTTATTAAATATCTTTGTTTAATTCAAAGTTTTTTTAAGGATTTATATCTATTACCTTATATAAACAAGGTATAAACAAGGTAAAGAGAACCAGGGAATAAAAGATGTAAAGAAAGTTAAATCTATAAAGAAGTATTTTGGTGAAGAAGATAAAAAGTATTTTATATAAGAAAGAATCTCATGTGGTGAATTCTGTCCTGAAATAAAATGACTAGATTGTTTGAGACAGGGATATTTAGGACCGAACAGAAAGTCTAAGCATGTTGTGAATGGTCTATGTAAGTCGTAATAAGGAATTTTTTTAAGGGGTTGTATAATCCAGTTGGCTATGGGAGGATCACCTGAGGTCAGGAGTTTGAGACCAGCCTGGCCAACATGGTGAAACCTTGTCTCTACTAAAAATACAAAAAAATTAGCCTGGTGTGGTGGTGCATGCCTGTAGTCCTGGTTACTCAAGAGGCTGAGGCAGAAGAATCTCTTGAACCCAGGAGATGGAGGTTGTGGGTGAGCTGAGATCACATCACTGCACTTCAGCCTGGGTGACAGAGTGAGACTCAGTCTCAAAATAAAAAGAAGAAGAAATTATAATAGCCTTTATACAGATGGGTCTTTTATATTAAAAATACCCGCTAATACAAAACTAAATTATTGGTTTAAACAAGATTTTATTACAAATATTGACTTATTTTTAATGTGAGAAGTTTTTAAATTTTTAAATTCTATAATCTGTCTCTTTAACATTCTTCAGATTGATATCTCAGAAGTTCTGTTCTTACTGTTTTGAAAAGGCCTTGGAGCATAGTTCTCTCCTTCACTTTTTGTTGACTCCTATAATGTTTACTAATTATCTAAAGTAACAGAATTGTCTTTTGAAAACAGGCAAATAAAGTCTCTTTTGGACATGTCTTTTTATTCTGCATGCCTCTTATATTTCTATCTTTATATGTGTCATGTGAAAGTGATATTTCACTACCAAACTAAATTAAAGATCTCTAATCAAGTAACTTACTTAAGAATGTACTTATCAGATTGGTAGAAGCTAGCTCAGATGCCTTTTAATTCACATGACCTTGGTAATCTTTGGTAAAATTAATTTGATAAATTTAATCTCAAAACCCTCTAGTAGTTTAAAATCTTATAGTCATGTTAAACCCTCTGGTTCCCCAACCCCCACCACTGGAAATTTGTGTTACTAAAAAGTTAAAATAGTAGGAACATAAAATATGTTTTTGGTAAAATTTATAAAACTCAAGGATGTTGATTTCTCTTTAAAAAAATGAATCTATGTTTTTCCTCTAGTTAAAATACTATTTAAGGGTTGCTTTAAAATAAAGAAGAAATCATACAGATAAAACAAAATAAAAGAAACACTTAAGCCTGGGCCACAAAAGTTAACTCTAAGCCCCATGGTTACCAAGAAAGTAGTTGACATGAGGGAAGTGTAAAACGAAGCAACTATCAAAAACCAAATGGTATAATGTAAAGGAATTTTTCCATTTTGTAGATTGTTATCATCAGCTTCTTAAAAAATATTTACTATAGTGAATTGTAAAAATAATGACTTTAAGAACAAAATTCTTAATTTTAAATGCTACAGAATTTAAGAGTTTATGCAAGACCCACAGCTCACTACTGAACAATCACTAATAATTACATGTAATCCAAATGCACAGGAAGTTAGTCCTAAGAGAACGATCATCCTAGTAAAGTGGATACTGCCACTGTAAGGTCTGTTTGTCCTGAGAAAGGGACTTCCCAGCTCTCCCTATAAAATACCAAGTGAAGCACACCAGATGAAGCAGTTAATATGCTTCATATGCAAGCCATATTGGACAGGCATTATGATAACTGGGATATACTCCCACCAAATCTGCCTATTACCCAGGTCCTGTTTAGGGCTAAGGGGACTCCTTTTACATGGGTGCCCCTTCCACAGAATCATAGGACTATTTAGGAAGCCTTAACAAATTTGCTGTCTCTCCTAGGTCTTACAGATGCAACTCCCTACTGGGAATCCCAAACTCCTTTTCACCAGAAAAGGTAAAATGGTCTGAAGGTTAAAAAGGGTTCCTGGGACCAGAACATAAACACATACAGGTTAATTATAAAATTATATAATTATAATTGTAAAAATTAAGATGTTTAAACAAGCTTTATATAAGGTTGTTGTAACCTCTTTACCTAAATGTCATATGAAAATGGGTAACGCCTCTGACTGGGGATGTTTCCCCTTTCCAGTACTATAAAACTGAAGGCATGTAAATCTGCTCTTTTAGGAAATGTTAATTGAACACACTAAATGGGAACTAGTAAAATCGCCTCAGCCCACAAAGTGTAGGGTAAAAGCTGGAGTGCTTGTCGGGACAAATCCTCCAGAGCATAGCCCTTTGTGTGGAGCATTTATTGGGGCTGATGCCAAAAATAAACTGTACTTTTCAATGACAATGACTGAACTAGATAATTTCCACTTGGTGGGGCATTTACTGCCTTGTGATGGAATGTTACTAGAAGCTACCCCTATGCTAATGGAAATAATGTTTTCCAGAAGAGTTCCATGACAAAAAAAAATTATGTAAAATCTTGCTCATTGATAAGCAGAAAGCCTGTTTCCTAGAACTAATTATGAGAAGTTGCCAAATTCTACAGTGTCTGATAGACAGCTCTCATGAGCTGTTTGGTTTGTAAATGGTATTTTCAAGGTAAACAAACATCTTGTTTAAAAGCTGCTGCTCTGGTTAAAGAAGGGTCAAGAAAATCTTTTTCTTTTAAGTTATTTGGGCGAAGTATGTTTTTATAAGCAAACTTACCTTTCTAAGTTCTCCAAAATTCAGATCGCAATTTTATGACAATATAGTTGTTTGCATAAGTTCAATAAAAGTTTTAAAACAAAACAATTAGAGACACTGGTTATTTTACCAAGGCTTAGACTAAAATAGACTATTTTTAAATAAAGTTCCAGCAAAGCCAATTTAAAAGGAGTTTATATGGTCAATTAATTCTTGCTGCATTTTATGCAAATAATCAGGCAAGCATAATAAGCCTAAAACTTACCTTGCACACAAATTGGTCTTGCTATAATTTATCTTTAATAGAAAAAAAAAGCAGCTTGAGAAATTGTTTCAAAGGAAAAGCATAACACATAGTATTAGATTTTAGCCCCAAGTTGTTTTTTTGAGCACAAATTGAATAATTATTCTTGGCTACAGTAATCCTCTAGAGAGTACCAGATTATAATTTTTCTTCATATTTTTAGTTGGTAGCCTAATGGAATGTGTTCGTTTTTCTGTTCTGACTCAAAAATTACTGTTATAATTGTCAAACTGTACTTCCAAGGAAACCAAAATCATGGTATTCTGAAAACCAGATAGGAATCTGCCTTATTTGGCATCCCGCTGGGCCTAGATCTGTTTCACTGCAAATGCTCTGATGCTAAAACTATACAAGCACCCTTCCTCTAGGCCCAGGGACTATCGAGGAAGAGGTAAGTGCATGAAATTTTAAGGGCTGATTTTGAGGGATAAAATTAGGTCAAGGTCAAACCCTCCAAATCAAGAAGGGATACAAAGATGCCTAAACAGCTGGTAAGACAAGTTTAGTTGTCTTCTAAACTATTATGTCACCTTTGCATCCACTCCAACCACAAAGAATTTTCTGCTTACTACAGAATTAAAGGAAAATATTTACTAATAGGATAAAAACACCTTGTGATAAAGCCTCCTGGGTATAATAATCCCAATTATGAGTTGTGAAGATAAATGCATCTTTATCTATATACATATTTTAAAATTCTTTTGCAGAACAATGCCTATGTTTTCTATAGCTAATTGCTATAAGTCCATAACAAAAACCAAAGTTGCAGTAGCTCAACACATAGAAGTTAAAAATAAGTCAGTCTTATAACTTTGCCTTTTGGTTTTGATCATTGGCTTCTTACTTAAAATAATAATTTATTTTTTTATTTTATTTTATTTTATTTTTGAGACGGATTCTCGCTCTGTTGCCCAGGCTGCAGTGTAAAATAATAATTTTAAGAGGTAATGAATACTTATCCACATCCATTCCTATCTGGCCTAGAACAATTAATTGGCTATAAGTCTTTTGACTCTTAAGGCCCTCTGCCATAGAGAGTCCTGCCAAAGGACAAAACAAACAAACAAACAAAACAAAACAAAACAAAAAAACACTGTAGAGTTATATGACTTCTCCTGTGACAAAACCTCCTTTTCTCTTCCAAACACCAGTATAGAGTACAATACAAAAGCGGTGAGAAAAATAGATTTGTCTATTGATAACAAGTCCTATGACAATTTATTTATGTATATGTTTTCTGAGACAGGGTCTTACTCCATAGCCCAGGCTGTAGTGCAGTGGCTCAATCTCAGATCACTATAACTTCTGCCTCCCAGGTGCAAGTGATTCTCCTGCTTCAGACTCCCAAGCAGCAGGGATTACAGGCACTTGCCACCATTCCTGGCTAATTTTTGTATTTTTAGTAGAGATGGGGTTTCACCATGTTGGCCAGGCTGGTTGCAAACTTCTGACCTCAAGTAGAGATGGAGTTTCACCATGTTGGCCAAGCTGGTTGCAAACTCCTGAACTCAAGTGATCTGCCTGCCTCAGCCTCCCAAAGTGCTGGGATTACAGGTTTCAGCCACTGAACCAGGCCCTTTATGACAATTTAGACACTGAGGATCAGGTGTTTCTTGGATTTGATTTATAACTTCCCCAGGCTCTTATATCTATGCAGATAAATTAGCCTTAAGAGAGATTAAATTTGTTGAATTCTGATTTAATGCTGGCCCTACAATCCTCAAATAAGATTTATGATAAGGTTTAAATAACCTTTGATACGAAGGGTAAACACATTGTGTGAGTCTGATCAAACAATATGATGATGCATGTAGGGATTATTTTTTGGCTGGTTGGGTTGTTTACCGCCCTCTGATTCCATTTACAACCTTCTTGGATGCCTAATCTTGACTATCTTTTTGGTATTTGTCACTATATTAGCATTATATATCTCTTGTAAGTGTTATACCAGACTCAGCAAAAGGAAAAAGGCACAACTGAAGACTTGGATCATGATAGCTCACAAAATACATCTGATCCAGGATTATTTTTTTTAGACTAAACCCTAGGCCTGACTCCATCTCACCCCTTACACAATTGGCTATTACATCAGGTCAGAGCATGTCCTCCTGCCATGATCCAAATTTCTACTGTTTAAAACTATTGCCATCAAATCAGACAACTCTAGAAATAGGCTTCTAGCACCCTGAGACCTGCTGCTGTTTGTTGGCCTGCCTGCACATGCATTCTATGGAATGTTTTTGGCCAAGAGGGGAGACTGAGGACTAAGCTCTGATTTTTTTTTACCTTGCCCAAATTCCTATCTAAGGGGTCTGGGGAGTCATGCCTTACAAACCATGAATTCTCATCAGGTGGGTTTTATTTAACCCTATGTATTGTGACTTACTTTCCAATCTGACTCTGGCATAACATTATGTAACATAGAAGAAAATCAAAATATTTTACCCCAAAACATGTTTCTTTGCCATATTTTGGGATGGCCCTGCAAAGACGTCTTTTGTGGGGGAAAATTTGCATCTGTAAAGAATCATTATTCTGTTAAAGAACTAGATCTTTTTCTTCCAGGCCCTCCCAGTCCTGAAGAGATTAACTGAGAGTCTAGCACCTTTAAAAAGGGCTGGAGTGGAAACATTTGTCATCTATTGTCTCTAAGGGCAGCCACTAGAAGACTTCAATAGAACCTTGGTCTCCACAGTCTTTTACCCTGAACACTTCCTTTCTTTTGATCCCAGGTCTTTAGACAAAGTCAACCAATTGTCAACCAGAAAATGTTTACATTTACTTATAGCTTGAAAGCTTCCCCACCCCAACCCTTTGAATTGCCCTGCTTTTCTGGACCAAACCAAAGTATTTCTCAAATGTATTTGATTGATGTCTCATGCCTCCCCAACCTGCACCCCGACCACCTTGGGCACATGTTCTCAGGACCTCCTGAGGGCTATGTCATGACCCATGGTCACTCATATTTGGCTCAGAATAAATCTCTTCAAAGATTTTACAGCATTTGACTGTGTTCCTCTATATTAGTAAGCCAAACACCCATGTAGGTTTTGTATTAAATTTTCCTATTTTGATAACAATATCTACTAAATTTCCTACATGAAAAACCTCTCTTGTTTCTAAAAATCAGAATGTTTAGGAACTCAGAGTCTTATTTTTAAATCATAGTCACAATAAATATTTACACACTGAACAGCATCTCACAGATTTTACAAAGCATTAGGATAAGTGGTTATCTTAAGTGTTTTTTTTTTTTTTTTTTTATTCTCAGTGCATTTAAGCTTAACTGATGGACATATTTACTGGTGAGTATTGAAATAGATTAACATCTTTTAAGTGCCAAAAGGCAAAACCACAGCTTTTTACGTGTACTGTACTAATAGAGATCCTCTGACTTTTGAAAGCTTACCCACTGCAATCAAAGCCCTAGACACTCTTTAAGCATCCAGTTCACACTACTCAGCTTTTAAAAAACCCTCTAGTGAATCTGCTAAGCCATGCAGTTCTGGGAGCCAAAAGAGTGAGTGTGATTCAATCTGCATTTCCATATTCAAAATAATTCAAAAAAGTCTAAAGGAGCAAAGATATTTAGGACTACAAACACATACATTTTAAAAACAATAGATAAAAAAGAAAAATCAGATCCTTGGCCAGCCTGCCATGACCCAAATTTAGGAGGCCAGATTTTCACTCTTCCAGCTGACAACATAATTAGCACCTACAATTGTCACAGACACATACTTCCTGTAGTGTTTTAATTTTTATTATTATATCACAGATTTTTTTTCTTAACACAATACTAAATTATAAACTCATGTCCCATTCAACTTTCAGACAGGATCCTAGCTTAGTTTTTTACAAGGCAGAGTTGAATATGTACAGAAATATACATATTATAAATATAATAATCTCCAAAAATAAGCTATTACAGATTCTCTATAAATGAGGAGCAATATTAGCAGAAGAGGTAGCTACACATCAAAGGCAGGTAACAAACTCATTGTTTGACCAAAATGGAATGCTTGCTCTATGTTTTTGCTTAATTATTAGAACAGACTTAAAACAACCATCTAGGGAAAAATCTTTGTTGGTTTGAATCTCAAAAATTTTTTGAAATATAATTATCAGAAAATATTGAAGTCTCACCCATATAACCTAGGGGTAGCTTTTCAGATATCTTTGCATGTGGTAAGCAGAATTTTAAGGTGGCCCCAACATTCCCACCCCTTGAATGTGGGTGGGACTGTGGATATAATGAGATAGTCACTTATCAGTACTAGATTAGCTTACATCATATAGTAAAGGGAGAGTCACTCCATGATTAGATTATATTGTATGAGACCGACTTGACCCACTGAAGAGAGAGATTTTCCTCTAGTTTCAAAGAAAACTGTCAGGGAACAGGACAGCCCATAAGAAGGCAGGGACGCTGAGTTCTACAACTAAAGGAAGAAAATTCTGTCAACAGTCGGTGAATGTGGAGGAAGATCCCAAAGCCTCAAATGAGATAGAAACCTTCTCCAATACCTTGATTTCAGCCTGATGAGACCCTGGGCAGAGAACTCAGCTAACCAATGTCTAGACTCTCAACCCGTGGAAATTGTGAAATAGTAAAAATTTATATTGTCTTAATGTGGTAATTTCTTGGGCAGCAATAAAATCCAATACGCTCAGAAGAAGGTTTGTGTTATCTAAAATTCTGCAATGTCTCCATTAAAAACAAAACAAACAAGGTGGGGAAAAAAATCCTTATCTTTAGCAAATGACAATATGGTTCAATAATTCAGTTTAAATTTCTCAAACTTTGCATTTCACTCGAGGGAGTCAGTAAGATTAATTTTTTTTTTCATAGCTCTAATAAGGATAGGTAGAGGTTTTCTGATAATATAAACAATAGAGGCTAGTACTATAGAGCATGCATAGTACAGAAAGGAAAGATCAGTGAAATCAGTACATGAAACCTAGTACCAGCTAGGCCACCAATAGCTGTATGGCCTTAGGAAGTCATGTAATTTTTTTGAATCTCAGAGTCCTCATAATTAAAGGGAAGGTATACTACTACTCAGGAATCTGTGTTTTAATAAAATCTTTAAGGCGATTTCCAGGCTTGTTGAAGTTTGAGAAGCTTTATTTTATATGTTCAAGAGGTTTGCACATTTTTGTTCCAATTTAATACCTTAACATACACACAGATATAGGCTTTATAGGGTCTTTCTTTATATAATTTTGGTGGGGGTTGGGGAAAGGGTTCAAACTAGTTTCTTGAGATTCAGAGAAAATTCTTTTTCGCCTCCTTTTGTTTTGGTTCCTTATTCACATCCATCTAATTCCCAAATCCTCGAAACAGCCCCTCCACTCCTCTGATTCTTCTGCCTCTCTGCTGATACTTCCCTGACACCGCAGAAACAGTCACCTCTTTCCTTCTTAAAATGAGGGTAAACTAGCACCCCCCAAAAATGACCAAAAAAACCCTCCAAGCCAAAACATTGAAATAAAAAAGTAAAATCCCTCCTTGAGATATACATTTCCTTCCATTTTTAGACTGACTTCTTTCTACTTCATAACTGTTAATTTCTTCCAAGTGTTGTCTAAACATACTATTTCTTTTTTGTTTCACCCCGGTTTACTTTTCGATTCATTGTTATGTGCTGAAATCAGTACCCTTACAAAGAAAAACAACCTCCTCCTGCTAAATCTATCCCTATATTGCTGAATCTTTCAGCAGCATTTAACACTCTTTCTCCCCAGTGACACTTTTTTTTTAGAAGGAATTTAAAACATAAAGTTTAAATCATACAATGATTACATTTATGCCCACCACCTAGATTCTTCAATAATCTTTACCACCTTGCCATTTGCTGTGTCTAGGGTATATTTTGCTAAATGATTGTGTAGGTAAATTGTGAATATCATGTCATGCACACACCTTCAAATGTTAGTACTTCAGCTTGTACTTTCTAAACATAATGACATTTTCCTATAACACAAAGCGTTATATGGTACATTTTCGTATTTCCTAATTGTCCCTGAAAGGTCTTTAGCTGTTTCACTTCTTGTATAAGCTCATATTTAGGTATCAGACAGTGCATTTGGTTGTTATGTTCTTTAAACTCTTTTAATCTTGAATTCCTCACTTTCTTCCGTGATGACTTTGGCCTGTTAAACAGTGTAGGTCAGTTGCCTTTGGAATGGCCCACATTTCATTTCATCCTGTTTTCACACATTATTCTTCTAATCCCTGCATTTGCTATAAACTGGAGATACAGTTTAAACATTATTTGGAGACAATTTCCTCATATGTGATACTGATTGTTTCATATTACACACTGGCAGTAGACCCCGAAGTCAGATGGACCCACAATTAGTGATGTTAAGTTTGATCGTTTGGTGACAGTAATGTCTGCCAGGTTTTTCTTTATGTATATATATATATATATTTCCCTTTTGCAACTTGTGGAGTGATGTTTTAACATGTGCAAATAATTTTTGCCTAGTGGTATCAGCGGCCATTGTTGAGCCCTTGTCTGAATCAGCGTTTCACTGGGGTTGAAGAATTGTCCCTTCCTTCTTGAGAAGCTTTCTACCCTTGGCATCAGCAATATCATGAGATCTTCATCTATGTTTATATTTCCCCTTATATTCTGGTCCCTTTGCAAGCTCCTTTGCTTTTGCCCCTCCATAAATGGTATTCCTCAGGCTTCTTCCTGTGAGCTGGACCGTTTTCACAGTTATGGTTGGTACTCATTAAATATCTTGAGAAAGGGAAATTTGGAATGTGCATTTTAATAGAATTAGAAAAAAAAATCATTCCTCCATTGCCCTTTTAAGGTTTATTTCAGCATTCAGGGCAATTGATCTCCAAAATTACCAACCATACAGTTAGTTCTTTGGAATAACAGTTCTAAATATTTAACTATATAGATTTTAAAAGATTGCTTTTACTACCATGAAGACTTTAAAGCAGGATTTAATATTTGTATCAACACAGAAGACAGAGAGGACATAGCCTCATTGACAGCGTAAAACCCTGTCCTGTGCATGGCCACACGCTCAGCAGGCCCAGCTGGCTTTTTCAATATGTGTGAATACCTTGTTGAAGTATCTCTAAAGGAGACACTTTATGTTTCCTTATTTCCATATTTTATTATTTCCATGCATTAAAAAAAGTACATGGGTAGTTTATCAAAGAATCATATACAAAGGTTGTAACTGAACTTACAATTAAATTTTCTAAAAAGATTACAACTCATGGCCAACTAATAGCCACATCAACATCAAAACATACTGGAGTCTTGTAACAGTTCAATTTAATAAAAACTTTGCAGAAGGGGTGATTAGTTTCCTTCCCCACCTTTTTTTTGGTCTTTTTAATTGTTAAATTCTCACTTTCAGTGCCCAGATGCCACTCCATAAATACTCATCAATTGTCTCTAATGCTTTCACTGAATTATACATGATCATTTCAATTGATGTTTATTCAAAATTCAATTTGCCTTAATTTGGAAGACCAATAACTAAAATAGGACCATATTTTACACAAAATCCAGATGACCACAGCAGGTCATCTAACCCACTTTCAAAATTATTCAAGAATAATTAATTTTTCAATGATTACTTTGAGATATTATACTTTTTTTTTTTTTTTTAACAGGCAGTGTCTTGCTCTGTTCCCTGGGCTGGAGTGCAGTGGCATGATCATAGCTCGCTATAAGCCAAAGAAATGCCAGAAGCTAAGAGAAGGTCCTGGAACAAATCCTTCCCTACGTCTTCAGAAGAGGATAATCCTGCTGATACCTTGATTTCAGACTTCTGGCCTCTAGAACCATGAGAAAATAAATTTCTGCAGTTCCAAGCCACCCAGTTTATGGTACTTGGTTATGGCAGCCCTAGCAAACTAATACAGCTTCTGACTGTATCCAATAAGTTGACTGACTTTACTCTTTAAAACAAACAAATATAAACATCATGATAGTTTATGATATACATTGTGAATGAGTGCCCAATAAAATGAATCTTAGGTAACTGTTTTGTAAAATCAAGACACTATAAATATTAAGCTATTAAGACTACTGGCTAATGGAATGAATGCACTCTATTATTCTCATTTTAAGTAAAATTAATTTTCTTTGCATGAGTTTTATTTTAATTAAGAATCAAATTGTTCATAACACTCCCGACAAACCCCTTATCCCAGTTGACCTGCTGACAGATATGTATATTCTAAGTGGTACAATTTTTAAAATCTCAATGGCATCTTTTTAAACTCATGATTATTCTTCTTAGACAAGGGTTGTTTAATTAAGTGAGCTATGAAATAGTTAGCTATAATTGTACACATTTATAACAGTATTAAACCACTCATTTATCCAGAACCTTAGAAACAATATGTTGTGGATAATCTGATATTTTGGATTTAAAGCATTAGAATACATTTAACAATAGTCTCTGTAAAATACATATTAATCTACTTTTGATTCAATACTGTATAGTATCTTGACTGGGCGCAGTGGCACACACCTGCAATCCTAGCACTTTGGGAGGTGGAGGCAGGAGGATCTCTTGAGGCTAGAAGTTTGAGACCAACCTGGGCAAAACAGTGAGACCCTGTCTCTACAAAATAATTTTTAAAATATTAGCCAGGAATGATGGTACGTGCCTGTAGCCCCAGCTACTCAGAAGGCTGAAGCAGGAAGATTGCTTAGGAGTTTAAGGTTCCTGGGAAGATTGCCCAGGAGGTTAAGATTAGAGTAAATTCAGTACATTTAAATAAAATAAAAAGATATTTATGTAACATATTAAAGAATATAGACCTGTAATCAACAAACATGGTATTTACCAATAAAGCATTAAAGATGTGAGATTAAACTTAAGAACAGAAATACGATGCCATCCCTAATCTCTGGTAGTTCACCTATTTCCAGAAGCTCTAGTCAATGGAAAAAAGGCAAGAAAAATAATATGTACAACCATCAGAAAAGCAGAAAGTAAAACTGGGAATTAAGTGCCTCGGTTTACTTATATGTGAAATGTGATATTAATGGTATCTATATTTCAGGGTTAGTTCAAAGAAGATAATACTACAAAGTGCTTGGAATATGCATAGGTTTACAGTAAGTATTAAATAGAAATGAGCTATTATGATTACTATTATTTGTAGATATAATTTTATAACTTTAAAATAAAGAAAATCAATTAATAAATTATTAGAACTTTATTATAAGCTTCAGTTATGAATTTTCTTACATAAAATAATGTTAGAAAATAACAGAAAACATTCTATTCATAATAGCACAAAAAGGCATAATCTAATTAGAAAAGAACTTACTGATAAATGAGGTCTTAAGAAACATTGCTAATACTCAAAGAAATGAAAAAAGCAGTATCATGTTCTTGCATAGAAAAAAATGACTTTATTTCCCAAATTAATTTACTATTAAAATTGCATTTTTTTTCTTCTGATGATAAGGTCTTCCTCTGTCACACAGGCTGGAGTGCAATGGCACGATCATAACTCAATGCAAACTCGAACTCCTGGGCTCAAGTGATCCTTCCACTTCATCCTCCCAAGCAGCTGAGACTGCAGGCACATGACTCCATACCCAGCTAACTTTTTAATTTTTAATTTTTGCAGAGATGGGGTCTCACTTTGTTGCCCAGACTGGTCTCGAACTCCTGTCTTTAAGTGATCCTCCAGCCGTGGCCTCCCAAAGTACTGGAATTTCAGATGTGAGCCACTATGTCTAGTACCCAGTTTTCTTTATAAACTAAAATGTGACAAAATGATTACACTAACCAACGAAAATAAATATGGAAGACTAGCTCTGATAAATCTTGAAATTTAGAGTGATGAGGAAGGGACCTGTTCTATAGAACATTCTAGCATATTGTAAAGCTAAAGTCATTAAAACACTATAACAATACTTAAAAATCAATACTAATGGAACAGAATTTACAATTCCTTAACATATACTAGAATATAAGAACTCAAAATAAAATAAGGTACAGATCACCAGAGAAGAATTCAGTGTGTCATATTTTTCAGAAAGAACTATTACTAAATTGTTAAATCAACTTTGTGAACCACAGGCATTTTTTTGTATTTGAAACAGAATGGGATGGAAAGGAAAGGAATAGAATAGAATAGAAAATATTAGAATTTATCACATAATACTGAGGATAAAAATTATTTTAGACACTTTCATTTCAGTTATAGCTATGTATCTAAGTGTTCATGTGTGTCAGTGTGTTCTAGATTGTGATGTAAATTTTTTTTTCTTTTACTGTGGGTTGTGCCTCAAAAAGTTTGAATGCCTCTCCAATAAATGATTTGGGGTAATGAATTAATTGAAAAAGAATCATCTATTTATATCCTTGTTTCCTGCTAAATAATGAAACAAAATATAGATGAGTATTTTTTAAGATTACTATAATAAATTTAAACGTTTATATGTATATAAGATCTCTGGGAAAAAACTTTAGAAGTATAAAAGTTAGGGAAGAAACCACAGATTTCCATGTCTGAATTCACACATAAACAAATATGTGGTTCAGAAACTAATAAAAAGTGATGAGAACATGACAAACTGGGAAAAACAATTACAACAAAATACCTTTAATGTTTTAAAGAAATGTATACCCTTAATGTGTAATGAGAACTTGGCAATCAATTTTTTTTTAAAGCCGGGTGCAGTGGCTCACACCTATAATCCCAGCACTTTGGAAGGCCAAGGTGGGAGGATCTTAAATCCGCCTGGTCTCCATAGCAAGACCCCCATCTCTATATTAATAAAAAAAATTATCTTTTTAAAAAGAAATAAATTATTTAAAAATACTCAGTCTCTAATAAGTAGATATTTTATAGAAAAAATATATATAACTGAATAAAAAATGTTTACTTTCAAAAAAGTAAATAATTAGACAACAAAAAAGTAAATAATTAGACAACAGTGAAATATTCTCTTCCTTATCAAATCTTGCAAGAACTATTGGAAAAGATATAAATACGGTCTGTGGCAATGTAAGTTGATGCACACTATTTTGGACTCCAATGTGGCAATATATCAAGAACCTAAATGTTAGTGCTCTTTGGCCAAGTAATTCCATTTTGTTTAGTTTCTTCCAAGGAAGTCATCTGAAATATGAACCATAGTTCAGCTACTGATACCTTTACTTGTAATGGTGCTCATTAAATGCTGTGTACATCAAATAGAACAAGCTGCAGAAGATACATACTTTCATTTGAATATTTTTCAATGAAATAGAAAAAACAATCTATAAATGAGAAAATCTGAATCAAAATTTTATATATGTCCAAAAGAAAAATGATTGGAAGAAAAATTAAAACATTGAGTGATTTTTTCTGTGTTGATAGATGTGGAGATTATAGGTAATTTTCAACTTTCTTCTTTATATTTCTCTATTTGTCCATATATCTCTAATGAGTACATATTTCTTTTATAATACTAAAAGGCAATTCAGTTTATTTTTAAACAAAACAACCTCTCTGTTGCCCCCTCCCATCTTGCTTTAGTACTGGTTTTCTAAGGATTTCCCTAAATGAGATTAGAATGGTTTCAAATTAAAACATCAGTTGTCCTTATCTAAATTGGTTCTTTGAAAAATGAATGCCTGAAGGTGTTGTAAACTGCTCTTTTAAGTGCAGTCATGTGTCATTTAATGACAAGGATAGTTCTGAGAAATGCATCCTCAGGCAATTTCATTGTAGTATACTTACATAGAGTGTACTTACATAAACATAGATGGTGTAGCCTACTACACACCTAGGCTGTATAGGACAGCCTATTGTTCCTAGGCTACAAATTTGTACAGCATGTTACTGTACTGAATAGTAGGCTACTGTAGCACAATAAGTATTTGTATATTCAAACATATCTAAACACAGAAAAAGATACACTATTATAATCTTATGAGACCACTGTCCTACATGCGGTTCATTGTTGACTGAAACATCATCATGCAGCACATGACTGTACAATTAAGTATTTCCCTAGTCATTTTGTTTTGTGTTTCAGTGATTTATTTTTCTTAATACAAACCTTGCATGTGGCATTAACCTCAGCATTTTCATTTATTATCTCTCTCACCTGTTAAAGACAAGAACTTGAAGGAGCTAGCATAGACCTGCCAATATAATAGTTTCCTGTTAAACATAAATTAGTGAATTAATATTGTAAAAGATAACAAAGCTTGCTAAGTAAATGAAAATATCACCCCTTTTGTGTTAGCATAAGGAACTTTGATTACTTCATATTGCATCTGAATGTGTTGGACATCGTCATGCCCACTGGAATATCTCTTTAAGGAAGGACTTGCTGCCTCGTCAGGATTGCCCGAGCTGCCTTGCTTACAGTCATTCCCCTTGCTGGTATGGCCCACATCCACTTACTGATAAGGTGGGAGTATAAAGACCTCACCCTCTCAGCCTGATTTAGGAGGACTCAAGGACCATTCTAAGTCCCAAGCATCCTATTGAATTAGGCCTACACTGCAGTTTCACCTTTCCCTCTGCCCAGTCTTTTTTCCCTTACTTTCCACAATTATTGGCCCCAATGGCATATCTTAAGAAACGCATACAAGGTCAATTCCATCTCAGAATCAGAACCCTATCTGGAACAATGAATTACTTCAGTGAATACAGGTGGACTAGTGGCCTCTTGGATATATTTTAGATTTTATTATCATAAAAAATGATGAATGAAATTGTACAATTAGAGATATATAGATACATTAATAAGAAAGCACCTAAAACCAAACTCACCTTAGATCATTATAGAATTTGCCTTAGCCCACTACTCATTAATAGTTACGGCCGGGCGCGGTGGCTCACGCCTGTAATCCCAGCACTTTGGGAGGCCGAGGCGGGCGGATCACGAGGTCAGGAGATCGAGACCATCCTGGCTAACACGGTGAAACCCCGTCTCTATTAAAAATGCAAAAAATTAGCCGGGCGAGGCGGCGGGCGCCTGTAGTCCCAGCAACTCGGGAGGCTGAGGCAGGAGAATGGCGTGAACCCAGGAGGCGGAGCTTGCAGTGAGCCGAGATCGCGCCACTGCACTCCAGCCTGGGCGACTAAGCGAGACTCTGTCTCAAAAAAAAAAAAAAAAAAAAATAGTTACCAGTTTATAATTTTATAAAACACCGTGATCTGAGTTTGGGACAACCTGACAATTTATTTTGTAATATCTTAGTAAAATAATTTTTAAAAAAATCACTGTTGTATCAAGCTTTGGGTTAGTTTTAATAAAATTACACACTCAATGTACTAATTTGAAATATTTTCTTGATTGCAGCTAAATAGTTGATTCTGATCCATGTGTCCCCCTCACTCTGTTCCACATATGACAACAAACAATCGCATAAGTTTAGCAAACTGAACCTTGTCTTTAACACTTCAGAGTGCTTCAGATGAAGCAGAATCAGAAAGCAGCCATTGAAACTCACTAACCCTACCTGCTAGTCTTTGAACTGAAGCTCTTTGCTGCCCTCTGTAGATACCTAGAGATGAAAACGGCAAAGTCAACATTCACATTTTCTCAGTTAGGGTAATTTTGTTCTGTAATCTTCATAGAAAAATAGAATAAACAGAAGGTGTTTCAATTAAAGGGAAATTAAGGATCTTTTTTCCTGTAATATCTTTTGTACTGTACCATTGAATTTCTGCATTTGCCTTTTAAAAAAGATCACTATTTAAAATTAAAACTTCATGTTTAACAACACTATGGTAAGACAAAGTGAAAATATACACATGAATGCATGAAAGAAGAATGAGTAATTTTTCAACTGTCTTTTGACTTTTTAAAATCATTTTATGTACATTATCCACATTTTAAAAGTCATATGAATTATGGTAGATAATGTCCTCTAAACATAAGCTACAAGTACTATTCTCACATGATAGTTTTCCTTGCCTTTGGCATGATGATTATTGTTGTTTCTACTTTCTTGGGAGGGGCTATCCTTTTGCAAGAAAATAATCACTATTCCAGTTGCTGCAATTCAACCTAAAATTATTTTGCTGTGCATTTTCTATGCACTCAGCAAAAGTCTACATGCTGTGTAGGGGATATCAAAATGACGACAATAATAGCAGCAAACAGCTAAGTGCTTAACCTTGGGAAGATATTGTAGCACATACTTTACATATGCTAACCATTTAATCCTCCCAAATATTATAGGGTCTCTTATTTTGTAGAGCTTACAGTTTTGTTGAAAATAGTATTACCCGATGTTCCATCATCATTTCTCTATTACCACAAATTGCTGTCTTAAGGCATAAGAAAGGTCAGCCATGTTTTGTAATGCTTGCTATTTCGCAGTGTGTATGTGGTTTTACTCCTACGCAGGTTATCTGTACTTCAAGCTTATCTATGGCTTCTTGTCTTTTAAGCACTGTATTAAGAATACTTCTCAAGATATAATCAACTACTGACTGTAGCTTCTCTAAATATTAGCCAGCCTTCTATCTATCATTTCTTAAAAGTAGTGGTTATATCTTTATGAAAATAAGATCCTAAAAGTCCTCACTGTGACCCTTCATTATTTCTACTAAATAAATTTTTACTAACTTTCTCTCTCTCTCATTACTGTACTTCTCTTATTTTGTACTGGCTACAAGAAAACTTACTTGGTTCATCTTTATGGGATGAAATGATATTTAATCACATGTAAAAATAAGAAAATTATCATTAGTGAAAACAGCAGATACTTTCAAGCACTAATGGTATGGAATTACAGTCTGCCAAAAAGTTAGGTATAACAGAATAAAAGGCCACATAGGTATGACAGATATTCAGATAGATATGTCCCTATGAAAGAGTGGAAAATAGGTTTATATAAATGTAAACATATTAATATTAAGAATCATCTTTATTCAAACCTATAATCCCAGCACTTTGGGAGGCCAAGATGGGTGGATCACCTGAGGTCAGGAGTTCAAGACCAGCCTGACCAATATGGTGAAACCCCACCTCTACTGAAAATACAAAAATTAGCCAGTCATGGTGGCATGCGCCTGTAGTCCCAGATACTCAGGAGGCTGAGAAAGGAGAATTTTTTGAACCTGGGAGGCAGAGGTTGCAGTGAGCTGCGATAGTGCTACTGCACTCCAGGTTGGGCAACAGAGTGAGACTCCATTTCAAAAAAAAAAAAAAAAGATTCGTCTTTATAAAGGAGTTTCAGTACTATGTAAAGGGCATCAAATTAATTTTTTTTAAAAAAACTTTATCTAAAAGCATTAACATCATTGGCTATTTCTGCAAATAATTTTCAAAAGAATAGAGCAAAAGTTCACCATAAGTTATGTTCAACACAAGATAAATCATTCTCTTTTTCCTTATACTACTAATCTAGCATGTCTACATAGTATAAGAGCAATAATTTTTATAAAAATTGATGATTTAGTAAATTATTAAACAAATAATATTACAGTGTTAATAATTTAGTTAATATTTAAAATATTGGATATTTTAATCTTTCAAATCTTTTTTTCTGAAAACACCTGTTTTTTTCCTTCAGTTGTTAAAAACTGTGAAAATTTATATTCAGTAAAATTCACTATTTTCATATAAACAATTCCATATACTCTGCTGAATATATAGTCATGTAATGGCCACCACAATTTCAAGATATAGAACCATTACTACCCAAAGCAATCAACAGATTCAATGCAATGTCTATCAAAATAACAGTGTCATTTTTCACAGAAATAGAAAAAACAATCATATAACTCATGTGGAATCAAAAAAGAATCCAAATTGCCAAAACATTCTTGAACAAAAAGAACAAAGTTGGAGGTATGATATAACCTGAATTCAAAATATACTACAAATCTACTGTAATAAAACAGCATGGTATTTGTATCAAAATAGATATACAAGGCCGGGAGTGGTGGCTCATGCCTGTAATCCCAGCACTTTGGGAGCCCAAGGCAGGTGGATCACGAGGTCAGGAGATCAAGACCATCCTGGCTAACATGGTGAAACCCCGTCTCTACTAAAAGTACAAAAAAAAATTAGTCGGGCGTTGTGGTGGGCACCTGTAGTCCCAGCTACGTGGGAGGCTGAGGCAGGAGAATGGCATGAACCTGGGAGGTGGAGCTTGCAGTGAGTTGAGCTCGCGCCACTGCACTTCAGCCTGGGTGACAGAGCAAGACTCCGTCTCAAAGAAAAAATAAAAAATAAATATATAGAACAATGGAACAGAATAGATAATTCAGGAATAAATCTACATATTGATAGCCAACTGATCTTGGATAAAGCTGTCAAGAACATACATGAGGGAAAGGACACACTCTTCAATAAACAGTGCTATAATACAGCCACATGAAGAAGAATGAAACTAGATTCTTGTCTGTGACCATATACAACAATCAACTCAAGATGGATTAAAAACTTGAATGTAAGATACAAAACTATAAAATGACTGGAAAAAAACATCAGTGAAATGCATCAGGACATTGCTCTAGGCAACTACTTTATGGTTAAAACACAAAAGCACAGGCAACAAAAAGAAAAATAGACAAACGGGACTGTCAAACTAAAAAGCTTCTGCACAGCAAAAAGAAACAATGAACAGACTGAAGAAGCAACCTGTTGAATAGAAGAAAATATTTCCAAACTATTCATCTAATAGGGGAGTAAAATCCAGAATATACAGGAAACTCAACAGATGAAAGACAAATAGTCCAATTAAAAAGTGAGCAAAGAACGTGAATTGATATCTCTCAAAAGAGACATGTAAATGGCCAACAGGTATATGAAGAACACTCAACATCATTAATCATCAGGGAAATGCAAATCAAAACTGAGATATCATCTTGCCCCAGTTAGAATAGCTATTATTAAAAAGATAAAAAATAACAGATGCTGTTGAGTGTATTAGTCTTTTTTCATGCTGCTGTAAAGACATACCCAAGACTAGGCAATTTACAAAAGAAGGAAGTTTATTGGACTTAAAGTTCTACATGTCTGGAGAGGCCTCACAATCATGGCCGAAGGCAAGGAGGAACAAATCACATCTTATGTGGATGGCAGCATGCAAAAAGAGAGCCTGTGCAAAGAAACTCCCTTTTCTAAAATCATCAGCTCTCACGAGACTTATTCACCATCATGAGAACACCACAGAAAAGACCTGCCCCCATGATTCAACCACTTCCCACTGGGTCCATCCCACAACATGTGGGAATTCTAGTGATTTAGGCAGGGACACAGCCAAACCACGTAATTCTGCCACTGGCACCTCCCAAACCTTATGTCCTCACATTTCAAAAGCAATCATGCCTTCCCAACAGTCTCCCATAGTCCTAACTCATTTCAGCATAAACTCAAAAGTCCATAGTCCAAAGTCTCATCTGAGAAAAGGCAAGTCCTGTTCACCTATAAGCATGTAACATCAGAAGTGAGTTAGGTACTTCCTAGATACAGTGGGGGTACAGGCATTGGAGATGAGGAACTTGTTGGGAACTGGAGCAAAGGTGACTCTTGTTATGCTTTAGCAAGGAGACTGGTGGCATTTTGCCCCTGTCCTAGAGATTTGTGGAATATCAAACTTGAGAGAGATGATTTAGGGTATCTAGCAGAAGACATTTCTAAGCAGCAAAGCATTCAAGATGTGACTTGGGTGCTGTTAAAGGCATTCAATTTTAAAAGAGAAACAGGACATAAAGTTTGGAAAATTTGCAGCCTGACAATGCAATGGAAAAGAAAATCTCATTTTCTGAAGAGGAATTCAAGCTGGCTACAGAAATTTACATAATCCATCAGCCTGGATTTCATTGTCCATATTATTATCACATAACTAGGGAGGTCTCACAATCATGGAAGAAGGCAAGGAGGACCGAGTCACATCTTACATGGATAGCAGCAGGCAAAAAGAGAATCTATGCAGAGAAACTCCCCTTTTTAAAACCATCAGATCTTGCAAGACTTATTCACCATCATGAGAACAGTGCCAGGAAAGACCTATCCCCATGATTCAACCACCTCCCGTGGGGTACCTCCCACGACATGTGGGAGTTCAAGATGAAATTTGGGTGGGAACACAGCCAAACCACATCAGTGAGCATGATAGAAAATTGGACTCTTATACACTATCAGTGGAAATGTAAACTAACATAGCCATTACGAAAAATAGTATGAAGATTCCTCAAAAAACTAAAAATAGAACTAACATACAATCTAGCAATCCCACTAAGAGTATTTTCAAAGAAAAAGAAACTAACATATCGAATAGATTCCTAAATTCCCGTGTTTATTGCAACACTACTCACAATACTAAAGATATAAAATCAATTTAAATGTCCATCAACACTTGAATGGATATAGATAAATGGATAAAGAAAACGAAGTATATATGCAATGGTATAGTATTTGGTCATAAAACGAATGAAATCACGTCATTTGCAGTAACATGGATGAAAACTGGAGGTTACAAGAAATAAGCCATGCACAGAAAGATAAATATTGCATTTTCTCATTCATATGTGAGAGCTAAAAAGTTGATCACATGGAGGTAGAGTAAAATAATAGATACCAGAGGCTGAGAAAGGTGTATGGGTGGCAGAAGGGGATAAACAGAGTTTGGTTAATGGGTACAAACATACAGTTAGATAGAAGAAATAAGTTCTAATGTTTGATAGCAGAGTAGGGTGACTGTAGTTACAACCATGTATTGTATATTTCAAAATAACTAGAAGAGAAAAAACAAAACAAAAAAGAGTAAAATATGGTAACACAATTAATGGCACCAATCAATGAAGGAAAGAGCCATGACCAAGTGACAAAATTTAATACCCTGAAGGATAAGGAAAGAATGAGGTGATTCCATAGAAGAACTCAACACAACTGGGTTCCTAAGCCTACCTTGAACCCCAAATCTGGAGATAAGTAATCTGAGCAGATACTATTGTATTTTTCCTTTTCAGAGAAGAGAATTTTAGAAATTGATGCTGAGAGAAATGATTAAATTGTGAATAATGAGTCTAACAATTTCAGAAAGAAAAGGATCTGAAGGAAAAACAGTCCAAAGTCCATTCGTATTTTTCTAGGGGAATGAAATACATATCTCCAATTGAGTAGAATAAACCCTGATAAAGGACCCGTAACAACAATAACAACAACAACAACACACACACACAAAAAAAATCTCTATTATGAAAAATTTCAAGCATATTTTTCAAAAAGAAAGACTAGTTTAATGAACTGCTATGCTCTTATCACTCAAACTTAACAATCACCAACAACAGTTGCCAATATTGTTCTGTCTATACTGCCACAAGCTCCAACTTTCTTTTGATTTGGAGCCTGTGGCAGGTGATTACCAATTTGGTCATTTTTTTTTTTTTTGGTAGCCAATGGCATGTCTATTACATAGCAGGTATTCAACGGTGTTTGCTAAATGAATGAATTAATCAGTGAATGCATCAATTTCGATTTAGCCATTTCCCAGAAAATGAGTCTGCCTTTAAAAAGACGAATGTTATACATGATGAATATAACAGGCAAATATATGCAAAGAACAACATCGTGTTGAAACATGCTCAAGGACAGGCATTTCAAAGATAATTCAGGCTAACATTATGGATTCTTTTTAAATGAGAAAGAAAATCCTGCTGACGAATGTCTTCCTAAGCCAGTAGGGACTAAGAAACACAGTTGAAGCTCATCTGTGACAGAACTAAAACGATCAGGCGTAAGTTCATAGCAACAACTTGTTGCTGAGACATCAGCAACTTGTACAGATATTAGCCTGTACCTTAAAACAATGCACTTATGTGAATTTAAAATACGTATTTTGTAAAACTGTCAGATCTAAATTGTAATTTAACATTTTTTTGATAGTGAATTGTATGTCTTATAGAGCCAGTGCTAAAAAATGTGCATAGACACACATATACACACATATAGACATACAAAGACAAACATAAATACATAGGATTACACCATTTTTACCATTTGTTTCCCAAATACTCTAGAGGCCAACCCTATTTATCTGGGAATACACACACACACACACACACACACACACATACACAATATATATATATATTTAAACTATATATATTTAAACTATATGTGTGTGTATATATATAGTTTAATGAGCTTCCATGCACTTATCACATAGTCTTTTAAATATTGATCATTCTAGAGATCAAAGTAGCTGATAGTAGATCTGAATTGTTTTTACTTGAAAGAAAATAGAAAACATCTCAATTTTATTAACAAGCTTACAGGATTTATGGTTGAAATTATGTCACATCAAATTTATAAAAACCAAAACAATTGTGCAAGTAGATTTGCATGGCTGTGTTTCAAACATATACACACACACTTTGTCATTTTGTTTATTCATAAGAAGGATTGTTTGGGATTGCCGCTCCAATGGAAGAAAATTAAGAATTGAGATATAGGGGACCTAAATTTTTAGAAAACATAAAGTCATGCAAAAAAACTGTACGTTTATGTCTCATGAATATACACATGCAGAAACACAATAATATTTCAGGGATTTCCACTAAAAGGTTTATTTGGAGCTTGCCACTGTTCAGTGAAAGAGAATTATGGATTGAGTGCACAAGACATTAGTTGTTGTCTCAGATTTCCATGTAATTCAGTTTGGGAAAATTCTCTTAACCGTATTAAGCATCCAGTTTTATTTTATTTTATTTTTAGTTCTGGGGTACATACGCAGGATGTGCAGGTTTGTCACATAGGTAAACGTGTGCCATGGTAGTTTGCTGTACCTACCAACCCATCACCTAGGTATTAAGCCCAGTATGCGTTAGCTAATTTTCCTGGTGCTCTCCCTCCCCTTGCCACCTCGCCTCCCCCAACAGACCCTAGTGTTGTTGTTTTTTCCCTGTGTTCATGTGTTCTCATTGTTCAGCTCCCACTTCTAAGTGAGAACATGTGGTATTTGGTTTTCTGTTCCTGAGTTAGTTTGCTGAGGACAATGGTTTCCAGCTCCACCCATGTCCCTGCAAAGGACATGATCTCATTCTTCTTCATGGCTGCACAGTATTCCATCGTGTATATGTACCATATTTTCCTTATCCAGTCTATCATTGATGGGCACTTGGTTGATTCCACGTCTTTGCTGTTGTGACTAGTGCTGCAATGAACATATACATAAGCATCCAATTCTCGATTTGTTAAATAATGGGGAGATATATAATAAACAATCACTGAGGTCACTTTCAGAGCTAAAAAGTGCTAATATTCTAAGTAGTCGGAATTATCACCTTTTTTTAATAAAGGATCTATATATTTTAAAATTTATGTAAGCAATGAATTAACATTAAATGAAGAATGTAATTGAAATATGAATAAAAGGGAAAAAATAATAAGTCATAGATATTCTACTGTCCTGCCACAGCCATTACTAGTATCTGGTCTTCCAGACATTTCCATATGTGTGTATATTGTTTAAAACAGTATCAGGGCTCTGTAACTTACTTTTCTTTCTAAATACAATATAACCAATGCCTTTCCAAGTTATTAGTATAAATGTCCACAATTATAAATGTTTTATATGTATGCACAAAATACATTTAATCAATTCCCTTTTTTGGACTTTTAAATTTTGTTGTTTCTTTAAACAAAGTGTGGTAACACTGTACATATTTCTTTACTAATTTCTCTATTTCCTTGATATAAGTGCACAGATTTGGGATCATTAGGTCAAAGGCTAGATATTTCTGCTTAGCAAGTTGATACATTTTGACAAATTGCCCCACAGAAGCCCTGTTCTCATAGGGAGTTCTACAGGCTATGTACCAGAGGGCTTCTTTTCTCTGACAATCCTAGGAGCCTCATCCTTGTTAGTCTTTGCCATTGTTATAGGCAAAAATAATGGCACCCTTCTTTCATTTGAACGTTTATTTCTTTGATTATGGATGGGAATAAATGTGTGTCTACATCTTTTGACTCACTTTACCTATTAAAAGTAAATTTTCTGGATGTGATATTATCCTATTTTTTAAAAATTGATAGACTTTATTTTTTAGAGTAGTTCATGTTTTCAAAAAAAATTAAGCAGAAAGTACAGTTTCCATTTACCTCTTCTGTTCCCCTCCTTCCCCCAGCCTCCCTATTAACAACTTGCAATATGTTATATTTGTTATAATTGATGAACCAATATTGATACCTTATCATTTACTAAAGTCCATAGTTTACATTAGGGTTCAACCTTTGTATTGTATAGCTCTACAGATTTTGACAAATGTATGACAATTGTCCACCATTACAGTTTCACACAGAGTAGTTCCACTGTCCTAAAAATCCACTGTGCTCTGCATATTCATCCCTTCTTCCCTCCCACCCCTGACAAGCATTGATCTTTTTACTGTCTCCAGAGTTTTCTCTTTTCCAGAATGTCCTATAGTTAGAATCATACAGTATGTAGTCTTCTCAGATTTTCTTCTCTTACTTAGTAATATGCACTTAAGGTCCCTCCTGTCTTTTCATGGCTTAATTGTTTATTTCTTTTTCAAGCTGAATAATAATACATTGTATGAATATACCACAGTTTGTTCATATATTCAACTTATTGAAGGACATTTTGGTGGCTTTCATTTTTTTTGTCATTATGAATAAAGCTTATATAAACATTTGTGAAGTTTTTTGTTTTTTTAGGGGGGACATACATTTTCAACTCATTCTGATTAATATCAAGGAGCGTAGTTGTTGGATTGTCTGGTAAGAGTATGTTAAGCTTTGTTAGAAACTGCCAAATTACCTTTCCAACTGGTTTTACCATGTTTTATTCCCACCACAGTGGGTGAGAATATCTGTTGCTCCACATCCTCACCAGCAATTGGTGTTGTGTTTTAAATTTTAGGCATCCTAAAAGACATGTGGTGTTATCTCATCATTATATCAACTTGTAATTTCCTAATGACATATGATGTTGAGCATCGTTTCATATGTTATTTGCCATCTGTATATCTTCTTTGTTGAAGTGTCTGTTCCTATCTTACCCATTTTTAAACTGGTTTGTTTTATTATTGTGAGGTTTTAAGAATTTGTTGTATATTTTGGATACCAATTCTTTACCAAGTACGTATTTTGTGAATATTTTCTCCTAGTTTTATTTTTTCATTCTCTTAATTGTCCATTAAAAAGTTAGCAGTATTAATACTTTCTCATACATATTGCTAACACTTATAATAAACAAAGCTTTTTGGTTTGGGTATTTGCATGTTTTATCATCTCAAAGTTTCTAAGTTATTTGAAAACAAATTTTATCAATTCTTCTCCGGTTTCTGCCTTTGGTACCATGCTCTGGGATTCTATACATATTAACATGCTATATTTTAGTATACACTAGTATAATTTTTTCTCCCATTTTTAAAAAGAAGTTCTTGCTTGATATGAAATGATTTTGATGTATACAGGAGATGTTTTATTCTTTAATACTTATTAGGTAACTCAATGGCCATTAAAAATGAGGTATACATTTTCTCTATTGATTGAAAATACCAGTGTAATTATACACTATGTTTCCAGATATGTGTGGGTGATTTCTAAACTCTTTATTCTGTTCAGCTGCATTTTTTGTTGATTTCTGCATTATACTACCCTGTTTTGAGTTTTGTATAATTTTAATGTATTTTAATTCTGAGTAGGGCAAACTCATCTTCTTTTTTGTATTTTAAAAATATTTTCCCAATTAGTTTGATACTTCTAGTTTTCCACAAAACTCTCATATTTATTTTGCTACTTTCCCATGTACTTTTGATTTAGGTTGTGTTTTAAATTTCCCATATCCCACTTTACTTTTGATTTAGGTTGTGTTAAATTTAGAGAATAATTTGAAAGAGTTTACATATGTTCAATGATTGGATCTTCCTTCACATAGATATTATGTGCTTCAAATCATGCAAGTTTTGAAAAGTATCTTTCAGCAATTTCATTTCCTGAACATTTCTTCTTTCTTTTTTCTTTTTTCTTTTTTCTTTTTTTTTTAATAGATAGGGTCTCACTCTGTCACCTAGGTTGAAGTGCAATGACACAATCATAGCTCATGAAGCCTCTAACTTCTGAGCCCAAGTGGTCCTCCTGCCTCAGCCTCCCAAGTAGTTGGAACTATAGGCATGAGCCAAAATGCCTGGCCTGAACATTTCTTTTAAAATAAAATCTCAAATATGTTGTGTTATTCTTGCTACTATGAATGTGATTTCCCTTACAAAAAGTTTCTACTTTTAAAATTCTTATGTTTTAGGTGGTTACCTATTAGTTTTCATATATGTTTACTTGATTATAATGGTCATCTATGAATATAACTACATTGTTTTTTAAATAATCTATACTCCCCTTTTCTAGTATCCATGCCCTTTTAAAATTTTGCTTATTTATCTTATTTCCTTAATAAATTACCATTTTTAAGCACTTACAGACCAGTGTTAAATGGAATTGATTGGCATCCCTAACTTCTTTCTGGCTTGATTGGAATTCTTTGGGAATGCATAATTCTGACTATTTTTTTTTTTTTTACCAAATAGGATCTTAAAAAGTATTTTAAATGTATTTTCAGTCCTACAACTAGTTGAATTTATTGATATCTTTTTGCATGTATATAGAAATATATTTTTGCAACTTTCATCTAATAACATGATAGAATAAGTCCTGCACTATCACACTCCCACTCAAAGTTGTAACCCCTACACATATCCAGCATTTCCTTTTGCCTTTCTTGGACTTATTTTTTACCATAGAACTTATCATCATTTGACGTACTTTACATTTCAGCAAGTTTATTTATTTTTTATCTGTTGTCAGTATCCTACAGCTAGAATATAAGTTGCATGAAGTCTAGAATTTTTATCTGTTTTGTTCACTGCTGTATCTCTGTAACTTAAAAAAGTATCTCTAGAATTTAAAACATCTTAGGCATTTAAGAAATATTTTAATAAATAAATATGATGCCATAACCATTTAGAATGGTTAATCAAAAAAGACACAGGCTTTGCCTTTACATAATTTATAATATATCAAGAGTATATAAAAAGAAAACTACAAGAAGGAACTGGGCTGTACAATTGTAAAGTTTTGGGGATGTGAGAGACTCTCACTCACATAAAGTGGTTAGGAAAGGCTTTTCTGAAATGATCATCCAATCAGAGTGACAAATATGTGTGAAGACCCGAAGGCAAAGAATCAATAGATAGAATCTAGGAAAGTACAGGAAGGGTGGTGTGGCCAAAGGTTTTTTTGGGGGTGAGGCAGGATGGGGAAGAGTGACTTATTATAAAATAAGAGAGATACAAAGAGGACAAATTGGCTTAATAAGCCATAGTTAAGAGTTTGGATTTTATTCAAACTGAAATGGGTAGCCTTTTAACAGTGTAAATCAGAGGCATGGCCTGATTGATTTATATTTTTACAATCTCACACTGTCTCTTTGAGAACAATGTGTTGGGGGAGAGAGTAAAACAGAGGAAATATTGAGACCAATTAGGAAGCTCTTATAGTAGTCTGGGCAAGTAATAATGATTGCCTGGGATAGAATGAAGGCAGAGTGGGCAGAGAGCCATCACTAGAATTGAAATATGTTTGGGATGTAGAATCTCAAACTCCTTCTCCTCAAGTGATCCTCCCATCTTGGCCCCGCAAAGTACTGGGATTACAGGTGTGACTCACTGTGTCTGGCCCAGAGTTGTAGAATCCAGATAGGACACACTTTCCATAAGGACCAGAACTTGCTTTGAATGCAGAAAGAAGGCAATGGCTTTCTAAGAAACAAGAATGACCAAGGAACTTTATCACAGCCTTTCTCATTTATGTTACTTTCATATAGTAGCCAATTGCTTATGCAGACAATGTTGATATAAAAGGAAAGGGAAACATAGGGCAACCCATAGTTTCTTTTCCTTTCAATTCTTCCTTACTCATCAGTAAGATGAAGCTAATGATTGTTATAGAATGTCAGGTATTAATATTAAAATATGAAACACAGTTAACATTGTACAGTAGTTCCACTGTTCTAGTAAGAACAAAATACATATGCATGTACAAACTACATATTATGAATTGTGTAATTTTAGCCATTCTACATACAAGTTAAATACTCCTGTATTTGCATTTAAAACTGGCATTGCACAATGTAAAAATGAATGGTAGAATGCATACTAATAACTTGAAAACTTTATTTAGGACAACATTAAATACCAAATAAAAAATACCATGAAAAGTCAAGAGAGGGACTGTGGAAGAAAGCAAAAACATTATAATTCATTACCTTTAATAGCACTCCCCCACCCCCCGACCCCGCCCCGCTTTTTGAACAAGGGCCTTACATTTTCATTTTGCACTGGGAAAATGGCTACATTTTTAAGAGTTTTTATACAACAGACAGAGTCATTCTTGGGCATTGCAAACTGGCTCTCTATTTCTGGGTGCGCCAGGCAAAGAGAGGATATGGGAAGAGGGCCTTCACAAGCCATCAAAAATGAGTCTCCTTTTACTCTTTAATTGATCACATATAAAATCTTTTTTTTTTTTTTTCAATTCCAGCAACTAGTATTTCTACTTAGCACCCTCATCCTGGAAAAGGTCATTTCCTAACTAGTATAGTATTCAGCTGGTTGGAAAGTTGAAAGAATCTCCTAAGAGTCATTTATTGTTTTCTTACTGACAAGATAGGCCTCAAAAATGTTGAATATCAAAATGAGGAGAAATTACTTTTTAGAGGATTTTGGTTTTACTGATTCATTGAAGATTTACAAGAAAATCTATAAAGGTATTATTATCCTTTCATGCTATTAAAGGCCTACTAAAGTGAGATGACATACCTTTTTTTTGTTTGTTTCCTTTTGTTTTGTTTTAAAAAGCCTAGTGTTCTACTAGAAAATATTAATTTTGTTACTTTCTAAGTTGTAGGAATTAGTTTTGTTATTTAGTGATTATTCTCACAAGCAATCACAAATGTAACAACTGTTTTAGAACAGAGATGGCCATGCATTTTCATATATACACAGGGTGTTTTAAAAGATAAAGAACTAATTCCAGTAAAAATAGACTGAAATATATATGTAGGTTGTATTAGTTACTTCTGGAATCAAAATTTTCTCTTCTACTCCAGGTGTTAAATTTCTTTCCTACATTCAATCTAGTTAAAGGTTTTTGTACAATTTATCCTTGTGTGTCACATATATTTAATATTTTATTTCATAATAAAAAAGTAAACATTTCACAGAGAAAATTGACATCTAGCTTTTTTGATGTCTCAATGAAATCTTCCCTAGGCATTAGGGAATGGATGAGAATTTTGTTTCTCTTAGGTCTTCAGTTTGAGGACTACTTCAGAAAAGAAAAAACAAATCCTGCACATTATTGCTGTTTGCTATAGTAAAGGTTATGAAAATAAATAGAGAGAATCAAGTTACTTTTACTGGGACATCAATGAGAAATATCATACTAAATTATCAGTTCATGCTATTAACAAAATGAAGTTATAACATTTTAAGAAAGATATGCCCAAAGTTCATTTAGGAGAAGCTCTTGGACAATAAGTATATTGAGTCAAATATTAGAAGGCCATTGAACCTAATGGCCTTTTCGATCCTTTTTAATTTTATTATTTTATGACTCAATTACCACTTTTTTGCGAAAAGATAAAATTAACAACTGTCAGTCTTCTTGACTGACACAAAGAGACGATGTGGTCACCTAGCAATCAAAAACAATGTGGCCAGATGTTCTGCATCAACTAACCACCAACACATTTAAGCAGACATCACTGACTAATGTGATGTTAATGAAAGCAACTCTTACAAATGAAAATCAGATGTTCACCTATGCCGACATCGGTGATGTTCATCTCATCAACTGAGCTTTTAATGACAATTAACTGTGGTTTTTACACATTGCATATTGCTCCCTTGTCACAAGGTATTAGATCATATTTTGAGAAATCCAGAAAATATAGAGAAAAGAAAGCATATAAAACCTTATCAAAAAAACACTCATGTTGAAAGTGGTGCTAAAAAGGAAACTGCATTTGTATTTTGGAATTAAAAGCCATTTGTAGCTATGTGTATTTTGAAAATGAAAAAGTGATTCAATTACTAACTCAAACTTCAATGAAACCAGCCTCTCTTCTCCCTCTCCCATCTCCTCCCGCTGCCTGCTCGACTGCCTTTCTGCTCAGCAATGGGCAGTCACACCCTAATCCTTAAGACCACGATACTGGGCATTCTCAGTGTTTCATTCTATTTCTTTTCTGTGAACTTCTCCTAGGCAAGCTCTTTACAAAAGTCATATTAAAGTAATATCTGTTCTCCTTATCCAGCATCAATCTATTACCAAGGATTTTTTTTTTTTTGAGATTTAATATACAACAACATGGATGAACCTGGAGGACATTATGTGAAGCGAAATAAGCTAGGCACAGAAAGACAAACACTGCATAATCTCACTCATATGTGGAATCTTAAAAAGTTGATCTTGAAGAAGTAAAGAGTAGAATGATGGTTACCAAGGGCTGAAGTGGTTGGACTTTTGGGGTTGAGGAGATATTGGTCAGAGGAATAAGTTGAAAATATCTATTGTACAACACGGTGACCGTAGTTAAGAATTTATTATATTCTTGAAAAATGAAAAAGAGTGGATATAAAGTGCTCCCATCACAAAAATGATAGCTGTGTGAGGTAATGCATATGTTAATTAGATAGAGTTAGTCATTCCATAATGTATATTTTCTTTAAAACAACATGTTGTACATGGTAAATCCATAATTTCATGTCAATTTAAAAATAAATAAATAAAATTTATTCATAGAGTTTAAGTGCAAGAGATCAGAAAGTGAAACTGGAAAAGTTATACAAATATTCTTTTTTTACTTTAAAACATATTTAGTTAAGTAACATGCACTCAGTTTTTAAAAAGCAATCAAATGGCACGTTGCCCCCTCTGATTTCAATGATTTAAAATGTTTTTAACTTTAGTATTTACCTGCTATATTTCAAAAACTTTCTAATCTTGCTATTTGTTGTTATTTTTAGGCACTATCTAATGACTTTCTCTTATGCAATTTTAACTACTTAATATTATTTTATTTACTTGGTGATGACTCCTACTTCCACCTATCTTCTTGGTACAATAGAATAATCATTTTTAGTTAATAATCAATGTTTATATCATGATGACTACTGTTCATTGCAGTGTGTTATCGCTACATTTCCTTTCTTGTAAAGCTTTTGCCTTTTCTTTCATTTGTAGAGTTTCCTACTCCTTCATTCTTTCCCCAAAGTTTCATCAGATATGGCATATTCCTACCATAAATTTGCTTGTTTGTATTTTGAGGTAGGGTCTCACTCTGTCTCCCAGGCTGGAGTACAGTGGAATGATCACAGCTCACTGCAGCCTTAACCTCCGAGGCTCAAACAATCCTCCCACCCCAGCCTCCCAAGTAGCTGGGACTACAGGCTCACACCACCACACCTAGTTAATTTTTTATTTATATATATATATATATATAGAGAGAGAGAGAGAGAGAGAGAGAGATGTGGTTTTGCCATGTTGCCCTAGCTAGTCTTGAACTCCTGAACTCAAGCAATCTGCCTGCCTCAGTCTCCCAAAGTGCTGGGATTACAGGTGTGAGCCACTGCACCTGGCCCAGAAATTTGTTTTTTATACCAAAAGCCCTATCATATCTGATGGATTCATTTTCTTCTTTTTCCTGGAGCCTGTCCTTGTTCTTCCAGATCTAGCGGGTACTTGTCATCGGCTAGGCCAAGCCATCCTGTTGCCTCCTTACAGTTCATTTTGTTGCTTGTCAGAAATGTGATTTTTGACTGACTTACCGATTAAGTGAGTTTGGTATTAATGTCAGGTCTGACTACGCCTGAAACAAGAAACCTGTGAAATGAGACTGTAAAGACTATAAGCTTAAGAAAGTGAGCCAAAGTAATTTCTCATAAAAAGACAGAAGATGTTTAATCACTCAGTCACCACCTAGTATAGACCCTCACACTTCACTCAGAGGAAAATCACAACCAACGCTTGCTGCAAGTCTAGTTCTGCTCAGCAATTCAAGTTCTCTGAATTAATGTAACTAACTCGGTCTCTTTCTAAGTAGATATGTTGGCCTACATCTGGCTGCCATGACCTCACTTAGGGTAAATTCTGCAGCCTGAATTGGAGTTTCAGAATGAGAGCTGTCAGTCTGTTTGTGTTGCTGTAACAAAATACCTTAAAATGGATAATTTATAAGCAACAGAAATTTATTTCTTACGGTACTGGAGGCTGGAAGTCCAAGATGAAGGCTGTGGCCAACTCCATGTCTGGTAAAGACTCTCTGCTTCAGAGAAGGCACTTTGTTTCTGCATCCTCAGATGGCAGAAGGGGTAAAAAGGGATGAGCCTACTCTGTCATGCTCTTTTATAAGGGCACTAATATTATATCACTTCACAAAGACCCCATCTCTTAATATTATTGCATTGTGGGTGAAATTTCAACATGAATTTTGGAGGGACCCAAACATTAAAACCATAGCAAGAGGGCTGGGGGTGGTGTCTAACTCCTGTAATCCCAGTGCTTTGGAAGACTAAGGAGAGAGGATCACTTGATGCCAAGAGCTTGAGACCAGCCCGGGCAATGTAGTGAGACTCCGTTTCTACATAAAAACAAGTTTTAAAAATTAGCTGGGCACAGTGGTGCATGCTTCTGGTCCCAGCTACTCAGGAAGCTGAGGTTGAAAGATCACTTTGGCTCAGAAAGTTGAGGCTGCAGTGTGCCATGATCATGCCCTTGCACTCCTGCCTGGGTGACAGAGTGAGATCCTACTCAAAAACAAACAAACAAACAACAGCAACAACAACAAAAACCATAGCAAGGGCCTTGAAAGGCACATTAGTATAGTGTTGCCATTTGCACAGGTTCTCTCTCCTGTCCTTTTTGATAGGCTCTCAATTGTGCCTCTCAGAGATTTGCAACAAACATTATATGATTTTAAAAATGCCCTTCAATAGCATTGTTTCCACTGTATTTCTCATTTGCTTGTCACCTTGGCAATGTGGTGGCAGGATACAAGTATCTTAATTACAATACTGATCCTAAGAAATAGGGAGAATAATTGAAAATTTTTAGTCATACTCACTTTCTTTGCTTAATATCTATTGAATAAAAAGTAAGAAGTAGGCTGGGTGCGGTGGCTCATGCCTGTAATTCCAGCATTTTGGGAGGCCGAAGCGGGAGGATCACCTGTCAGGAGTTTAAGACCAGCCTGGCCAACATGATGAAACCATGTCTCTACTAAAAATAAAAAAATTAGCTGGACATGGTGGTGGGCTCCTGTAATACTAGCTATTTGGGAGGCTGAGGCAGGAGAATTGCTTGAACCCAAGAGGCAGATGCTGTAGTGATCAGAGATTGCACTACTGCACTCTACCCTGGGTGACAGAATGAGACCCTATCTCAAAAAATAAATAAATAGTAAGAGGTAAAAGAGATGCAGGACCATTTCATCCCTCAGGATAGGTACAGAGCCTACTAGCTTTCCAAAGACCTACTTTTGGGAAATATTAAGGAACCGAAAGGGGGAAAAATTTTATTATCTCTAAAATAGAAAAAAATTAAAATTGAAGTAAATAAATGACAAATTAAACATTAAAAAACCCACAAACTATTGAGTTTAATGAATTATTTAATAGATTATTACATTGAAATACTAATTTTATTACATATAAAACACTTTGTAAAGCTTAGATTCTTTTCACTTTCCAGCAGTGTCCAACTATGCATAATGATTCCAGCAAGAGTAGTAATATTAATGACAGTGGCTACATTTGGAGGTCAGAAGGCGGCTTTCTAACTTATTTTGAAAAATGTCAAACCACAAAGTTGAAAGAATAGTCCAGTGAATATCTGTACACTTCCTACTAAGATTACACAATTGCTAAACTTTTAAGAATTGTTAAGGCTTTTTACAAGCTCAGTAATTCTTCATGACTCTCTGAAGTAGTTCTTTTTAGCATCCTTAATTTGCAGCTGAGGCATATGAGGTACAGAGAGATTATACAATTTTTCCTAGTCATATAAAGGCAAATGGTTGGTCTGGGATTCAAAGCTAGAGATTTTCTAAAGGTATGTTTCTTAACCTACGTGCAAAAATCATTACCGTATTAAATAAAGTAAGTAAATGCAAATCCTTTATAAATTATTTTACATCGAAATTTTATTTAATATAGGATATAGGTGTATTTTAATGTACTTTATGGGTGAAATCTCTGAATATAATAGTGTCTAGAAAGCTTTTAAAAGCCTCTAGGCAAATAGACAGCAAGGCAGAAGTAGATGTGTCTGGCAGTGGAGCCGGGGAAGAGGTGAGGAAACCAAGCAAGACATGCAAAGATTTTGGACTCATGTCTGCATTTTTTGGGATGGAGGAAGTTTATTTTTCTCTGGGATGACTGTGTACATTTCAGGAAGCTTTCTATGTTCCACAGCCTAGTTTTTCTCCACAACAATGGAACTAAGAAACATATCACGAATTCTTAGACTACAGAATTAACAACTCTTGTTCCTTATGAGAGACATGGACACCAAGATTCCTGAACCAGCCCCGACTGCAGCCTCTTTCATTTGTGGCTGTTAATTACAGGACTACTAACCATAATCCAGCAATGTCCTGGCATACCAGGAAAATTCCTGGTCCAGATTCAGACAAGTGGTTTATAGTTCCAGCTCTACTTTGAGTTAATCCTGTTTAAATTGGGGAGGCATGAATGTCTTCTATGATACTTAGTGAACTTCAAGGCCAATTTCAGTTCTAATATTCTATTATTCACTTGTGGAACATATACTGAGTCATTATGAAAAGTTTTAGGCCAAGGCTAACTTTCTTATATGCAACATAAAGTTGCTGGAAAAATACAATGTTGCCTTACAACTGTTTCATACACTTTCGGCCTGACACAGTGGCTCACACCTGTAACCTCAGCACTTACGGAGGCTGAGGCAGGAGGGTCACTTGAGCTCATGAGTTTGAGACCAGCCTGGGCAACATGGCAAAACCCCGTCTCTACATAATTAAAAAAAAAAAAAAAAAAAAAAAAAAAGCCAGATGCGGTGGCCCGCACCTGTTGTCCCAGCTACTCAGGAGGCTGAGGTGGGAAGATGGCTTAAACTCAGGAGGTGGAGGTTGCAGTGAGCCAAGATTGTGCCACTGAACTTCAGCCTGGGTGACAGAGTGAGACCCCATCTCAGAAAAAAAAAGTTTTTATCTATTGATATATCTCATTTCACAATCTTCACAGTCTTGTGAAAGTGTTATCTCCATTGTTCCATTGAGAATACGGAGATACTAGATATTAGGAGTTAAAAAGCCAATTGGTAACAGTGACAAGACTAAAACCCAAGCCTCTGACTCCCAGCCATTCCCACTCCAACAGGCACAATTACTTCTATAGCTTCATTTACCACTACTTTTCCTGAGAAATTTATGTATTTTTCCAGCATTAGCATCAATAATAACAAAATAGAAGGTGACCAATTAGATATAAATTGAGAGGCTGCCATAGGGTTCCTTTGACCAAGAGTAACACTCCTTACCTATTTTCTTTTGGTCCAAAAATGTCACAAGTACACACATTTGTTAAGGCCCTAGGCAGGGCTATCAGTCTACAAGACAGCGCAATCAACGTACTCCAAGAGATGGCATATCTTAAGCAGAAATTGGATCTTTGTCAGGAGAGGGGTGGGAGACAGCTATAATTGGCATGTTTAAACACCTTCTGGAAAAGGTTTTTAGCAAAAGGTTCTGAGATGGTAAGGAGGGATGACAACCTAAGTTGTCAGTAATGGAAAGAAAATATGATGATATTGAAGGTAGTGGACCAAAAATAGACTTTGCTTACTTCATAGTTTTGCCTAGGGCCAGTTACGATTTATTCCATTAACACAGCATTCACCCTGCCTAACCTTGAAAGTTTATGAGGGTTTTATGTGAATACAAGAAACACAGAAGTGATGACTTTCAAGGTCACAGAAAATAAAGTTTCTCTAACTGTGGTCAGGGTGTGTGCCTCTGATGTCCTTCAATCTCAATCTTTCTTTGGAGAAGCATTTTCCAAGTATATTCCAAGAATAGTGTTTTTGTTTTGTTTTTTGTTTGTTTTTCTCTTAATGGAAAAATCTTGGGATCTGTTTACCTGAAATTTTGGGGAGTGCTGGCTAACATGTTTAACCCATGTTTAACCCTGAGGATCAACAGTGCACAGCTGCACATTACAAGTTCTAAGAAGTCTGGGTTTGTTAACCCACTGTTTCCTAAATCGTTGTGCTCAGAAAAACTCCCTTTTAAAAATATTAGTATTCTGTGAAGTGCTCTTGGAAAATGTTTTACTATTTGCATAATAAAAATAGAACAATTTAAAATTGTTGTCCATGTTTACCTAACATCTAATAGTTCAAATTATGTTTGGACTTGTTGTAAATTTTTATTTATATGGAATTCCATTTTTGTCTTAGTTAATGCTTTTATTGTCTAAGACTCATAGCATACTTTTTATTAATTCTCAAAGTTAGGTACAAAAATGGTTAGTACTCTTTTTATTTCAAATATTTTTATCAACTTCATGATTAAAGACATTAGTTGAATTTTCTTTTGGTGACATGATAACACTACTGATATTGCATAGAAAACATACTTTAGACCTCAGCAAAACATTTTTCTCACTCATGTTCTAGACAAAGAGAAATTAAGGAGATAAACAATTAGAAGATAATGCTAACTGTAACGCTATAAATATTGGTAATTATATATAAGGATACCAGTATTACCTTTCAGTGGGCAGGGTGGTTAAAACACAGTTTGTTTCCTTTGTTTTTGTGAACAGGACTTTGATTATCTACCAAGACTGGAGATGGTTGGTGAGGAACAGTCACACCCAATATGGCCTTTCAAGTATGGTGGAAAGTCACTTAATTGGGAATGAGGAAGCCTGAATTTAATGTTTGGCTTTTCACTAAGTATTTGTGTAAACCTGGTTGTGTAACTTCTAATAGGGCTGTTATTTTTAGTTGTTATTATTATGTTTATAGTTTTAGCATAAGGTATACAACCGAAAAGGTTTGGGATATGTTTGTTAGTTACTGTGAGTTATGAACTTCATATGACGTAGGATCCATTAACTACCATACTACTAAAGACACATACTATATTGTGCTGCTTCATACATTATTTAATAAAATATATTAAAAAACTCATGGGCAAGATACAGATGAACAAGGAAACATTTACCTGGGAAAATGCAAGTAATGACTGCATAAGCTTTGGAAGTTGTAATAATCACTTTCTTCCACAAAATTGGGCTCACAATATGATATACATTACTCTTATTCTCACTCCTGTTGTAACCAAGTCTTCTAAAAACCTATACTACTTATCATTTCTTCTTGTGATTTCATCCAGATTCATTTCTTTAGAATCTATAAGCTGATTATTGTCAATGTGCATTTCCAGCTCTGAGTGTTCCCCTGAGTTCCCCTGACTCAAAAATCCAACAATCTACTTGACATCTTCACTTGCCTTTCTAATAGACATGCAAGGCTTAACACGTCCAAAACATAAATCCTGATTATCCACAAAATCCTGACCCACAAACTTTTTGCCCAACATCTTTCCATTTTAGTACAGAGCACATATATTTTTCCAGAACTTAGAATGGATCCTTATTTACTCACTTTTCTTCATCTCCACACATGAAAATTAACAAATCTAACTTCTCTATTTCTCATCCTCTCCAGTGATATATTACACTAGTACACACTACTATCATTTCTCCCTTGGGTTTTGGATATAGATTACTCACTGCTAGTTCTGCTTCTTATTTGCATTTATTTAATAATCTTCCACATAACAAATAGTGTGATCTTTTATAAACACAAATTAGCTCATTTTACTCTTTGACTCAAAGTCTCCAAAGGCTTCCCATTGTATTTAGAACCAATGTCAAATTCTTTTCCATAAAGCCCTATTTCATCTGGTCCTATCTACCCCTTCAACCTTACCTTTTAATCCTCCTTCCTCTCTAGTGTTCAAAAATGCCAACAAATAACTCAGTTCTGTAATAACTTCATTAGAGAGGTAGATAATGACAAAGACAAAATCTTCTCGCAATTTGTTTTTACTATGTTACAGCACCACTGGTGCTTCAGTAACCACTGCACAAAAATAATTCTGAACAATTAGGCATTCCCTCCTGAAAAAAAATTGTAGAATATTATGTTGTATGTTTATATATATTGACTTGCTCAGTGCTAACATAAAGCAAGGGGAACAGAAACAAAACCAATCCACCAATCAGTAGGCATTTTTAAAATATTTAAGCTGCTACCAATGCACCAATGTAAAATTCACATGAACACAAAATATCTCCAAATTCTACAACCAGCATCTTAAACTAACTCTGTTTCTTAATGTGCCAAGGAAAGGCAGTGCGAGGCTGCAGGGTAGGACTCTCCAGTGATCATCCCTATGGAGAAACAATAATTTGAACAATCACCCATGCACAGAAATACCTTCACAAGAGCTAAGAAAACCAGATCACAGTACTTACTTGTAGTACAATAATAAGAAAAGGCACATTGAAGAGGGTAAGGGTGTCAGTATTACATTACATGTATTATTCCTTTCCCAACCCAAGATGCCACAGTACAGAGAGAGGTACAGTTCGCTTCTGGGGGAAAAGAGATGTGAGTGCAGAACTTTACCTTGGATACTAACACTGGGCCCACCAAAGTAAAACTCAGCACTAGGTACCTATGGCCTCATATTCAAGGCTGATTCTTACATATTAATCCTCTGGATCTACCCTGGTGTCAGGAAGGATCACACTGTTCTAGGCTTCAGGCATGTGTGTAAACTCAAACTATGACCTGCACCATGGCTCAGTGGATGTTAGTGGCTCTGGGCTCTGGACAGCTCTCAACAGCAGCCTGGCCTCAGTGGGCCTAGGCTTCGAGCCTGCCCTCGTGGTACATTTGCCATAATGAGTGCTAGGTTTCTAGTAGCAGTTCACCAGTTGCAGCTGCACCAGGCTTCTGGTGCACCCCAGCACAGCGTTTACACATGGCTTTCCCAGACAGTTGCTAAAGTAAGTACCTACTTTTTCAAGTTTGTAGACATCAACACATGATCATAAGGATCAAGAACATTTTGGAAAACATAACATCATCAAATGAACAAAATAAAGTGCCAGTGACCAATCCTAAATAATTGAAGATGTATCAACTGCTTGACAAAGAATTCAACACAAATGTTTTAAGAAAGCTCAGTGAAATTCAAGAAAATACAGAAAAATACTTCAATAAAATAAAGAAAACACTAAAGGACCAGATTAATAATTTAATAGAAAAATTGAAATATTTAAAAAATAAGATAAATAGAAATCCTGTAGCTTAAAAATACAATGAATGAAATGAAAACTGCAACAGAAATATCAATAGCAGAACTGACAAAGCAGAAGAAAGAATCTGTGAACTCGAAGACAGGTTATTTGAAAATATATAGTAGAGGAGAATAAAAGAAAACAGAAGGTAAAGGAATGAGAAAAGCTTATGGGATTTATGAAACATCATCAAAAGAGCACATTTTTGAGTCACAGGAATTTCAGAAAGTGAAGAGAAAGATCAAGGGTTAGAAAGTTTATTTAAAAAAAAATAGAAAAACAATCCCAAACCTGGAGAAAGACGTAAATATCCATGCATAGGAAGGTCAAAATTCTCCCATAATGCCAAATCCACATAAGAATACCCCAAGACATATTATAACCCAACTGCCAAATATCAAAGACAAAGAAAGGATCTGAAAGAGAAAACAAGCAAACAGGTATAAGAGAGTCCCAATAGAGACAGCACCAGATATCTCAGTAGAAACCTCACAGACCAGGAGAAAGTGAGGTGAAATATTCAAATTGCTGAAGGAAAAAACCTGCCAAGAAAAAGTACTGTGTCAAGCAAAACAGTCCATCAGAAATGAAGGAGACAAAGCTTTTCCAGAAAATTGAAGCTGAGGAAGTTTCTCACCTGCAGACCTGTCTTACAAGAAATGCTAAAGTGGGTTCTTTAAGTTCAAAGAAACAGACACTAATGTGTAATGTGAAAATAAATGAAAGTATAAAACTCACTGGTAAAAGTAAGCACAAGTCAAATTTAGAATACTCTAATACTGTAATTGTGGTGTATAAATTTCTAAGAATGAAAAACTAAACTATTAAAAATGGCTACAATTATTTATTAAAGGATAGACAAGATAAAAAGATATAAACTGTAACTTTAAAAGTTCAAGATTTGGTGGCAAGAGTGGAGTAAAAATGTAGAGGAGTGTGTGTGTGTGTGTGTGTGTGTGTAATTAAAGTTAAGCTGTAATCATCTTAAAATAACCTGTTATAACTATAAGGTGATTTTGTAAGCTTCATAATAACCACAACACCAAAACCCAGAATAAATACAGAGAAAAGTAAAAGCAAGAAATCAAAACATATCAGTTTAAAAAATCACTTAACCAATAATGAAGACAGTAAGACAGAAAGAAAGGAACAAAGGATCTATGGGTCAATGGGTTTAATTTTGTCAGTGACAAAATTAACAAAATTTAAAGGGAAATAAAAAAGAGATAAATGAAAATGGAAACACAACATACCAACACACATGAGATACAGCAAAAGCAGATATGAGAGGGAAGTTTATAGCAATAAATGCCTAACTCAAAAAAATAAGAAAGATCTCAAATAAATAACCTAATGTTGCATCATAATGAACTAGAGAAATAAAACAAACCAAGCCAAAGTTAGTAGAAAAAAAATGAAATAATAAAAATCAGAACAGAAATAAAATAGAGACTAGGAATACACAGAAAAACTAATAAAACTGAGTTGATTTTTTGAAAAAATTAACAAAATTGACAAGTCATTAGTTAACCTAAGAAAAATAAAGAAAACTCAAATAAATAAAATCAGAAATAAAAAAGACATTACAGCTAATACTACAGAAATACAAAGGCTTATCACAGACTATTATGAAAAATTGTATGACAACACATTGGATAATCTAGACGAAGTGGACAAATTCCTTGACACATGCTACCTACCAAGACTAAATCATTAATAAATTGAAACTCTTAGCAGATCAATAATGAGTAAGGATATTAAATGAGTAATAAAAACATCACTTATCAAAGACAAGCCCAGGACCTACAACCTTCACCATTGAATTCTAATAAACATTTAAAGAATTAATCCCAATTATTCTCAAACTCTTCCAAAAAATAGGAAAGGAAGGAATACTTCCAAACTTATTTTATGTGGCCAGTACCAGCCTGACACCAAAACCAGACAATGACATTACAATAAAAACTACAGGCCAATATCCCTGATGAACATAGATGGAAAAATCCTCAACCAAGTACTAGCAAACCAAATTCAACAGCACACTAAAAAGATCCATGACACCATGATCAAAGGGAATTCATCTCAGGGAGATGTAAGGATGGCTCAATTACATATATCAATAAAGGTGAAACGACACATAAACAGAATGAAAGACAAAAGTGATATAATTATTTAAATAGAGATCTTAAAATTTGACAAAATTTAACAACCTTTGACAATGAAAATTCTCAACAAATTAGGTACAGAAGATTCCTTCTATAGGCTGCAACACAATAAGGGCCATATATGACAAACTCATGGCTAACAAATTACTCAACAGGGAAATGTTGAAAGCTTTTCCTTTAGGATATGGAACAAGACAAGGATGCCTACTCTCATCACTTTTATCCAATACAGTACTGCACGTTCTAGGCAGAGCAATTAGGAAGATAAATAAATAAAAGTGATCCAAATTGGAAAGCAATAAGTTAAATTGTCCCTGTTTGCAGATGACATGGCCATATATATACAAAACCCTACAGATGCCACCAAAAAGAGTTAGAACTAATGAATGAGTACATTAATGTTGCAGAACACAATATTAATATTTAAAAAATCACTTTTTTTCCTACACACTAACAGTGAATTTCTACACACTAACAGTGAACTGTCTGCAAAAGAAATAAAACAATCCCACTTACAATTGCTACAAAAATATAAAATATCAGTAACAAATTTAACCAAGAAGGTGAAAGATCTCTACATCAAAAACTATAAAATATGGCTGAAAGAAATTGAAGACACAAATAAATAAAATGATATTCCATATTCTATGGATTGGAAGAATCAATATTGTTAAAATGCTGATATTATTCAAAATGATCTATTATCAAAATACCAACGATATTCTTTAGAGAAACAAAGAAAATCCTAAAATTCATATGGAAAAACAAGACTCCAAATAGCCAAAGCAATTCTGAGCAGAAGGAACAAAGCTGCAGGCATCACACTTCCTGACTTCAAAATATACTACAAAGCCTTAGCAAACAAAACCTCATGGTACTGGCATAAAAACAAACATATAGACCAGTGGAACAAAATAGAGAGCTCATAAATAAATCCACACATTTACGGCCAACTTAATTTTGACAAAGCAGCCAAGAACACACATAGGAGAAATGCCAGTCTTTTCAAAAAATGGTGCTGGGAAAACTGGATATCCACCTGCAGAAGAATGAAATTAGACCTTTATCTCACACCATATACAAAAATCAACTAAAAATGGATTACAGATTTACATGTAAGACCCAAAACTATGAAACTACTAGATGAAAACATAGAGGAAAACTCCAAGACATTGGTCTGAACAATAACTTTTTAAACAGGATCCCCAAAACACAGGCAACAAAGCAAAAATAGACAAATAGAATTACATCAAACTGAAAAGCTTCTGCACAACAAAGTAAACAGTTAAAAGAGTGAAAAGAGAACCTACAGAATGGGAAAAATATTTTCAAAACATACATCTGATAAGAGTTTAGTATCCAAAATATATAAAATCCTCAAACAACTCAATAGCAAGAAAAGAAACAAACAAAAAAAAACAATTACAGAACACCAAGAACCTGAATGGATGTTTCCCCAAGAGAAGACATACAAATGGCCAACAGGTACGTGAAAAAATGCTCAACATTACCCATAATGACATAAATGCAAATTAAAACCACCATGAGATATCACCTCACACCTATCGGGATAAAAGACAAAAAAAGAGAAGTGTCAGTGAAATTGTGGAGAAAAGAGAACCCTTGTACACTGCTGGTGGGAATGTAAATTATTATAGCCATCATGGAAAACAGTACGGAATTTCTTCAAATAATTAGAAATAGAATTACCATATGATCCAGCAATCCAACCACTGGGTACATATCAAAAGGAAATGCAACCCGTATGTTGAAGAGATCACTGCACTTCCACATTTATTATAACATTATTTACAATAGCTGAGATATGGAATCAACCTAAGTGTTCATCAGTGGATGAATTTCTGAAGAAAATGTGGCATATATACATAATGGAGTACTATTTGGCCATAAAAATCAACGAAATCCTGTCATTTGTGACAACATAGCTAAATCTGGAGGACATTGTATTAAGCCTAATAATCCCAAATTAGAAAGACAAATACTACATGATCTTACTCATATGTAGAATCTTAAAAAGTTGATCTCCCAGAAGTAGAGAGCAGAATGGTGGTGACCAGAATCTGGGGTGGTGGTGGGGGCAGGTGGCGTTGTGGAGATGGTCAATAGATACAAAATTTCAGTTAGAAGAAATAAGTTTAAGAGATCTATTGTAAAACATGGTGAATGTATTCAATAATAAGTTATATTCTTTAAAAATGCTAAGAGAGTGGATATAAAGTGTTCTCACTATAAAAATAATAACTATGTGAGATAAGGAATATATTAATTAGCCAGATTTAGTCATCCTATAGCATATATACACTTCAAAACACTATATTGTACACAGTAAATACAAACATTTTCATCTGTCACAAAAACTTAACTATACTAAATACAATGAAAGTGATTACACATGAAGTGTTTTGATTACAACATTACTGCAACAGAATATATATTGTGAAACATCTTAAAGCATTTGTAAAAACTTACACAAATCAGGAAAATATCAAAATATAAACTTACTTTTATCTAGATATTAAGAATGCCACTTATTTTCTCCTGTCACCCTCTACCTTTAGCAATGCCAAAATGCTTGTGAGTCTCTAAAAGCACCATCATATACCACAGCGTTCTACTTTTATGTTTGTTATTTCCTCTGCCTCAAGGGCCCAACTAGGACAGCCAACATCAAGCTTTATCAAGTTCCATGTGCTTTATTCCACAGTGACCCTCACACTCTCCTCCTGGACAACTAATCACTTTCTCTTCTGCATGTGTATGTGAATATATCCATATCTATAACTAAATCTGTTCTGTATCTGTATCTGTATCTCTAATTTATCTACCATCTATCAATATTTTGTTAAAACATACACAAACTTTCTTTTTATATGAAGTATGAACTCCACGTAATTCATATTTCTAAGAAAGTACATTGTACGTATTATTTTGTGTGTCACTCTAAAAAATAATTATTTATTTAATATTTATCTCCTCTATAAGACTGTTAGCCTTTTGACTTCATGAACTATGTCACATTCATTCTTTTATCTTTCACATCTTATCCTGGTACCACATATAGAATAAGTGTCTGGGTTTGCTTAACTGAACTTTATTTTATTTTTATTTATTAAATAAGTATATAGTTTACATTGTCCTGTACCTGAGTTTTGTGGGCACTATTGATAAACAAAATGAAAGATAAAGAGAAATGAAAATCTGAACTATATAAATATCAGCTAGCTTTCATATTTTGCAGCACTCAAATCTAATTTATATATCTCTTTCTCTTTTGATTTCATGCTTTGTTAAATACATTGACTGTTGAATTTTCCTGTTGGCATAGAATGTCTAGCTGCTTCTTTTATACAAATGCCTACAAAGAAAAAATGAATGACTGTGACAGAATCAACTGATAGCAGATTTTTTAGGCTAGACATGCTAGGTACTCACTACTAAACACTAGACATGTTATTTAATTATCAATACATGATAAAGCTTCTATAAATGTTGATATCTGTACATATTATAACATGCACACTTTCTGAGATATCTGGGGCTTTCAGACCAGTCTTGATTGATCAGGATCCCTATTTTAGGCTTACTCTTCCCAGGTAATTGCTCATGTGTGTTTCCCAGTCTCCTCTTTAAAAAATATGTGTGATTTTTATGTTAAGGCCCAAGTGACTAATAACAGTCTAACATGCCCACCTAAGTGTTAGTTGAATAATAACTTAATGGAAGAGCCAACTGATGAATGAGTACCAGGTATCAGTTGGAATAGATAATTTTGCGTGGAAAATGTCCCAGCACTAAATACTTCCATCACATGCAACATAACTCCTGTGCACATGCAATGTGAAAGGGCCACATTTCATTCTACTTCCAGCTCTACCTCATCCTATTTTTTCTACTCCTTCACATGGCCCTCTTTGGGATGCACTTCACATTTTCAATAAATTATATTTTAAAATAACATTAAATATTCTCTCTCAGTTTTAAATAGCAGATATATTATTCTTCCTGCAACGGTTCATGTCTAATTGGCATCATCCACCTTTCACTTCTTCCACTGTTGAAAACATCATTCTCACATGCTATGAGTTTGTTTTAGATGGGAAGCCATTCACTAACCTAAGTAACTATAAAAATGTTCATTATGTATGTATGCATTATGCATGCTATTGAAAAAAAACTGGAAGACCTAAATGTTTTACAGAGAAGGATTGGCTAAGTCACTTGCAGGATATGATGTGGAAGAATATTCATTGGCTTATTCATGATACGTTAAGTGGGAGAAAATAAGTAGGTTAATAAACAGGCATGTGTGTGTGAATATATCCATATCTAAATCTAAATCTATATCTGTATCTATATCTCTAATTTATCTACCATCTATTAATATTTTGTTAAAACATACACAAACTTGCTTTTTATTTTTTTTTTTGAGACAAGGTCTTGCTCTGTCATCCAGGCTGGAGTACTGTTGTGTGATCATAGCTCACTGCAGCCCCGACCTCCTGGCTCAAGTGATCTCCTCTCATGTCAGCCTCCTGAATAGCTGAGACTCCAGTGCACCACTATGTCTGGCTAATTCTTTTCTTTCTTTTCTTTTCTTTTCTTCTTCTTCTTCTTCTTCTTTTTTTTTTTTTTTTTTTTTTTTTTTTTTTTTTTTTTTTTTTTTTTTGAGGCAGGGTCTCACTATGCTGCCCAGGCTGGGCTTGAAATCCTGTGCTCAAGCAGCCCTCTCACCTTGGCCTCCCAAAGTGCTGAGATTACAGGAGTCAGTCACCATGCCCGGCCTTACACAAACTTTTCACAGTAACTTTACTGAATAGAAAGATTATAGGCAATTTCTGTTTTCTTATCTTCCTTATGTTTATTTTTTCCCAAGATCACTGCAGTTAGAATGCTTTAAAACAACCACCACCACAACAACAAAAACACCAAGATAATTAATTTTGTAAAATGACTCAGATTTTAAGACTGGGTTAATAGGAGAATGGCGAGGGCTATTATCAATTTAGGTAACAGGGTAAAAAAGCTTAGGAGTAATATGGTGTAATAGAGTGATATGCTCTTCTGAGCATGGTAAGTTTGAGCTAGCAGTAGGTCATCTACTTGGTCATGTTTGGTGAGTACTTGAAACAATCACAGCTTGTATAATAATAATTGTGCATTGCAAAATTTTCAAACAGAACAAACATATATGAATTTTTTTTTTTTTTTTTTTTTTTTTTTGAGATGGAGTCTCGCTCTGTCGCCCAGGCTGGAGTACAGTGGCCGGATCTTAGCTCACTGCAAGCTCCGCCTCCCGGGTTTACACCATTCTCCTGCCTCAGCCTCTGGAGTAGCTGGGACTACAGGCGCCCGCCACCTCGCCCGGCTAGTACATATATGAAATTGAAAGCAACAGCTATTCCTCTACCTTTGTCCCAAGCCCTTTGGACTTCTTTCAAATAGTCATCGTATTTTCTTGATTATTATTAAGAAAAATCACATAGGTATACATATTTATTTTACTTATTACAATACACATACTCTCTGCAATTCTTTTTCGCTTAATAATATAGCTTGGAGTGCTCTTTACATCAGAATACAAAGATGTTGCATTATTTGTGGTTGCTATAGAGTATTCCATGGGATGCATTTAATTGAGCCATTTTCTCATTGATCCTTGGAGTTGTCTGTAGTATTTTGCTGTAGCATACAATCTTCAACAGATATTTTGGTTCATATGTTTTTTGCCAGCATGATTTCAGGTAACATTCTTAAAACTGGGATTTCCGGGTCATGGACTATGTACATTTTAAAGTTTGAAAGATACTACAAAATAATTTTCCAAAAATTTGGCATCAATTCACCTCCCAATCAACAGGCTTGGAGAGTTATAGTTTCTTCAAACTCTTGCCAGTGCTGGGTAGTACAAAACTTTCAATTTGTTGTCAATTGGATAGAAAAAAGAAGGCAATAACTTCTAGGCTGGCCATGGAGTCTTTAGTCTGATGGAGCAGTAATACTGCAACTGGGATTCTTTGTGTCTCTTCTTATAGGGCCATCTGTTCTGTTAGAGGAGCTTGTCTAATTTATTTTCTGTTTTCTCTTCTATTCTAATAAATCTCAACTAATTGCAGTAAATAATTTGCTCTCAGTGATTATGCTCATTTTACCTTTCCTTTCCAGTTTACCATTAAGCTAGAGAACAAAACAAAACAAAACAAAACACCCAGCCTAGTAGTTCTTCCTGGCTTTGGTGAATTGCTGAAATCGTAGGAGAGGTTTTGAGCCATTGTTTTTTTCCTCTCTTGAGGGATTTTCTGTTCTTCCATGGGATTATCAGTGGATGGGATGCTTCCTTATCACATAAATTTACTTAAAATCACTAATGGAAAGTGGTTATACCTACACTACTGTGAGGATTATGTTACCTGGATTGCTTTGATGTGAGAATAGCAGCAGTGATGGCAGGTGGATCGAGGGGAGCAATAAATACCACATGGTCATTTCTGGGATTCTTTGCCTTCCTAACTACCACTATTCAAAAATTATGACTTGAGATTTTGCAATATATATATATACACACACACCCATATATATCTATACACACAAATACACACACACACGCGCGCGCACACACACATACACGCATATTGCCTAGGCTGGTCTCAAACTCCTGGGCTCAAGCAATCCTCTAGCCTCAGCCCCATGAATACCTGGGATGATATGATAAGTGTGCACCTCCGTGCCTGGCTCCTGGTTTTGCTACTTCCTTTGCTTTATTGCTGAGAATACACTTTGCCTGTTTTAAGACTTTTTGGTGGTTAATTTTGTAAAGTTTTAGAGAAAGCAAGTCAATTGTATGACTTTTCTCTAACATATCACTCTAGAAGTCTCAGCATATTATTCTCAGGTTTTAAAAAATAAATATGTGTGTAAAAATGTGCATATTGATTTTCTGAAACAGAACATCTCTAATGGGACTCTCGCAATTACTACAGACAGTGCTCCTAATATTGCTATCACACACAACAGCTGCTACCCAGCCCTTTTTTCTTTTTATCAACAATCAAATGTTCATGGAGAAATATTTTCTGTTTCCTGTGTGTTAATCCCTTTCTGGAGTTTATTCTCTAAAGATTATCAAGTAGTACGTACTTCTCCACAGTTTATTTAGCTTCTTCTAGAACATTTTTCTTGCTCTGACAAGGACTATTACGGAAAATTAATCAGGGAGATAAAAGTCATATAGTACACCAAAATGATAAGAGGAAACTTGGGAATTTAAACTGGATTTTACAAGGATATCAGATTTTTGCATGCAAAACAGTACAATTAAAGCTAGTCTTGCAGTTCAAACTCTTAAGACCCAAAGTATAATGTAAATGTTTTATGAAGAAACTTAATATACTTTAAATACAGTCTCTGGGCAGATATTCATAAAATATTTCATGGTAGTAAGTTACTCCAAACTGCATTTTATTGTTCTTCCAATAATTTTCTTTCTGGTTTGATACTTCCTCTTTTTATTACATGACATAAACAAGCCTTTTGATAGGCAATTTCACTGCCATAAACAGGTTTACTTGGTTGCTACAGCACCTAAGCCCAGGACATGTCATTTCTGCATTATGCACCCCTCTCTCTCTCTCTCTATATATATATATATATATATACACACACACACACACACACATATATGTATATGTATATATTTGGGAGATAAAAGATAAAAGTCATACAGTACACCAAAATGATAAGAGGAAACATGGGAATTTAAACTGAATTTTACAAGGATATCAGATAGAGACAGAGAGAGAGAGTGCAAACAAAAGAGAAATTTATATGAATACAGATAAATTTTATGTATTTATAATCATAAAATATAAAATATAATATAAATATATTTTTATATTATATAAATATATATTTATAAATTTCTATGGATATATAATATATAAACATATATTTATGTACATTTTATTTTTGGTTTACGGGTGTGTTTGTACACAAACATTTCTAAACCAAAAATAAAATTATAAGCCTCCCAATCAATTGAATAGATCCCCTCTCAGTCAAGGGCATTCCAAAGTAAATCAGAAAAACTAGTTCAGGCCATGACGGAAAGAGGACGTCAGATATGCCTCATTATACCCACCTCCGTTTGGAATTCAGGAACAACTGACCAGTGTTGTTAACATTAAAACAAAGAGCTTAAAGACTAACAAACAGACTCTTTGCAGCAATAAGATACATCATAAAACGACAGATAAAAGCAGGCCTTGAAAGAAATTGAAGTATTTACCCTGAAATATATTTCTTTGAAGTATTTAAAATGGCCCGGCAAAACTGTCTTTCAAGGGGAAAATCTACATTTCATAGAGAATCCCCTTCACTTTCCAATTTTTTTCCTGATCCAGGATAAATTAAGAGTCTGGCACCTTTTTAAGTCTGATATGAAACATTTACCATCCATTCTCTCTCAAACCTTCTACAGAGAGGCTTGATGTGCATAAGAAGAGCCTTGGGTTCCACAACCCCTTATCTTAACCCAGACATTCCTTTCTATTGATTCCAGATCTTTAGATAATAACTGAACTATTCTGACCAATTCCCAATTAGAAAATCTTTGAATACACCTATGACCTGGCAATACTTCCACCTCTGACCCCCTTCCACTTTGAGTTGTCCCCTCTTTCTGGACTGAAGCAATGTACAGCTTACATGTATTGTTTGATGATGTCTTATAACTTCTGTTCCCCTAAAAGGTATAAAATCAAGCTGTAACTCAACTACCTTGGGAAAATGTTCTCAGGGCCTCCTGTCATTGTGTCACAGGCATGACCTTAACCTTGGCAAAATAAACTTCTAAATTGAGGGAGACTTGTCTCAGTTACTTTGTGGTTTACACATTTTTACATATATGTATATGTATATAGAAATATATATATAATACAAGTCTGTGTGTGTGTGTGTATATATATAGATATAGCTATATAGATATATGTGATGCAGACAGGAGACAGGGAAATATTGGGTAGAAGAGGGTAGTTCTCCGGGAACACCAAGCCTGGAAACCCACAGCCCTAAATGGGAACAGACATTCCTATTTTCATGCCCAAATGTTGCCTTTTGGCCCACCACATCCCTCTATCCTGTACCCATATAAACTTCAAACCCCAGGCTCCATGAGCAGATGGGCAGATGAAAAGAAGAGCAGAAGAGCAGCAGAGAAGGAGAGAAGAGAAGGAACTTCTGAATGTTGAGAGAAGTTTGGCCGGGGATGGTTGGAAAGGAGATCATCCACTGGATGACCAAACTCTAGGGGAAGATTGTCTTCCAACCTCATCCCCTTTCTAGCTTCTCATCCATCCCACTGAGAGCCACCTCCAACACTCAGTAAAAACCCTGCATTCACCATCTTTCAAGTCTGTGTGTGACCTGATTTTTCCTGGGTGCCAGACAAGAGCTTCGGATACAGAAAGCTGTCACACCGGCCCTCTGCCCTTGTGAAAAGGCAGAGGGCCCACTGAGCTGCTTAACACTTAAACTGTCCACGGATGGCAAAGCTAAAAGAGTGCACTGTAACACACTCCCACTTGAGCTTTGAGAGTTGCAGGCACTTACCCCTAGACACTACCGTGGGTCTGGAGTCCAAAAGAGCTTGCCCAGATCCTGCACCTTTTGCTCCCCGTCCCATAAAAGGTTTCGGCAGTGGCAGCAGCCAAACAGATGAGCCACACCCCTGTTGCATGTCCTGCAAGGGACGTCAGGGAACTCTGCCATTTCACATATGCATACACATACATTAATAACTTTTTTCCTAATCCCTTGGAAGCATGCTCTTTCTCCTTTGGAAGATGGTTGTTGTATTCAAATGCAAGAATAGAATAGAATGGAGTCAGAGACAATTAATTTGTTTACATCTTGGTAGTTCTCTTCACCAATAGATAAACAATGGCAGGAATATAAGACAGTCTAATATTTACATTTAGTCATTAACTTCTAATTCTTATGTAACAATATATTACCCAATATTCATTTGTTAGAAACATCATTGTTAATTGACAAATAAAAACATGTGAGGCTAGTTTGTGTTAGACAGTTTATGATAAGTTGTTCTTTTCAAAATATTGAAATTGTAACTTGATATTAGAAAACATATTAGAAATAAAGTTTACCCTTTTCCCTTTGAATGCGGAGTTTGACTTTTTTCCATCAATGATTTTTATATCTGAGGAAATGAGTAAACTCAGAATTACTCTGATTTCAAGCAAGATGAATCCTGATAAAGGATAGAAAGATCAAATATTCTCGGAGTGTAATGTGCATATAATAGCAACCTCAGTGAATGTAGTCGCTTTATTAAATATGTTGATGGTGACAAAGGAAAATATACTGTACATTTTATGTTTTAGTCCCTAGCATATATTTATTTCCATATTTTGTTCTTCTAGAAAGGTATAATAACAAGGAAAACAAGAACTATCACTTTGTGAGTATTTGCTCTATGGTAGGTATTGTTCTAAGAGCTTTATATGTAACTGCTCTTTTAATCCTTGTCACAGTCATATAGAAGGTTTTTATAATTCTCATTTTACTGATGAAGAAACAGGTGCCAAGAAGTTAAGTGTCTTATTTATATTTAAAAAGGAAATGAGCAGCAGAGTTGGAATGTAAACCAGTCAAAGTAGTTCTGTACTCTAAACTCATTAGAATAGTTTCTGTGCTTTGGTGACTAAGAATTAGACCTTTGTTTGAACAGGGCTCCATTTTAACCGGCTATAATACCTTGAGCAAATTATGTCACAATTTCCTCTCTGGGGATAATAATGCCCACCTCAGAGGGTATACTAGGAATTAAAATACATTTTGGGTATAAATAAGGTAGAATAGTGCTTGGTACATAATAAGCAGTCAATAAATGGTGGTTTTTATTATTTATTAATGTAGTTATTTCCTTTGCTAATATGATAAATTGTCTTCTGTGAAAAGGACAGCAAATTATGGCTTTCAGAAGCTTTACTGTGAACAACATGCATGAATATTAGGCTTTTGATTTGAAAAAAAAGTATTGTCTTGTTTTAGTCTCAGCACTGAAAAGGTTCATAACTGCTGACAGAGACTAGAACTACAGTCTGCAACCAATTGAAGAAAAATGAAGTTCCCTGATAAGCAAAGCAGGAGGGTGGGTACACTACAGAATTTTCTGAAGTTACCCATTAAGCTGTAAATATGTACCTTGAGCCTGTCATTCCTCTGGGACTGCATGAATACTTTGTATTCTATGACCTTATATATAATGTTTCACACGCCGCCCGCACTGTACAAATCCCCAGTGTGCTATCTCCAACTAGTGACTTTTTCCTAGCACCAAGCAGAGCACCTAGGATTGCTGTAAGAATTAACCAAAGTGATACATGTAAAATTGTTATTACTGTACCATTTGCACACAGTGAAGGCTTCATGTTTATTCTTTTCTTATTCTCCAGTTGTAATAAACATCCACCAGCAGAAAAAGCATTTGTATTTTATTAGTCTGCATTGTAAGATGCTACTCTATAAAAATTTGGATTCAAAATATTCAGCTCACTGAAAACCCTTTCTTGAATGCTACTTGTCAATATAAAGAGGTCCTGATGTAACATATTTATATAAAGTATTAGTGTTTATAAACTGATAAGATTGGCAGTACACAAAATCAAAGTCTAAGCTCCTACCTATGTACAGCATGTGAGGCCTTCCCCTATGCTATTCCGTTTAAAACATGTAACGTGTAGAAGTTACATAAGTAATGTTCCTTTTAGAAATTTTCCCCAATATTGTTAAGTTGTCCCTGACAAAGAAGAATGAGGTCTCTGTCTACAGAGAATTGTGAGTAAAGAACCCTAGGGATTTTGTCAATTGCCTTATATTTGCATGCAACTAAGAACATTACCAACAGCATTTTCTTTTGAAATACTAATTCTAGCACTATAATAACAAACAGTGTATTAGATGAGTTAATATTTCTACAATATTTATAACACTGACTGGTATACTGTAAGCTTTAATATTTATCATTATTATTCCTGCCAAAAGCAATGGTTCTAGTTAAAAAGCACACATGGCTAATGTTGTTTACTCACAGATTAAAGTTCTTCATGTGATCAAAAAGACCACAGAAAACCTAAATAAAGATAGACTTTTTTGTTTCCTTATAGGAAACAAATGGTAAAAGGAATATAAAACCATCTAATCATTTTATGGAACAGCTACTGGCTCAGCCAAGAGCTCATTTAAATGATCCCATTTGCTTCTGAAAACGTTATATATATTTGGCATTTAGCGTTCCTCTACTTCAAAAAATTTAGACTTTTCAAAGAGATAATGAAATCACTTTCAATTAATACCCAGAATTGTTACAAAGTGGCCAGTTTGTCCTTGATTGATTGCTTTCTGTATTTTGTCAGTATTCTTTCTTCACTGAAAAATGTGAATTTGGTTATTAAAAAAAAAGACATATTTACCTTTTAAGTTGCTTCAGGGACAAAAAATGACAAATGAATGAGACATAGATTGAAGCTGTTTTGGACTCATTTTTTGAATGTCTTATATTTCAGTGCCTTCACATTTACAAAATCTTAATTTAATATATTTTTACATTTTCCCTGTGCTCAGTATTTGAGAATCTCTATACTGCCATCTGCATAGGCTATCTGGACACTAGAAATCTTTGAATTTTTAATTGCAGTGATTTTAACTCTAAAAATATTTGGCCACTAAATGCATATTTTTAATTTCTCTGCTTTCCTATAGAAAACTTAATGAGATTAATTGAGAGCTGGGGTTAATAAATAATATATACATACAAGTTTTTATGATCTTATCTTCACAATATTCATATGGGGCTGAAAAAAGGGAGCAATTAATAGTGTTTGTATTACCAAAATTTCTCCCTTAACCTGCTTCTCTATTTTCCTCTCTTTGGGCTTCCCAATGCTAATGGCAGAAAGGAGAATTCAGTGGCACTCCTCTGAAGCCAAAGCTAAACCAATATATTTACAGCACTCTTTTGGAACCTACATTTGTGTCCTTTTCTATCCCATTCCTTACAGGGTGGTGATGTGGTGGGCAGGGGAAGCAGGGAGGTGGGTGCATGTTTCTCAGAAATCACTCTCTTAGCCAATCAGAGCATGTCTTATCTGACACACAATGTCTTAACTACCTCACGGACAGCCTTAGTCAAAACATATAAGATGACATTATACATGAGGAAGAAAGGCTGATGACAGGTCAGAAAAAAAATGACAAGATTTCATTTAAAACTTATATTATTTGAGATCAGCTTTTTATTTATCATTACATAAGTCTTTAATGACCCCAATACATACATACACTGACCTCTCCTGTCCTCCTCATTCTCACACACACATGAACAGAAAGCCAGCATCCTCAATGCACTCCCATGAAAGATGGACCCTTTAGAAAATCTCTTGGTTGGCAAGTCAGAGAAGGGGCAATGATATGAACTAGAGGAATAACAGAAGAGCAGATCCTAGAGCTAACGCTCAGGGCCTAAATAAGTCCTGGTGGCCCCCAAACCACTTCTACCGTGCTGTCTGGAATAGTCACCTCACTCTATTAAACTATTTGAAACATTATCAAGTTGAAACTTGTGTGTCTTAACAAGCACATTCTCATTAAAATATCTGAAAAACCCAGTCACAGTGAGGAAATCATAGGCATTCATGCCCACCATGGTGCCAATTATTTCACTATAGACAATGCTTTCCTTCTAAGAGTCACCTGAGAACAAAAGACTCACCTGATGAGATCTGAATTCTGACTGGGTGTAAAACAGCTCATCCACTCATTTAAGGGTATAATACCATCTTGTGAATGATTAAAAGATACCAAGTGTTACATGGAAAAATATGCAGTTATGTTTTAAAAGTAATTTACTTGGGGACATGCATACCAAATAAATAAATAAATTAATATCCAGAGGAACCTAGTCCTTTGATAACCTCATATTAAACAGAAAGGTTCATAATAGCATGAAGTAAACTATGTCTTAAAAAAATAAATGGAAATTCAATCAACTCTTTAGTTATCTAAAAGATATTTTGGTAGCCAAAGTGTCAAAATTACTTGAAATACAGAGTTTAACAAGAAATATGAAAGCAATAATATATTTGGAAGTTCAGAATTGCTTTCAAATGAAGCAATATTATATTATTTATACACTTTGAAGAAATGAAAATAGAGAATCATTGAATCATCCAGTTGGATGGATCAAGGACCAAGGAAAATAGACTGTATTACAGGAGATGCTATTAGAACATCTAGTTTAACCTCTAATTGAAATGAAACAATTTGTTTTAAATCATGACTGACTGTTATAGAGATTCTGCATAATAAAAACCAGTCTCCTCCACTAGACAACTCTAATGATTAAGTCCATTTTATCTTTTTTCCAAAACTATCTCCCTTAACATCTATTTAATGGCCCGTTCTGGTCTTGGTAAAAGCATAAAATAAGATTACTCCTCCTAATAGATGGCAGCCCTTTAAATATTCCAAATGTACCTTTACTAAAGATTTTATTTGCCAGGATAAACATTCTAGTCTCATTATTAATTCTGATGAAAACTATCTTACTATTATTTTCATGAGAAAGGAGAGGGAATGCATGTTTGTGGTTGTTTCATATACATTATCCCATTTATTTTCATTAAAAACAGATGAAGGCAACTTGAGATGAAGATTCCAATTTATGTTGTTTTTAAATGGATTTTTAAAAGTATTGGCAGAAGTTCATTACCAATCTTTAGAATGTATTTGAATGCTTGATTTTTGTCTTTGAAATTTAATTCATCAAGTCTAATTTTTAATTTAGAAGTTAACACTTCATTATGCATGTCTAGAGAGAAGTGTGGGGAAACCAGCTGTAGTGAGGAAACATTCACTGACTACCAGGAATACTCTAGAGACATTTTGTTGTTGTTTCATTTAATCTTCCTAAAATCCCTATGAGGAAGATACTACCATCTCCATTTTTCAGACAAGAAATTGGAGACCGGGTGCAGTAGTTCACACCTATAATCCCAACAATTTGGGAGGCCAAAGTGGGAGAATCGCCTGAGCCCAGGAGTTTGCAACCAGCCTGAGCAACATAGTGAGACCCTGTCTCTACTAAAAATAAAAAGAAATTTGAGTTCACAGAGTTTAAGCAACTTATCATAGATTATCATAGTAACAAATAGACTATCATAACAATAAGAAGTAGCTCTGGTACACAGTCTGCTGACCCTAAAACCTCTACTCTTCTCATTACAGTCAATACAGATGACAATGGCACCTCCTTCACAAGGCTGTTGGTACAATTAAGTGAGTTATTGTTGGGCATCAGTGTCAGAGATTGACCATCTTAAGAAGGCATCAGCTTAGTTCCACGTAGTTAAGTCTCTTCTTCCCAGTGAAATCTATTTAGCCTAAACCATGATCATTGGGAGTGGGCTATTTAATTCCCTGAAGTGTTAACAGTAAGCATTTGTCTCTAATTGCACAGTATTCTTGGCTAGTAACATTGAAGTCTTGATTATGCTCCACATTCTTGTTTTCAAACAGGAAACTAGTGGGAATAGGTACTATCATAGGATCCTGAATTAATAATAGAATCCTAAACTGTTCTTGCTGACTCCTCCCTCATATCTACCCCAAGGTCTCCTCCAACCAGTTTAGGTTCCACTCTGATACCTCAGATGAAATGAAAGTATGCCCAAATGCCATCACTGCTTAAAACCCTCCCTATTGCCTGGAGAATACAATCTGGGTTTCTTAGCATGAAATAACTATTGAGCAATCTGGTGTTGGCCCATGTTTTTGCTTCCTCCTTTCTCTTACCTTGTGCTATAGTAATGCTAAACAGTGAGTACTTTTTTGCTGTTTCACATTTCTGCCAACTGCATCATAATATCACACAATCCCAATCCTAGATATTTACCCAAGAGAAATAAAAACAACATCTGTCCATACAAAAGGCTGTACATAAATGCTTATAGCCACTTTATTAAAAATCTAAGAAACTGGAAACAACCCAAATGTTCATCAATTGAGGAACGAATTAACAGTCAGGGTTACATCTATCAATGGAATACTACTTAGCAGTAAAAATGAACAAACTACCGATATATGCAACAACATGGGTGACTCTCATATGCATTATGCTAAGTGAATGAAGACAGACTCAAAATACTACATATTGTATATCCCGTTTATGTGATAATCTGGAAAAGGTGAAATTATGGGAACAGAAAATCTATCAGTGGTCACAAGGAACTGAGGTAGGGGTAGGGCATTGACTAAAAGGGACATAAGGCAACTTTAGGGAATGATGGAAATGTTCTTTATTCTGATTGTGGTGATAGTTACATGACTATATGCATTCGTCTAAATTCAAATAATTGAACACCCCAAAACAAATGGATTTTACTGCATGTAAATTATGTCTTAATAAACTTTACATGTAAAAGTCACATATCTTATTTCACTTTTGTCCATCTATTCATGCACTTTTAAAATAATCTCCTTCATTTTGGGGAAACTCCTGCTTACCTTTAAGACCTCTACCTTAAGTATCAATCTCCTCCAAGCAATTATGCCCTCAATTCCATACTAGGCTGTAGGCTTCTCCTCTGAGCTTTTCAACCACCTGTGCATACATTTGTCTCTTATGATACATAAAATATAGAACCACTGCCTGACACTGCACCACAAACTCCTTAAGAGGAAATACAAAGTTTTATTTATTTTTACATCTGAAAAGACTCAATGTAAGAACCCAACAAATGCTTGTTGTACACCTCACAGTTATGTTTGGAACTTTGCTATCTTCTAATTATAGAATTATAGAAATTACAGAATGTACTTGATTTAAACTCAAGAACTCAAGTCCATTTGACTATTGTATAAAGTGTGTTTTCATATTAGAAATAGTGCAATGAAGTTACTATCACACAGTCTAATTATAATACACCTTTTAATGGTTCTATATTTGACATATTTTTTCCTGGCAAAATGTTTGTGAGAGATATGCTAAATATAGTAACATAAAACATCCTAAAGTTTGTAAAATATGTCACAGAAGTTAATGATGTAAGAGTTCTTTTGCCTTTTTTATATTTTGAGCAACTTTTTAAAATCTCAACTTATGCAAATGTGTGCATGTAAAATTATAAAGCTCTCTGGATTAAGGGAACTCAGAATCCTCATTGGTCAATGAGACATTTAGAGGATGAGGATAATCCATGCAAATTAAACTGCTCAACTGAGCCTGTTTTGTAATATTCCAAACTGCTGACTCTATGTTATTTCCAGAGACAGGAAAACAAATTTTATGGCCTGATTGTGATGCAGAGCTGTTGAGAAAATAGTTATTATGAGATAATTATATCCCAACCGAATGTGAGGTGCTTGGCTGCCTTCTGTATAGAATGCCACCTGAGGTGTAAGAGTCGTATACCACTTTTATTCTAGCAGGGAGGTTATTCTGATTCATAGCCTTTTCTGTTTTTAGGCATTAGACCACTGAAATTATGTTTTTCAATCAAAAGAAAAAATTAAGATAAAAATGAAAGTTCATGATCGACTATAGTTCTTAATTTAACATCTAAATCTTACATTTACATTTACTCTCTGGTAAAGAATGAAAGAATACATCTGTGTCCAAAAAAAGTAGGATTTGCTGAACAAACTAGAAGGAAGAGATTCTGCAATGATTATTCCATCAAGATAGCTACAGTCGCCAATCATAACATTATCAGTCCTTCCATTTTAGAGTGGTGTCTGGGGATGAAAGTTACCGAAGCATTGCAAGGGAATGTTTACGCAACCCAATCCCCATTATATATGGTTGTGACAGCTACAGAATTTCATTTCCAGAATATACAATATTCCCTTTTTATACTGATCACTGATAAATTACAAGACCTATAACAAATAGCATAAAAACTGGCTTTTAACATGAAAATATTTAATAGATCTGAAGCTTTGGAATAAAACTCAACTCAAATAAAATAAAAATACATTGATAGGAAACAGGTTGAGCTATCTAGTCACTGGGTTTTCTTCCTTTCTCTTCCCTTCTCTTTACTTTTCTCCTTTACTTCTGTCCTTCCATTCTTCTCTTCCTCCCTTCCTTCCTATTCTAGTTACGAAGGATCAATAAATGGAGTCACAGGCAGATTTCCTTTCACACCCAATCTACTCCTAGCTAATAGTATTATAGTGAAATTCCATTTTAGTTTTAAAATAGATATAATAGCACCTATCTTTAAAAGATTGCTTGAAGAAAGTGCCCATGCCATGCTATGCATCATAGCTTTGCTTTGAAATCTCATACAATTAAAATAATTAGAATATTTAATTTGCAGGTGACTATTGTCCGATTCTTTTGTAATGTTTATTTTGTTTTTAAATCTCTTAACCAATATTGAAAGTGTTTTTCAATCTCTAAAGTAGCTATGAGAAAAAAAAAATTCGACTGAAGTAAACATTTCAAGAAGCATTTATTTTTGCACTTAAATGGTCAATATTTAATCAGTAGGTTAAGCATCCAATTTCAGGGTTCAAATGCAAGCTGGCTGCTAACAAAAGCATTGGCAATAAATAGTATGAGTGTTCTTTCATGCAGCCATAAATTACTGTCTATTATCACTAAGCTCTTGTGAACAAAACCTCAAAAAAGTTGAATTGGTCATAAACTTAAAAAATGAATGCATGCAAAGTGGTCAGTTTTGCATGACTCATTTGAGAATGAAGGATAATACACCCACTGTAATGTGACTTCTCTCCATGAGGAGTGTTGTCTTACTCTCAATATATTTCATGGCAGGGGCATTTAATGGTACAATAAAAATACAAACATTTAATTCTTTCTGCCAAACACTCAATGGCAATACATCACATCACACACTAAGCAAAGCTAGGCAAGAAATTTGCTATATAGTTAACAGTATTCAAAATTGTTATAATATATTCTTTTATTTTCTTCACTCCTTATCCAGACCTTTTTCCAGCACATAATACTTTTGTTCCACTGATGAAGCATATAAATATAATGTCACTTCTTTCTCTGATACACATAGCTAATTGTATTTTTAGTGAGAATAAACACATAAGTGTATCCTAAATCTGAACTACAGCTCTCAACTTCTAGCTTCCAAATCACAAGCAAATTAGAAAATAAATCTTGATCTGTTTTTATCTTTTATGGAAAAAATGGAATTGTTAACTGGTTTCTTTTTTTGTTTGTTTCTAAACTCAAGACACTACAGGCTGAAAAATAATTTCTTCTTGGTTGCTCCTCATGCTTCCTATCTTTCCTGTTCTTTTAACATTCTAGGTATTGTGACAAAATGCTGCTTAATTCTCTATGAAACAATATCATATTTAAAAATGTTGGCACCATTGAAGTGAACGGCAATCTGTGTTAATGTGGCCAGGGTAAAGCTAAATCACTGTGGCCTCTTTTAGAGATTAAAACAAACAAACAAACAAACAAAAAACTGCTGAGGGCTAGTTGCCTTGTCTCACATCTGTAATTGCAGCTACTTGAGAGGGTGAGGTGGATCACTTGAGGCCAGGAGTTCAAGACTAGCCTGGAAAACACAATGGAACTCATCTCTACAAATAAATTAAAAATTAGCCAGGCGTAGTGTCATGTACCTGTAGTGCTGGCTACTCAGGAGGCTGAGGCTGGGGATTGCTGGACCCTGGAAGTTCAAGGTTGGAGTGAACTATGATAACACCACTGCACTCCAGGCTGGGTGACATAGCAAGACCCTGTCTCAAAAAAACAGGCTCCCCCCCAAAAAATGGTGGGATTGTCTTGTCTTGAAAAAAGGAAAAGAGAATCTATGCCAAGTGTTTATGTGGTGTGAGTACCCCAATAACTACTAATTATAAAACGTGTAAAAGGGTATTTTATTTGCTAAATTAAGACCTACAGAGCTAATACAAAATGTTCTCCTAGCCCAGTCTTATGTGACTCTGGCTAACATGACACAGGCACTCTCTTCCAACAGTGAAAACTAAGAAAACGAACCAAAAGAAGCCTTGCATAGAAGCATGTCAGATTGTTATTGTTATCTGTGATTGTGACTGTTTGGGCCATATCTTATGAACTGACATGACTTCTTAAAGGACAAGAGAGTTAGTTGGTGACCCAGTTGAGCCCACATCAAAGCCTGAGAGGAGTCTTTCCTACCTTTTCAGGCCATTCCAGATCTAAGTAATAAGAGAGTCCCAGATCTTTAGAGGATGCTAATAGGTACTGAGCATTGGAAGAGGAGTAGGGGCAATGGTTTGGTGCTGCTGTTTCCTGCTTTGTCTACCCAACACCAGTAAATTCGCCTCTATTTAAAAGCCTTGGCAATGAATGCGAATTTTATTAGCCCACGTGGATTAAAAAGAAGTAGGATGAGTTGTATTTCTTGTTGTGAACTTTGCTCCAGGTCTGAAGTAAAGCTCTGCAGGATGTATATGACAATGATTTTTTTTTTTTTTGAGATAAACGTAAGACTTGCACAGTCTTTGATTGTGCTAAGTCAGTTGGTACTAAGCACAGGAAAAATAAATATAACACAGAAAAGTTATTTATAGTTTGTATGGCTCATCCACAGTTTTCTTCAGGAATATCTCTGCTGCTTGCTTCTGATGTGATATCTCACATATCTTCGAAGTTGAGAACTTTTTTGTTTTTTTCTACCTCCCCTGGGCCATCCATAAAACCCCAAACATAGTCATAAGAACAGAAGTGAAGAACAGGACAAAATAGTAATGAAAATAAGGAATACAGCCTTTGGGCCTACCATCTTTCCTTCAACCTACAGGAGATCGGCATAGAAAGGGAAAAAACTTGAGTCAAACACATTTTCAGATTGGCTTCAGCTACTGACTGATACATTAAAAACAAACTGTTTTTTATATCAGTTACTATCCCAGAGGCTATAATAGTATGCAACAAGGAAAAGTATAGCTTGAGAGTTATTTCTACATGTGCAAATTTCTATTATCAAGTGGATAATGGATATGAATCTGTGTTTAATATAATTGACCAAGAATCAGATTCTGGACTCCAGTTGCAGAGAGAGATAATAGAATTCTAAATATGCCCATCTGCAACTGATGATGTGACTTCTCACACATATTCTTTCAAATAAATTTTGGCAAAATTTATTTGAAAAATATTCTAAGTCATTGCCTTACCTTTGAAAACACTTTTAGCTAGGACTTTGTTTACTTTGTTCACTGATGTATTTTCAGGTTCTTGGCAGTACCAGACACACAGCTGGTACTCAAGAAACAGTTGTTAAAATAATGACAAATATGCATTTCTACTTAATTTGAGAAATGGAGAAGTCCAGCCACATCTTCAATGCTGTGCAGAGGCTCTAGGTTTGCTGGCATTTGGGCATATGCTATATTATATAGTGCTTGTATTAGAAAAAGGCTGGCTTTGGAAGAAGGAAGTCATTGGAAATGAATAAATCAGGAAAAATCATACTTTTCTAAAACCATATTAATTTTCTTTTCCTTTTGTCTTATCTGAAACATCTGCCATTAGCCATAATCTTAAATGATAATCTCACTGTATTAAAACAATAGGTTATCTGAGCGAATTAATATGTTAATGGGTTAATAGATGAGCAATAATTAGTTAATTTCCTATCCACACTCAATTCACAAAAGTGTCAAGGGGGTTAAGGACAGACCAGTTAGCCTGGGTTTCTGTTGAAGTCTAAAAGGTGAATCACAGTAAGGAAGTCAAGGGTTAGCATGAGGGATTGGAACTGAAAATCATTGCTCAATAATTGTGTATAAGGCTGGTTTTATGAAAAAGATTCAAATACACTCAAATATGGTTGGACATAAGCAGCACAAAGCAGCACGTCCGGAGTCAGCAAAGCTGACCAGCAATCTCCATTCTGGGAAAGAGCCACATAGCCTCGGGTGAGACCTTTCCTATCTTTAGACCTCATGTCCCAAGTCTGTACAATCAAAGTATCGAACTCGATGGACTCTAAGTTCTGTTCCAGCAATAAAATTCTATGGTCTCTTGTCTTTTATCTGATTTGTCACAGAACATTTTAATATCATTGATTTTTAATAGCATAAAAAGAAAAACACTTAAAGCTTATTGCTAACATACTGCATAAACAATGACAGTTTTATTAACCATATGTGTAAAGTGCACTTAAAACTTAAATAGACAAGCCTGGGCAAGTAAACAAGACCCAATCTCTACAAAAAAGTAAAAATATAATTAGCCGGGGACAGTGGTGTGCAACTGTAGTCTCAGCTAGTCAGGAGACTGAGGTGGGAGGATTGTTTGAGCTCAGGAGTTTGAGGCTGCAATGAGCAATGAGTGTGCCACTGCACTCCAGCCTGTATGACTGAATGAGACTCCATCATTAAAAAAAAAAAAACAAAACTTGAATAGACAGCTCTCAGTTTGTACCTTTAAATAGCATGAGAAAGTATATCAGAATTACAGACTTGCTGTTAATAACAATAATGATAATACATTAAAATTGGTCTTTACAAAGTCACAAAATATTTTCTGATTAGAAAAGTTTTATACACGCAGGTAGACCATGCATGCATACACATGCAAACATATATTAAGAAAAATGTAGAAACATTCTCTAATCCTCTATGCAGAAAGATACCATGAGCACTTTAATATTGATCTCTTTCTAGGTTTCTCCCTATCTCCCTCTCTCTCCATACTCATGCCTACACACACAGTTGGAGTTCTCTACCTGTTATATTAATATATCCTACTTTCCTCACTTAACATAAGCATTTTATCATAGCCCTAAATACATTTTACAAACATGATTTTGATTACTTGAACAATAATCGATCCTTTAATATGCTACAATGTATTCAAATATTCCTCTGCTTTTGGGCTTTTGGCATTTTCTAATTTTTCACACTGATTTTAAGTGAAATGTCTTTGTACATACGCCTTTGACTGAATCTCAGATTATTTCCTTAGGATAGACTTCTGGAGAATATTATGGAAAAGGAAGATGGTGGCTAAACTTGAAACTCTGAGACAATCCTGAAATCTAATATCAGCATAATTTGATTAATAGATGAATATGCATGAATTTCCAGGTATATTTAAACTAACTGGTGTTCTTGAGATTAGGATTTTCAGCATTTCATTAAAAGAATTACAAATCTAAATATTCCATTAGATTCTACTGGGAAATATATTAGCTTAACACATTTAAATTTGCTTTTCTTATTTTTAAATTTTCGATTCCTGCTTTTTTTCCTTTCATTTCCTTTAAAATTGATTTCTCACCTCCTTTGTGCTATTTCATGATTCTTACCTCCATTTGTTTCCAGAATTATTTACTGATATACTCTATTTCCTTCACCAAATATATCTTCCTCTTACACCTCTCTACCTTTTTCTTTCTATCAGAATTCACACTTCCCATGTGTTTCTGTTCCTTGTTGATCTTCCAATGCCTTCTTTCCTTCCTGGGACCCTTCCATTTGATCCTATGTATTTTATTCAATCAAAGCCATGTTTATAAACTAGTATTATGGCAGGGCATATACGTCAAGAAACTGGAGAGAAGATAAAGCATATCATTTGGATAAAATATTTTATCAAAACTTTTGATTCATCTGTGTCCCATTTTGTACTGAGATGGTTTCTAGTAAAAACAGTTTACTGGTAGTTTTAAGGAACTGGAGTCAGGACATATGAAGTATCTCTCATCATTAAGAGTAGCTAGTCACTATTTACAACGTTTCTCTTAAATATTACTTGAGAGGACTAATATGCTTTCGATAAGAACTTTGAAATCTTACATGAGCATAAACCCTATCTTTGAAATTCATACTTTATTTATGTGATAAGAACTCATAATAGTAACTTCCATATTCTTTTTTAAGGTATTACTAATACAATCATTTAAAGAGAAAAAAACATTTTGCAGGGATAGAGGTTCACCTCTCTGAATACATTTTTTAAACTGGGGCTGATAAATGAAAATTGTGGAACTGATGACAGAGCTTGAGGATCTGGCATGAATTCCAAGAGAAGAAAAGGAATGAGCATTTTAGGACATATATAATAATAAAATTGTAGTAACATTCATTAGGAAATAATGTTCTAAGTGGGAGATTCACATCTCACACACACCTGACAGCTATGCACTTGCACATCACGTGTTTTTAAAAATATTGGTTATGAATTTCATATTGACAAAACTATATTAGTACATTAACATAAAATTGTATTAATGCATGAATTAATTGTATTAATGGGTGATGCATTTACTAGTAGTTACTTTTTTCCCATAGAATATAAGCAGAAAAGTGACTAATGCATTTGACAAACTTGTAACTATGTAATTGAGAAATACTAACTCACTTATCTTTCAAATTTTATGTTTCTAAAATCCGACATCATGATTCATTATTATAAAGAGATATTTTTTATTTCCTCATAGTGTTAGATTAATAGTTTCCCATGGAAGAGAGGTGCCATATCATCTGTCACTGATCAATGGTTTCAACAACTCATCTTTTCATTCATACATCAAAACTTAACTGACTATAATACACCATGAGTTTGTTTGGTTAAAATAGGATGTAACAAATGATTGAATAGAAGCATTGAATATGGTTTTGGAAGAACAGAATGTGTAGCTTCTGAGAAAGAAAAAAAATGCCACTCCCTGACATCTAGAAGCTGACCTGGCACTCACAGGTGAACCCTGTTACTCTTCTACTGGATATAAACAATCTTACAGAATGCCAACCACAGACAAGTTCAGTATAAAATCATGACAAAACAAAACAAGGTCATTTCATAATTGTGTGTAAGTACAGACAAAAGCAAATTTACCACATTACCCACAAAATGACAAGCTTCCTTATTTCTCAACTAAAATGAGTGATTGGTACTTCCTGTCAATCACAGCTTTATCCTTTTCCTAGGTGGCCCCCCTTGTGGATAAAACTTGCTGAGAAGCCCAATCTTAGAATTGCTCCTGCCTTCTGACGACATCTAATCTAGAGAAAACCCCTGCTTTTAAAATATCTTCCCTGAGATTATCCAACGAAAGCCCAAATCCTTTCAACATCCTCTTATCGATATGTCCCACAGCTTCCATAGCAAGTGCCATCGCTTGTTGCAAGGAGAAATAAACCCAATGTGTTCTGCTGCAGTGGTGTTCGTCCTGGTCTGAGACCTGAAGGCATTGCTTTCCTCTGTACTGACAGGAGGAAGATGAAAACCTCACAGAGGAAGGGCCCCTGTGACAGTCAGGTCTTGAAGGATGAGCAGGAGTCAGGGTGGGTGGAACCAAGAACTGTCTTCTAGGCAGAGGAAACAGGATTTGTGAAGGACCAGAAGACAATAGAGCAATAGTTTGGTTTGTTTGGAATGAAAGGAACATAGGAGAAAGTGGTGGTTTATGAGAATGAAAAAGAAAAATAGAGGAATGAATGAAAACATTGGGAGCCTATGTCACCTCCTGTTAGTGACAATTTATCCTCTAAGGAAAGAGGGGATAGTGGACAATGGTATGTATTCTCATCGTGTAGAGCACATTGGCATAGGCAACATCCATCAAAAAATATGCAATTTATCATTATTTTACATAGTGATCTCTTGGTGATCTAGAAATCTAATTTGTTCCATCTTTGATGCCTTATCTCTTCCTTGATATGAATCTGTTAAATTACAATTTTTGTCTCTTTCCAACTTATGATTTCAAGGAATATTAGGAACAGCTGGTCAGCAGCTCTACTGACCAGCTTTGCATATACTTGAAGGACATTATTAAATTGTCCCGTGCTTTCCCTTTTACAATTGCATTTTCTTTGACGTTTCCCTCACAACTCTCTTTTTTCCAATCTTTATTCATGTCTGTCATCTTCAAAACTCTTGTTGAATTCTCTTCTCTTCTTAGGCAGGTACTCACAGCTCTAGATTAGTCTAGTGAGGAGGTAATGGCTGGGCACATCTTATCCCATTTGTTTATTTTTTATACCTCCCTTCAAAAAGTAAACTAATAGGTAGTCTGCCTAGTAGGATTAGTATTATACAATTATATAGTTTTTATTTTGAAAAAACTATAAAGAACCATGTCAGTATCAGTCTTCATAATTTAAAATTGCTTTCATTTGTTTTTATTTTGAGTAATTATGTTTGGTCACTGATGTCTTAGTTGCTTGTCCTCTCTCTACCATCCCAAATTCAGTGTTACATTAATGTGATGATGGAGTGGACAGGAGAAGAAATTTATTGCTCTAATAGCATTTAAGATCATTGCTGTTCAAAAGCAAGCCAAAACACAACAAAATAAACTGCCAAATAGAATCATTCTTTTCTAGTTTGAAATTGTTTGCTAACTAAAAGTCATATCAAATATGATCCTGGAATTGAAACCACCTTTACAAAGATTATAACAGTGAGGTAAGTTTAGCAGGGCTGACGCTGTCTTGCTTTTAGCTTCACAGGCTGTCTGTCCTCCCTTATTCTGGGGACGGGCCAAGTTAACCATGGGAGGAATTTAGTTTGTAGTTTAACTTTAAAGCAAGGATGATAATAGTGTCTTCCTAAAACTGATCCCATCTTTGTTTTGGGACTGAAACTGCCTTTGTAAGACTAATGAAAAATGACAAGATTAGGCTACGGGAGAGGCCTGAATTCTACTACGATGTATGCATATCATGTCTATCTATAATTGTTTACTGCACCAGAAGTCACAAGATCTGTGACTCTCCCAACTGATCCTATAGATAACATTGTATTGTAGAATCTAAGATTGATCTTTTGAGATGTGTTTCAAACATTTGCATTCTAGTGACTGACTCCTCCCGGATTTGTGCCTCATGATTCAGCCCATCCTGTGTTCCCCATCCAGAGGCAGACTCAGCTCATGCACAAGGACGGTTTTGCACATCCCTATGATTTCATTCCCAACGAATCAGCAGCACCCATTCCCTAGCCCCACTGCCTGCCCACCCTAGCCTGTGAGTTCTCAGGGAGGCTGATCTGAATAATAAACTCCATCTACCACTTGGCTAGCACTGCATTACTTAAGATCTTTCTTTGCTAAATTTCAGTTAGTTGAGAAGAATAAGTTCAAGAGATCTACTGTACATTATGGTGATTATAGTTAATAATATATATTGTATAATTGAAAATTGCTAAGAGAGTATATTTTAAGTGCAAAATATAAGTATGTGAGGTAATTCATATGCTAATTAGCTTGATTTAGCCATCCCACAATGTATACCTATATCATAACATCACGCTGTATCTCATGAACACATACAATTTTTATTTGTCAATTAAGAAGAATTAAAATAAATAAATCTATAATTTCATTGACCATTTCTCATAGGTTGTTTTAAAGCATAAATTAAGGTGATGAACATATTCTTCTCTTGGTTATACTTTTCCCTACTTGATATATTAGTGAGAATATTAAGTATCACCTCATTCTCAATGCCTAGGGTAATTACTGTAATTATTTTAACTAATATAACTTTAAATACTACTTTAGAGTTTCTACTGTTAGTATGCTTTATTTGTGGATAAACACTATTAGTTATCTAGGTACATTTTTATGGCACTTGGATTTGATTGGAATAAGAAGAAATTAGCCTGATCCAAAGCTTTAGTCTTTCTTTGTATTCTTCATATATTAGTCATGGCTTTGGTGTTGTTGAATTGTCCTCTTTTTGGAGTTAACATGCCTGATTTCTCTTTACATTGGCCAATATGAGGATGTAGAACTGCAGCTGGTATTTAGTTCTAATTATTTGCATTTTTTGATAACATTCATTTCAGAAAAACTTTTCGTTTTAAGATTATTTTTTGCTAAGCACAAGATATTCAGACATTTGCCATTCTGCACCATGTTCCCTAAAAGCATAACGCTAACAGAAATCTGCATCTTGATTAATTTTTATAGTAAAAAAAAAAAGTGGCTAGGCACAGTGGCTTACATCTGTAATCCCAGCACTTTGGGAGGCTGAGGTAGGCGATCACTTGAGACCAGCCTAGCCAACACAGTGAAACCCCATCTCTACTAAAAATACAAAAGTTAGCCGGGTGTGGTAATGCACACCAGTAATCCCAGGCAACAGAGCGAGACTCTGTTTTAGAAAATAAAGAAAAGAGGCAGGGCGTGGTGGCTCAAGCCTGTAATCCCAGCACTTTGGGAGGCCGAGACGGGCGGATCACGAGGTCAGGAGATCGAGACCATCCTGGCTAACAGAGTGAAACCCTGTCTCTACTAAAAAAATACAAAAAACTAGCCGGGCGAGGTGGCGGGCGCCTGTAGTCCCAGCTACTTGGGAGGCTGAGGCAGGAGAATGGCGTAAACCCGGGAGGCAGAGCTTGCAGTGAGCTGAGATCCGGCCACTGCCCTCCAGCCTGGGCGACAGAGCGAGACTCCGTCTCAACAAATAAAAAATAAAAAAATAAAGGAAAGACAAATGAAAAAATGATAAAATATTACAGTGTTCTGAAAATCCCCACACAGCATCAGCTCACCCAGGTACACAGACACACTTTACCAATAGAGCTATGATCTACACCAACAGACGTATGATCTGCACATAAGAACCCAGAAGGTAATTTTACTTTAATGGCATTTAGGTTTGTAAAGAGTGGATTTCTTATCTAATTTTACTTGTTTTTAAATTGTAATTCCTAATCTAAACTAACTGCCTCATGTATGCTTTCAAAAGCATTTGATGCTGGAAGCAGACAATATGGTAGAGTGTGGGGATATTATAATAAGGGCCAAGTATGAATAGCCAAACCTGAGAAAAATGGGATGTGAGTTGGTGACATCATGGAGAATTAACTTAGGAGTTAGTGGGTGAAAAATATGATCTCCAGGGAAATGAGTTCAAACTTTTAAAATGCTGGAAAAAAGAATTTTAAATCTGAGAGAATGGATTTCTCACTTTGGGGACATTTTGGTGGTGGAGGGTAGGGGATTGGTAAATGATTTCTGGCTTACTGCGATTTTGAAATATTTTAAATTCATATTCTTTTACCTATGGCTTTAATGTCCATAACTTAAACAGTATCTTCTAAAATTATTGTGATTCCCTAAATATGTATGTTAAAAAATAATGAATACTCGTCAAAAAGACTACTCTATTAGATAATAGAAAAGAAACAGTTAGTAGTGAGGATTTCAATTTTCATAACTTATTTCCCAACTCCATGGTTTCTGAAACTTACTTGAAAGAAACATTATTTCCTTTATCCCTGTCATAGCTCCTCAGGCTCTATTACGCATACCACATCCTCTGTAGCCCTCAGCCTTTGGTACAAAAAAAAAGTAACAATTACACCTATTTGCTGTTTCTTCTGCCCATGAGGTCTTTGTATAAGTACTGCACACTAACCAATCATGCCATTGGATCTCCATGAGGTCTTTGTAAACCTAGAAAATGATTTTCTCTATTGAAACAAATCTCATTATTAAAACATACTGAGACAGTAAGATAGCTAAACAGGAGCCTCCACTGATCATCCTCCTCACAGGAACACAAAATTGAACAACTTTTCTGTGGATACACAGAAAAGCACCTTCATAAGAACCAAAAATCAGGTGAGCGATCACAGTACCTGGTTTTTAACTTCATATCACTGCAAGAGGCACAGAAGAGGGTAAGAAAGACTTGAATTGCTGATACTACCCCTCTCCAATCCTCCAACATTGGCCAACTGGTGTTGACAGAGTCTGTGCAACTGTGGGAGGGAGAGTGCAGTGATTGTGGGACTTTGCATTGGAACTTAGTGCTGATTTGTTACAGTGGTAAACACACCGAGCAGAAGTCAGTGGATGCCCGTAGAGGGAGCATTTAGACCAGTCAGCCAGAGTCAGAGGGGAACTGCCTATCCCAGCAACTGAAACTAGAGTTCTGGCAAGCCTCACCACCTCAGGCTAATGACTGTGGAGTCCTAAATAAACTTGAAAGGCAGTCAAGGCCACAAGACTGCAATTCGTAGACAAGTACTGGTGATGTGTTAGGCTTAGAGCCAGTAGACTTGGGTAACACACGACCTAGTAAAACACCATCTGGGGTGACCAAAGGGAGTGCTTGTACCACCCCTCCCCCAACCCCAGGCACCACAGCTTACAGCTCCAGGACAGACTCCTTCCTTTCACTTGAGGAGTGGGGAGAGTAAAGAGGACTTTGTCTTGCAACTTGAATACCAGCTCAGTCACACTAGAATAGGCAACAGGTGGAGTCCTGACATTCCTCTTCCAAAACCTAACTCTCAAATGACATTTCTAGATACACCCTGGGCCAGAAGGGAACCCATAAAGGTAAGGACTTAGCCCTAGAGGAATTCATCACCTGCTGACTAAAGAGCCATTGGTCCCTGAATAATAAGTAGCAGTACCCAAGCAGTACTCACAGTGGACCTTTGGTGAGACTCAGAGATGTGTAGACTTCAGGTATGACGTGACACATTCCCGGCTATGGTGGCTATGGGGAGGGACTCCTTTTGTTTGAGAAATAAAGAAGGAAGAGTAAAGGGGACTTTATCTTGCAGCATAAGTACTAACATGACCACAGAGGGATGGAGCACCAAGCGGACTCATAGGGTCTCCAATTCCAGGCCTAGGCTCTTGGATGGCATTTCTGAACTTGCCATTGGCCAGATGGAAGCCTGTTACCCTGAAGGGGGCGTTCTAGGCCTGGCATCATTCACCAGAAGCTGACTGAAGGGCCCTTGGTCCTTGAATGAACATTGGCAGTAGCCAGGCAGTACTCTCCACAAGTTCGGGGTGGTGGTGTCCATGAGGGGGGACCCCTCTGCATGTGGAAAGGGATGGTAATAGTGGGAAGGACTTTATCTTGTGGGTTGGGTGCTAGCTCAGCTGCAGTAGAATATAGAACCAAGTAGATTCCTAAGGTTTATGATTCTAGGCCTTAACTCCTAGATGGCATCTCTGGACCCTCCTGGGATCAGGGAGAACTTGCCACCCTGAAGGGAAAGAACTGAGTCTGGCAGGCTTCACCATCTGCTGACTGTACAGCCCTATTCCCTTGAGCAAACAGCCAGTTAGCAATTACCCTAGGTCTTGGGCGAGACCCAGTGTTGTGCTGGCTTCAGGTGTGGCCCAGAATGGTCCCATTGGTAGTGGCCAGAGGAGTGCTTGAGTCACCCTTTCCCCAGCACCAGACAGCTCGGCACAGAAAGAGAGGCTCCATTTGTTTAACAGAAAGTGAGAGAAGAGAACAAGAGCCTCTGCACAGTAACCCAGAGAATTGTTCTGGATCTTCTCCAAGATCATGAAGGCAGTATCTTATAGACCAAGGTGGTACATAAGAGCTACAGCATTACTGGGCTTAGGGTGCCCCCAATGTAGATATAGCTGCAGTGGCCAAAAACTTAGATCATAACACATACAGCCCTTCAAATACATGGAAAACCCTCCCAAGAAGAATGGGTTCAAACAAGCCCAGATGGTGGTGGCTACAATATCCAACTCTTCAATGCCCAAACAACAACGAATATCCACAAGCATCAAGACCACCCAAGAAACATGGCTTCACCAAACAAACTAAATAAGGCACCAGTGACCAATCATGGAGAAGTTGAGATATGTGGTCTCTTAGAGCTTTCAAAATAGCTGTTTTGAGGAAACGTGAGAAAATTCAAGATAACACAGAGAAGGAATTAAGAATCTTATCAAAAAGATATAAGAAATAGATTTAAATAATTTACAAGAATCAAGCAGAAATTCTGGAGTTGAAAAATGCACTGTTGGTGGGATTGTAAACTAGTTCAACCATTATGGAAAACAGTATGGTGATTCCTCAAGGATCTAGAACTAGATGTACCATATGACCCAGCCATCCCATTACTGGGTATATACCCAAAGGATTATAAATCATGCTGCTATAAAGACACATGCACGCGTATGTTTATTGCGGCACTATTCACAATAGCAAAGACTTGGAATCAACCCAAATGTCCATCAGTGACAGACTGGATTAAGAAAATGTGGCACATATACACCATGGAATACTATGCAGCCATAAAAAAGGATGAGTTTGTGTCCTTTGTAGGGACATGGATGCAGCTGGAAACCATCATTCTCAGCAAACTATCACAAGAACAGAAAACCAAACACCGCATGTTCTCACTCATAGGTGGGAACTGAACAATGAGATCACTTGGACTCGGGAAGGGGAACATCACACACTGGGGCCTATCATGGGGAGGGGGGAGTGGGGAGGGATTGCATTGGGAGTTATACCTGATGTAAATGACGAGTTGATGGGTGCTGACGAATTGATGGGTGCAGCACAGCAACATGGCACAAGTATACATATGTAACAAACCTGCACGTTATGCACATGTACCCTAGAACTTAAAGTATAATAATAATAATAATAATAAAGAAAATGCAATAGACATACTGAACAATGCATCAACATCTCTTAACAGACTCGATCAAGCAAAAGAATGCATTAGTGAGCTTGAAGACAGGCTATTTGAAAACACACAGTCAGAGGAGATGAAGGAAAAAAGAATGAAAAATAATGAAGTATGACTATAAGATCCAGCAAAAAAGCCTCAAAGGGGCAAAGAGTCATTAGCCTTAAAGGGGAGGTACAGGGAGAGTTAGGGGTAGAGAGTTTGTTCAAAGGAATAATAATACAGAACTTCCCAAACCAGAGAAAGATATCAATATTTAAGTACAAGAAAGTTGTACTTAGAACACTAAGCAGATTTAACCTAAATAAGACTACCTCAAGACATTCAATAATCAAACTCCCAAAGCTCAAGGATAAAGAAAGAATCCTAAAGGCAGCAAGAGAAAAGAAACAACATCCAATGGAGTTCCAATATGTCTGGTAGCAGAATTATTAGTGGAAACCTTATAGGCCAGAAGAGAATGGCATGACATATTAAAGGTGCTGAAGGAAAACTTTTATTCTAGAATAAAAAATCCAGTAAAAATATCCTCAAACATGGAGGAGAAGTAGTTTCCCAGACCAAAAAACCTGTGACATTTCATCAACACCAGATCTGTCCTATAAGAAATCTAAAAGGAGTTCTTCAATCTGAAAGAAAAGGATATTAATGAGCAATAAGAAATCATCTAAAGGTACAAAATTCACTGGTAATAGTAAATACAGAGAAAAAATATTATAACACTGTAATTGTGACGTGAATACTACTCATATCTTAAGTAGAAATAATAAAAGATAGACTGATAAAAAATAATAACTGGCTGGATGTGATGGCTCACCCCTGTAATCCCAGCACTTTGGGAGGCTGAGTTAGGAGGACCACTTGAGCCTAGGAGTTTGAGACCAGTCTGGGTAACATGGTGAGACCCCATCTCTAAAAAAAAAATAAAAAATTAGCCATGCGGGGTGGTACGTACCTATGGTCCCAGCTGCTTAGGTGACAAGGGCACAAGAATGTCTTGAGCCTAGGAGATCGAGGCTACAGTGAGCTGTGATTGTGCCACTGAATTCCAGCCTGAGTGACAGCATAAGACACTGTCTCAAATACTACTGCTATTACTACTAATAATAAATATAACAATTTTTAAAGACACAGTACAATAATATACAAATAGAAACCACAAAAAGTTCAAAAATGGGGGTGGGAGAAATTTACAGTGTACAGTTTTTATTAGTTTTCTCTTTGCTTGTTTGTTTATGCCATATGTGTTAGGTTGTCATCAGTTTAAAATAATGACTTATAAGATATTATTTGCAACCTTCATGGTACCTTCAAATCAAAAAACATACAACAGATACACAAAAAATAAAAATCAAGAAATTAAAACATACAACCAGAGAAAATCACCTGCATTTAAAGGAAGTCAGGAAGAAAGGAATGAATGAAGGAGAGAACACAAAACAACCAAGACACAAATAACAAAATGGCAGGAGTACGTTCATACATATTAATAATAATATTGGATATAAATGAACTCTCTAAAGACACAGAGTAGCTGAGTGGATGAAGAAAATCAGATGCAATGATTTACTGTCTACAAGAATTACACTTGACCTATAAAGACAAAAATAGACTGAAAATAGATGGAAAAAAATATTCCATACAAACAGAAACTAAAAAGGGGAGAAGTACCTATATTTATGTCAGACAAAATCGATTTCAAGACAAAAACTATAAAAAGAGACAAAGAAGGTCATTATATAATGATAAAAGGGTCAATTCAGTAAGAGGTAATAACAATAATAAATATATATGTATTTAACACGGAACTACCTGGATTATAAAGCAAATATTGTTAGAGCTAGAGAGAGAGATAGACCCCAATACAATAATAGCTGGAGATTTCACAATCACATTTTCAGCACTGGACAGATCATCTAGACAGAAATCTAACAAAGCAATATCAGACTTAACCTGCTCTATAGACTGAATGGACTTACATAGATATTTAGAGAACATATCACTCAATGACTGCAGAATACACAGTCTTCTCCTTAGCATATGGATCATTCTCAAAGACAAATCATAAGTTAGACCACAAAACAAGTCTTAAAAAACTCAAAATAACTAAAATAATATCCAGTATCTCCTCTGACCAGAATAGAATAAAACCAAAAATCAAACACAAGAGGAATTTTGGAAACTATATAAACACATGGAAATTAAACAATATGCTCCTGGATAACCAATGGATCAATAAAGAAATTAAGAAGAAAAGGGAAAATTTTCTTGAAACAAATGATAATGGAAACACAACATACTAAAGCTATTTCACTATTTTTTATTTTATTTATTTTATTTTATTTTATTTTATTTTTTTGAGACGGAGTTTCGCTCTTGTTGCCCAGGCTGGAATGCAATGGCACGATCTCGGCTCACTGCAACCTCTGCCTCCCAGGTTCAAGCGATTCTCCTGCCTCAGCCACCCAAGTAGCTGGGATTACAGGCACCCACCACCACACCCAGCTAATCTTTGTATTTTTAGTAGAGACGGGGTTTCACCATGTTGGCCAGGCTGGTCTCAAACTCCTGACCTCAGGTGATCCCAAAGTGCTGTGATTACAAGCATGAGCCACTGTGCCCAGCCTAAAACTTACTAAATACAGCAAAATCAGTACTAATAGGAAAGTTTATGGCGATAAGTGTCTGCATAAAAAAGGTAGAGAAACCATCTTACAATGCATCTTAAAGAATTAGAAAAACATTAGTAGGAGAAAATAAATGATAAAGATCAGAGGAGAAGTAAGTGGAATTGAAACGAAGTAAACAATACAAAGGTCAACAAAGTAAGTTTGTTTTTTTGAAAAGATAAAATCAACAACATTTTAGCCAGACTAGCAAAGAAAAAAAAAAAAAAAAGAGAGAGAGAGAGAGAGAGGGAAAAGGACTTAAATAAATAAAATCAGGGTTCAAAAAAAAAAAAAGACATTACAATCATTAACACAGAAATTCAAAGGATCATTAGAAGCTACTATGAGCAACTATATGCCAATAAATTGGAAAACCTAGAAAATAGGATGAATTCCTAGACACACACAACATACCAATATTGAACAATGAAGAAATCCAAAACCTGAGCAGACCAATAACAAGTAGCAAGATCGAAGCTATAATTAAAAATCTCCCAGCAAGGAAAATCCTGAGACCTGATGGCTTCACTCCTAAATGTTACCAAACATATAAGGAAGAACTAAAATCAATTCTACTCAAACTATCCTGAAACTGATAGGAAGAGGAAATACTTCCAAATTCATGCTATGAAGACAGTATTACCCCGATACTGAATCCTGACAAAGACACATCAAAAAAAGAAACTCAAGGTCCAATATCTTTGATAAACGTTGATACAAAAATCCTCAACAACAACAATAACAACAATAACAAAACTAGCAAACCAATTTCAAAAGCACATTATCATTTATCATGACCAAACAGATTTATCCCTTGGATGCAAGAATGGTTCAGCATATGAAAAGTAATCAATGTGATACACTGAAGGACAAAAACCATGTGATCATTTCAACTGATGATAAAAAAGCATTTAATAAAATTTAACATCTCTTTATGATAAAAAATAAATCCTCAAAAAATGGGGAATACAAAGAACATACCTCAACATAATGATAGCCATACAAAACAGACCCAAAGTTAGTGTGATACTGAATGGCGAAAACCTGAAAGCCTTTTCTCTTCTCTAAGATCCAGAACACAGCAAGGACGCCCATGTTCATCACTTTTATTCAACATGGTATTGGAAGTCATAGCTAGACCTTTGTTTGCAGATGATAGGATCTTAGATTTGGAAAAACCTAATGACTCTACCAAAAAATAAATAAATAAATAAATAAATAAAAAACAGAACTAAGAAACAAATTCAGTAAAGTTGCAGGATACAAAAGCAATATACAAAAGTCAGTACCATTTGTATATAACAAAAGTGAACAATCTGAGAAAGAAATCAAGAAATTAATCCTATTTACAATAGCTACAAATGGAATAAGGTATCTAGAAATTAATTTAACCAAAGAAGTAAACAATCTGTAGAAGAAAAATTATAAAACATTGACAAAATAAATTTAAATGGACACAAAGAAATGGAAAGATATTTCACGTTCAAGGATTGGAAGAATCAATATTGTTAAAATGTTCAAGGCACTCTACAGATTCAATGCAATCTCTATCAAAATTCCAATTATATTCCTTACAGAAATAGGAAAAAAAATCCTAACATTTACATGGAACCATAAAAGACTTAGAATAGTCAAAGCTATCCTGAGCAAAAAGAACAAAACTGGAGGAATTGCATTACCTGACTTCAAATTATATAGAGCTATAGTAACCAAGACAGCATGGTACTGGCATAAAAACAGACACATAGGCCAACACAATAGAGAACCCAGAAACAAATCCATACATCGACAGTGAACTCCTTTTCAACAAAGATGCCAAGAAAACACATTGGGAAAGTGACAAGTCTCTTCAATAAACACTGCTGGGACAGCTGGATATCTATATGCAGAAGAATGAATCTAGACCCCATCTCTTACATATACAAAAATCAAATCACAATGAATTAAAGACTTAAATCTGAGACCTCAAACTATGAAACTACTCGAGGAAACATTGGGGAAACTCTCCAAGTCACTGGACTTGGCAACAATTTATTTAGTAATATCCTACAGGCACAGACATCCAAAGCAAAAATGGACAAACGGAATTCCATCAAGTAAAAAAGCTCCTGCAGAGTCAAGGAAACAATCAGCAAAGTGAAGCAACAACCCACAGAATGAGAGAAAATATTTGCAAACTATCCATCTGACAAGAGATTAATAACCAGAATATATAAAGAGTTCAAACAACTCTATAGAAAAAAACTCATAATCCAATAAAAAATGGGCAAAAGATCTGCAAAGAGATTTCTCAAAAAAATGGACATACATATGGCAAACAGGCATAAGAAAAGGTGCTACACATCACTGATCATAAGAGAAATGCAAATGAAAACTACCATGAGATATTATCTTGGTTAAAAAGGCTTTTATAAAAAAGACAGGCAATAATAAACACTGGTGAGGATGTGAAGAAAAGAGAATCTTTGTACACTATTGGTGGGAATGTAAATTAATACAATCACTATAGAGAATAGTTTGGAGGTTCATCAAAAAACTAAAAATAGAACTATCATATATTCCAGTAATACCACTGCTAAGTATATACCCAAAGGAAAGGAAATCAGTATATCGAAGAGACATCTACACTCCCATGTTTACTGCAGCACCATTAACAATAGCCAAGATTCGTAAGCAACCTAAGTGTCTGTCAATAGATGGATGAATGGACTTAAAAAAATAAAAATAAAAAAGTGGGCATGGTGGCTTATGCTTGTAATCCCAGCACTTTGGGAGGTCAAGGCAGGAGGATCACTTGAGCCCAGGAGTTCAAGGCCAGTGTGGGCAACTTGACAAAACTTCAACTTTACTTAAAATAGAAAAATTACCCTGGTGCGGTAACCCACGCCTATAGTTCCAGCTACTCATGATGCTGAGGTGGGAGGATTGCTTGAGCCTGTGAGGTGGGGGGTTGCAGTGAGCCTAGATGGTGCTGCTGCACTCCAGCCTGTGGGTCAGAATGAGACTCTGTCTCCAAAAAAAACAAACAACAACAACAACAAAAAAAAAACAAAATAAAAAGAAGAAAGAAAATGTGGTATATACACATGATGAAATACTATTCAGTCATAGAAAGTAATGAGATGCTGTCATTTGCAACAATGTGGATGGATCTGAAGGTTATTACGTTAAGTAAAATAAGCCAGACACAAACAAACAAACAAAAAACAAATTTTGCATATTCTCACTGACTTGCGGGAGCTAAAACGTAAGACGATTGAACTCATGGAGATAGAGAATGGAATGATGGTTACCAGAGGCTGGGAAGAAGAGTTGGGGATGAGAGTAGTAGTAGGAGGGGGAATGGTTAATGGGTACAAAAATATAATTAGATAGAATGAATAAGATTTAGTATTTGTTAGCACAACAAGGTGACAACAGTTGACAATCATTTATTGTACATTTAGAAATAAATAAAAAATATAATTGAGCTGTTTGTAACACAACGAATGAATAAATGTTTGAGGTGTTGGCTACCCCATTTACCCTCACGTAACTATTACACATTGTATGCTTGTATCAATATATCTTATGTGCTTTATAAATAAATCTACCTACGAGGTACCCACAAATATTAAAAATTATTATTTTACAACTTGATATTAAGAGACAAATTCTTATTTTTAAGAGGACTATAAATCAGAAGGTTTTCAATCACCAAGTACAAACCAAATAAAAAATGTAGTTACAAGTACCGGGGCAGTGTCTACTGGCAAAGCATATTAATAGGAAATCTACTTTCTGAATATCCCAGGGTTTACATAAATGATAATGTTTGTCATGCCACTGTTAAAATAACTGACATATCTAAAAGCACTTTGTGTGTGAATAAATTCATAAAATAAAAAGCACTGAGTTCTTTATGATAGAATGTAGAATATCAATCTCATTTCTCTTCTACAAAAGAATCCTTTGGGGTATTGGAAGAATAAGTGAAGCATACAATTCGTACAAACTCCAGAAACTGTCATTTTTATTACATGAGCTTTATTATTTTTTAAAAGATCATATATATTCCTATATTATATGTTTTCCTAACTACTATTTTCAAGTTAGGAGAGAAGATAAGCTCGAGTTTGTCTTAAGTATATTTTAACCTATCATCATCCTTTCCACAACCTCTTTAAGAAGTACTTTAGCATGCTGTCATTTACTGCTAAAATCTGACACAGTTGGCCAGGCATGGTGGCTCATGCTTGTAATCCCAGCACTTTGGGTAGCCTAGGCCAGCAGATCACTTGAGCTCAGGAGTTCGAGAGTAGCCTGACCAACATGGCAAAATCCTGTCTTTACTAAAAATATAAAAATTAGCCTGGCATGGTAGCACATGCCTGTGGTCTCAGATACTTAGGAGGCTGAGGCACGAGAATTACTTGAACCCAGGAAGCTGAGGTTTCAGTGAGCTGAGAGAATGCCACTGCACTCCAGCCTATATGACAGAAAGAGACTTTGTCTTAAAAAAAAAAAAAAGTAATAACACAGTTTAAAACTGTTAACATTTACCCAATTATAGTAAAAATGTCAAGTTTGATAGACAGAAGTATAAAAGTATGGAAGTATAAAATGATAAGAAGTAAAAATTTAAAAATCCTCTCTAACTCCCTTTCCTCCCCCAGACACCAACACTATAAATAATTCTTCATGTTGTATTCAAAGTGTATTCTACAAATTTTAAAAGTAATAAACAATATAAATTTGACAACACAATAGAATAATCTACACATATACTTTGCCAAGTTGACTACAGGATAAGTACCTCGAAATGAAACACTGGATCTAAAGATATTTATTATTTCAGATTTTGAGAGCTATGCTAAGTTGCCCTTCAAAACAAAACAAAACAAAACAAAATGGGTACTGTTAACAGTGTATAAACATACTTTTATCCTCTGGGTTCTATTAAACATTTCATTTTTTTTCAATCATATATGGAAGTGATATCTTGGTGTTACTCTATGTGAGTGAGGCTGAGCAATTTGTCAAATATTCATTGCTATTTTGCTCTTTCTGTGAACTGTCTGTTTGTATTCTTTGACCATTTTTCTCTTGGAGTGTTCAATTTTTTCTATTAACTTGTAAGAACTCTCTGTATAAAATAAATTAATTCTCTATCACATGCTTTACAAGTATCTTCCCCATTTTGTTCTTTATCTTTTGACTTGTTTATGGCATTTTCAACTCCATAGAAGTATTTAATTTGCATGTATAATATGTATCCATGTTTTCCTTTATAGCCTCCAAATTGATTGAGATACTTACAAAGACCATCTTACTGAATATGTTTTTAAAAAGCTTTCTTGCCATTATTTTCTCTATCTTCTCTTCTCTTTATGTTTAAAATTTTGGTGCTTCTAGAATTCAATCTGATGTAAAGAGTAACTAAGAATACAGCTGTATGCTTCTATAAATGGTTAGGCAGTCGTTCTAAGACAATATTTTGTCCAGCCTATCCCAGTGAACAAAAATGCCACCTGAATCAGGTATCAAATTTTCCTAAAATATATTTCTGGGCCTCTGCATTTTTCCATTAATCTTCTACTTTTGTACCAATCCTATACCATTTATTTATTACAGATGTGTTGAAATGTGTTTAATATGTAGTAGAATTGAACTCTCTCAATCTAGAGTATTCAATAAATGCAATAGAAAGTCAGTGCTTGAAGAGACAATTAGGAGCACTTAATTCAGCTCCTTCAGTTTGGAGATAAGAAAACCTAAGGCCAGGAATGTTCCAAGACTCATTTGAAATTCCACAGAAGTTCATGGGAGAGAGGAACTAGAACAAGGATTCTCGCGCTACTATTCTAGTACTCATTCTTCTGAGCCATGCTAATAACTATTAAGAAATACATTCCCATAGACTTTAATACTTCTCAAACTATTTCTAGTCCATGTTTCTGTATGATACGTATTTTTCTATTCTAATTTCTTATGCCTTTGAACCTCCATTTTTCTATAAACTTGTGATACTTCCATTATTATACATACTTACAAACACCCATATCCCATGAAAAAGAGTGGCAGAAAAACCAAACCTGTTTGCCAACATCCTTTATCATGGCCTATTTATTTTACTCATTAGAATCATAAGTGGGATTGTTCTAATGTTAAAAGCATTTTCAAACCAATGCACAATTTAATAGTACAGTTTTGACTGATGATCACCATGGGAGTTGTCTGCTAGAGGCTGTCGTCGGCATGTTCATGAGATCTATGGTTTCGCATGAAATGTAAGGTATTGCAAGCACTACTGAGGGTATGAACATAATACACATCTAACTTCTATTAGATTTGAAAAATGCGAAACAGTTATGTACAAAGAATATGAAAATATGTGATGGAATCACACAATGATTTAGAGAAAGTAACTTCACAATTCACACAATGAGGAAAAGAAGATAAATTTAAGAAAAATTTAGAAAATAGTACCAGATTAAATCATGAGATCAGGTCAGTGTCTCTGGAGGTCTGCCAGAGAAATAACAGCAGGTGTGGAAATTGAAGAATATTAGAGTCCGGTAAGTCACTGCCTGGGGTGGTTTCATATAAAGAAGCTAGACGGTCTACAGAACTAAGAATCCATCTTACTCTCATGCCAATAATAAAAGTTATAATTTTAGACAATTATGCCATCACCCTAGACAACTCTAACTGAAAAAAATACTTGTTATATTAAATTTGCCCAAACCATTGTGGCAAAATTAAGGATTTGGATGATTTCCAGTTGAATGGGGTTGGTCACATGATATTAATGAAAGAAAACACATAGTTTCCCCAAAGCTAAAAGATCTGAAACACTTTAATATAACCAGTGTGGAATGAGAGTTTAAGCCAAAATGTAGCATCATTTCTTATCTAGAAAGCACATTGTACAATAGCAGAATGTTGAAAAGAGTCATATAGATTAGGAACTAGAAAGCATCACTTGAATTAATAACTTTCACCCAAAGATAGTAGAAAACTAATGCTCCCACTTATACTACTCTCAGAGAATTAGATGCAGATGCCTCTAAGCACTACGGATGACTACTTTTTACACAAACAAGTAAGGACTTTTTATTTTCCTTTCAAGATGGGTTGGTATGTGAAATTGTTACTATGAATTGTTACTTTCAGAAATGAGTTTCCATCTTGAATACCAGAGTATATACAGCATGGCTCTTCCATATCATGAACAAAGGCATCGAATAATATTGTCCTCTTCAGTGACAAACATTTGTTCATTGCTCAGGAGTTTCTCCTATTCATTAGGAGCTGAAATTTCAAATAAATGTTCAATTTCTTATTCATATATTTTACATTTTTTCTCTCTCTCTCTCTCTCTTTTTTTTTTTTTTTGACAGAGTCTTGCTCTGTAGTGGTGCAATCACATCTCATGGCAACCTGGACCTCCCTGGGCTCAGGTGATCCTTCCATCTCAATCTGCCCAGTAGCTGGGATTACAGGTGTGCACCACCACGCCCAGCAGTTTTTTTATTTTGTTAGAGACAGGGTTTCGCCGTGTTGCCTAAGGCTAGTCTCGAACTTCTGGGCTCAAGCGATCCTGCCACCTTGGCTTCCGAAAGTGTTGGGATTACAGTTGCGAGTCACCGTGCTCTGCAAAAATACCTTTAAAATTTATATAATAAAACTTCCTTTTCTAAGATCTGTTAAAGTAAAATCCATACACTAAATACACTCATGTGTACAATTTTCTTACACCTGAATTAGAAAGAACAACAATATTGGTCCAAGGATACATATTTCAGTTAGAAAGAAGGAGTAAGTTCAAGAGACTTATTGTACAACATGGTGACTATAGTTATTGACAATGTATTGCTGAAACATGCTAAAAGAGTAGATTATAAATCTCACCACAAAAACCATACTTTGTGATTAATACATATGTTAATTAGCTACATTTAGCTATTCTACTATATATATTTCAAAACATCATACATGATAAATACATACAGTTTTATCTATCAGTTATAATAATAATAGTCCCTTGTATTTATAAAAAGAGCTGCAGTTCAATACATAAATTATTCATAAATGTATACTTCATAAGTTGCTTTTAATAATAAGAAAAGGAATAAAAATAAAATTTACTGAAGCATTTTCATTATAACTAACCATATTACCTCACAGACATCTGAGTGATATAACTTTAACAAACAATTCAAGAGTGACAAATGCAAAAAAAAAATGTATTTTGATTTATCAAATGCAAACTGTAGAGTTCATCTTAAATTTTACTTAGGATTCAGAGAAAATGAAAAAAAGCATTCACTTGTGTCTATTAGATCCAAATACCCTAAACTCACTGGCTTAATTTATTAGCTTGAATGGCTCTTTGTCAACCTTAGTGTTCTGCATTAGAGAAGATGTGCCAATCATCATAGATGTCTTTACAATGAATATGAGTTCACCACTTTTAGTGATTAGCTTTTAGATAGTAACATCCTTAGTCACTAAAACAGTGAGCATCTTTTGAAAGGAAAAGATAAAACAGTAAGCATCTTTTGAAAGGATAAGGGGCTTGGCAAAGTTAAAGTACTGGGGACTGCTCTAAAACAAATGAGACTTCTAGGTCACCAAGAGATCAGTACAGAAAATAATGATAAATTGCATACAATTCACTGGATGGCGCCTATGCCATTATGCTATTCAAGATAAAAAAGAATAAATAAGAGACACACAGTTATTGCTGTATTTATTATTTGTTATGTGTAGCAACATTTTGCCCAAGAGAAATTCTGCGGTGGATGCCTTTCTGAAACTTGGAATATCAAAGATTTATAGTACTCTCACTGGCAAGAGAATATAAGATTAATCAGCTCCTTAATCATACATCTTGCCTGACCTCATGCATTTTTTCTGGAGCTTCGCAACAATTATAAACCTCATTTTAAATGTCTTTGAACATCAAAGATGTTCCATGATTGGTTTTGTCCATATTGATTTTAAAGCCAGACACAGTAGTACATCAGGGGTTGTATGTCAGGGGTCAAATGAAGAGACACAGATTAATAAAGCATTCATTCTGTCCTCAAAGAGTTCCTCCTTTAACAGGAGAGTCAGTGTTTGATTAATTATCACCTTGTGTGATAAATGTAATAGAGACACTTGCAAAGTATTATAAAATCTCTTTGTCCAGAGAGTCATTTCTAGTCCACAAGAAAACAAATTGCTTAGTCCCTCTGGGATAGTCAGGGCACATCTAACTAATCAACAGGGGAAAAAACTTTACACAGACACTTCATTACATTACTCCCAATATCTCAAACCAAATAAACTTTCTTCCTTCAACCAGGCTGTTCTCCACAACGCCATTAATCACACCTCGGTCATCTCTCCATCTTTTCCAGGGGAGGCTCTGCTCTTCACTTTCAGCTAAGTTATTGAAAGATTATTTTGGCTTAGGTAGTTTTTTAAGAGCTTTTCCTGCATCAACTCATTTCATCCTCACAGTGGCTCTAAAAGGTAACTACTTATTATTTATGTTTAGAGATGGGGTCATGCTTTGTTGCCCAAGGTGGAGCACAGTGGCTATTCACAGTACTATCATGGCATACTATGGCCTCAAACTCCTCGGCTAAAGGGATCCTCCTACCTTGGTCTCCAAAGAGGCTGGGACTATAGGCACATGCCTGCATGCTAGGCAAAAAAAGGAATTACTCTTTAACCTCTTTGACAGATGAGAAAATGAGTGCAAGTGCAAAGATCTTAAGTAATTCATCACACAGTCAATGAACAAACTTTCAAAATGGAGCAATCTACTAGCTGTGATGGCTGCTACAAAGTAAATCTAGTGCCTATTGCTTCTGTCACTCACTTTGTATTTCTGTATGTGGTTACAACTGCATGCTTTACATCTTTGGAAAGATCACCAGATAGGGACCACAGACCAAATTTTGGATCTCTTTCAGTGCCTAGAGATGAAAGGATACACTCAGTGAATGTTACAAATAACAACAAATAACAATACTTTATATTAGTCATGATTAAATTTCTGTCCCTTAGAGTAAAAATAGTAGGATAGTAAATTCCTAAAGAAGTTTCTGCAATGTGGTAGGAATACAATTCTTAACATATTTGTTTTCACTGTTCAAAAATTTTAAGCTGAATGGCGCCTTATAGATCTTAGAGGCAATCAGCCACAAATCACATAGAACCCTTTCTGTTTGTTATATAAAGATTGGCTTTATTCTGTAAAATAATTTCCTACATATCATCTGAATATGCTATGTTGAAGAGGCATATCTATTATAATTAATAATGAAGTCTTTTTGCACCAAGTGTGAAGAAATAACTTGTCAATGCATTTAAAACAAAACTTTAGACCCCCACTTCATGTTTTATTTACGTATTCTGTAAGTGGTAGTGTCCTTCTTAGATAGGTGATATTTAGTACCAAATAATCAAGATAACAATCTATGTGTATAAGTTATAAATTTGGGGAAGATGCTAAGAGTTTTTTGTTCCAGTAATATTTTTCATTACCAAATTGTCACTTTATTTTTGTTTTATCAATTTTGAATATAATGTTCAGCACTGCTGAAAACTGAGAAAGTACTTCAGTATTTATTCTTTGTTTGATGTGTGCTATACCAGATAGTATTTACCCTGTTTAACACAAAATAGTGGTAAGATAATCCTTAAAATATATTTATTTTTATAGTTAAAATAATTTTATGGTTTAAAGAATTTCTGAGCTGCATGGCACTTTATAGGAAAATTGTTTTCTTGACTATGTTGGTCAAATTAAAATTGGTCAGAATCCAATGTGTTTGATTTCAATGTATTTGATTATTAACAAGATATTGTACTGACAATACAAAGGTATTTAAACATGAAATACATTTTCAATTATTTACAAGCACAGTACAAGGTGAAGCATGGTGGCTCATGCCTATAATCCCAGCACTTTGGGAGGCTGAGGCAGGTGGATTGCTTGAACTCAGGAGTTTGACACCAGCCTGGGCAATATGGCAAAACCCTGTCTCTATCAAAAATACAAAAATTAGCCATGCATGGTGGCGCACTCCTGTGGTCCCAGCTACTTGGGAGCCTAACAGGGGAGGATCACTTGAGCCCATGAGATTGAGGCTGTAGTGAGCCGATATTGTGCCACTGTACTCCAGCCTGGGTGACAGAGTGAGACTCCATCTCTAAATACATACATACATACATACACACACACACACACTACATTCATGACCTAAGAACTTCATCTTCAATAATAAGTACGGTAGAGCTATAAGAAGATAGGAATCTGCCTATAATCAAAGAATTTAATGTTTCTGTCCGGTATGACACATTAATTCAACAAATACAGGTTGAACATTTCTAATCTGAAAATCCAAATTCCAAAATGCTCAAAAATCCAAAACTTTTTGAACATTGACATGATGCCACAAGTGGAAAAACTCCATACCTAACCTCATGTGAAGGGTTGCAGTCAAAACACTGCCAAAACTTTATTTCATGCATAAAAGTAATTAAATTATTGTATACAATTACCTTCAGGCTATGCATATAAGATGTATATGAAACATAAGTGAATCACATGTTTAGAATTAGGTCTCATCCCCAAGATATCTCATTAAGTATTTATAAATATTCCAAAATATGAAAAAATCTAACATTTGAAACACTCTGGTCCCAAGCATTTCAGATAAGAAATACTCAACTGGTACTAATTGAATGGGGGTATTCACTGTACTAGGCTTTACTAGAGTTCCAAACATCGGTAAGATACAGCCCTTCTCTTTAAATTGCTTATATTCGACACTGGAAAACAAACAATAAACAGGCAGAAGTGAAATAACAATGAGAGAATTAAATAACTCAAGAGAAGAGCCAGGGGCATTCAAATGGGTGTTTACATGCTATAACTCCAAATATGGTCAAGTTTCAGTATAGAACTGTCAAAATCGTAGAGGTTAATCAACAACCAAAGACAGCCCAAGAACCTGGATTGAATGGGAAGACTTGATTCTCAATAGCTATTAGACTCCCTCACTTCTCACATTCACTTCTTCATTCATTGTGGTTCAAATTGATTGTCCCTTGTTGTCCCTCCAACACAGCAGGGTTTCCCCTGGCCTACAACCTTGGCATTCCCCTGTTTCAGCTGGAAAGCCCTTGCCTCACAAATTGCTTGAATCAGTTTTGCTGCAATTACAAATGATACCAAAATCTCTGCTTACATTTAATTGGTCAAAGCAAACCACATAGTTCAAGCCTGAGGTTAGTGGATGGGACATCAAATCCTTTCCCTCAAAGGACAGGCCTCATGTGAGGGCTTTTTGCCACTTCCTTCAAGTTGCTCAAATGTCATCTTCTCAGTCACCTCCCTCTGACCACTTTATGTAATGTTCCTACCCATCGCCCCATACACAAGCATGCAAACTCTATTCATATTCCTCTATTCTCCTCCATTGCTTTATTCCTACCCTTAGCCTCACATTTTCTAGATATTGGGTCAATGAAACAATGAGCATTTTCCAAGTCAAAGCTAAAATGTTTACACACAACACAATTTAAAGATCTCTATATCTTACTACATTAATATCACTTATCATTACTTAAGACCCCAAATCATCCATACCGGCACCATTTATTGTCTACATTGTGACTTTACTATTCCACAGTCTTCATCAACATGACTTTACTATTCTGAGAAACTCTTACCCCAAAAGATAAAAGTTGCAAATAACTTTGTTGTTCATTTGAGAAACTTCATGAAAATCTATTTCAATCAACCATGAACTACTTAACTTGCAAATATAGCATCGATTGATTGTGTATTCCATAAAACCCCCTAAGAAATTCTCTCCTAGTAGTATTTATCAATCTTCAATTATTATACCACTAGCGTTACTCCATTCTTAAAAAAAAACCCTGCTTAAAATACCCATCTGTAAACCAGATTCTCAAACCTTTCTTTATCTCTAAATATTTCTACTTCGCCCTTCCTTGTCTTAGATGTTAAGACTCTGTTGAGGTAGTAAATTTCCTATACCATAGGAAGCAATACACTCAGTTTTGTTTTATTTAAGGTTATTTTGGTGATATTTTAGAGGACCTAGCATTCAATCTACTTTCTGTGAGCCAGAGAGACATGTGAGACACTAGACTCAAAGTTCAGGACAAACCAAAATCCTAATTCACTTCTTTGAATTTGTGCTTAAAATACACATAACTAAAAAGGCTAGAAAGCATTTTGCTAATTCTACTTTCCTGTGCTCTCATCTCCATTGAGTACACATGGAAAGCCAAAGAAATATTTTTGAGCTTATAAGGACTAACAGTTTTATCATTTATTTATCAACATTTTAAAATTACAATGAGAATAAAAGTAACAACATATTATAAGGGGATTCTTTCTGTCACTTTTTTGGCTGAAGCAAAAGAATAGATGGAAAGTATCAGCACATTACAAAGTGAGTTGCTAGACCTGGGTAGGATACGTAAAGGATATGATTAACCTCACTATGAGTTATGTGACCCACACAACAGAGTTTTGGGCAAAGCACAGAGTGCAGTTCTAGAAAATACATACACGGTTGTATGAAGTTAGCATATTGATAACCTACAGTGAACTTTCAAATACTTTTATAAGCTAACATATCATCACACTAACATGCTAGTATGTTTTATAAGGTTTGAGAGGTGCCTTTCTAAAACTTAAGTATTGGCCTACTTTTCCCTATGGTTACCAAGTCATAAATGTCTGTGATTCCTCTCTGCAATTGATGCAGCATTTTAACGGATTTCCCAAATGCTGCTGTGCTTGGCTTATATATCATTATATCTTGGTCATTTCCAAGCTTGTTTAGAAGTAGACAGTCATGTGATTTGGGTGGCACTTAAATTTTATGGATTATAAATCATGCTGCTATAAAGACACATGCACACGTATGTTTATTGCGGCACTATTCACAATAGCAAAGACTTGGAATCAACTCAAATGTCCATCAATGACAGACTGGATTAAGAAAATGTGGCACATATATATCATGGAATACTATGCAGCCATAAAAAAGGATGAGTTTGTGTCCTTTGTAGGGACATGAATGCAGCTGGAAACCATCATTCTCAGCAAACTATCACAAGAACAGAAAACCAAACACCGCATGTTCTCACTCATAGGTGGGAACTGAACAATGAGATCACTTGGACTCGGGAAGGGGAACATCACACACTGGGGCCTATCATGGGGAGGGGGGAGGGAGGAGGGATTGCATTAGGAGTTATACCTGATGTAAATGACGAGTTGATGGGTGCTGACGAGTTGATGGGTGCTGACGAGTTGATGGGTGCAGCACACCAACATGGCACAAGTATACATATGTAACAAACCTGCACGTTATGCACATGTACCCTAGAACTTAAAGTATAATAATAAAAAAAAGAATAATACACTAGTCTGCCAAGAAAATGAATCAATAAATTTTAAGAAATTAAAAAAATAAATAAATAAAATATACTCATTCACATAAAACAGCAATAATACCACAATAATAACCACCACAACAAAACAACCATATAACTTGTATATATCAATCCCCTATGAATCTGCCTGTGTAACACCTAAGTATGAATGAGGTTTATGGAGGAACTTCTATGGTAAGGCACTGTGCTAAATGCTTCACGTTTATTTTATCGTGTAATCTTCAACCCCCACAAGAGTCCTCTGAGGAAGGCACTATAATTAGTCCTATTTCACAGGTATGAAAGCCAACAGTTACTCATAGTTGCCTAGAGGTAAATAGAAATAGCAGTGATGGAGTCTGGATTCACATCCTGGTTTCCCAGCTGATACCAGGACCACAGCTAATAACTAAAATAATCTCTCTATACATTGTTGAAATACAGAGCCTTCAAGTTAACAAGTTTTTGCAAAGTCTTGTTAAAATTCAAATACAATAACTCCTGTACCACCAAATGGAAATTCTCCTTAAGAAAAATTCTATATGTGTCATTACCTCCATATATTTATTCTGCAGTCATGAGACTTTTGGATTGAGTATACATACTTGACCCTTGGAATAGTGATTTAAGGTCTCTGAGATATAAAATGACAAATGTATTGAACTCTTGAATGGACTGCCCAAGAAAAATATATGCTGCTTTATTTTTCATTGACACCCTGAGGCTATACTAAAGGCTTATTATATCTGAATAACAAATAAAGATTAATTGTATAGTAGCCATGTGAGATGTAGGAAGTTACATTGATATTTTGTGTTTAGAGATTTAATAATTTCATTTAGAATAAAATACTAAAAAAGCAACGTTAACAAAAGCCACATGTTTTTAGTATATTTAGAGAGGGTTTTTAGTATGGAGACCCTGATCTCCAATCTTAGTTTTACTGTAAAGTCCATGGCAGGAATGTAATGAGAGTCATATTTGTGATTTAACATTTTCAAGAAGCCACCACATTTTTTAAAAGTAAAAAGTAGAAAATATTGAGAACATCCTTTGTATTCTTTTTTCTTAGTCTTTAAAATCCAGTGTGCATTTTATACCTACAGAACATCTCAGTGCACATTACCCACATCTCAAATGCTCATTAACCACATGTGGTTTGTGGCTGCTGTTTTAGACAGTGCAGATCTATATTCTATGAATTTCCTAGCACAGTTTTTTTTTTGAGAAACAAAACGTTTTTGGTTACAGATGAACTATTATATGCTATTTGAGATTGTCAGTTTAATTCAGTCAACAATTAACTCAAAATGGTGGAGTTTTTTGGTAGGAAATGTGTTACTTTGTGAAGATTCTAGACACTAGGACAAATTCAGGTAAATTTTATTTTACTATTCACTTCTTTTTTAGAAGCTAATATTTGTCATTATCTGATTATTAAGCAGGCATAGAACTAATTATATTGCCTAATAAGCATAAGCTTACTATACATGTAAATTTTACAAGCCCTGCATTAATTAATCTCCCAACATCTCTCTGGGATATTTTACTATTTTATTTATATGAAAAAATATTTAAGAGCTAAAAGAGATTAGTCACTATTTCAGTGTGTTTACTGTTGCTATAAAGGAATTCCTGAGAGTGGTTGATTTAATAAAGAGAGAGAGAGAGAGAGAGAGAGAGAGAGGTGCCAGGTTCTTTTTAACAACCAGTTCTCAAAAAAACTAATAGAGTGAGAAGTCAGTGGCCCTCAAGGGAGGACACCAGTCCATGAGGAATTTACCCCCATGACCCCACCACCTCCCACTAGGCTCCACCTCCCCACAACCTCCCACTAGGCTCCACCTCCAACACTGGGGATCAGGTGTCAATATGAAGTCTAGAGCAGACAAATAATAATAATCCAGACCACAGCAATTATTTACCTGAAATTCCACAACTAAACATAAAACTCATGCTCTGAACCAGTGGTTCTCAAAGTTTGGCTCAAGATCAGCAGCACCATCATCACCGAAGAACTTGTTAAAAATGCAAATTCTCATTCAGACTCCAGACTTACTGAACCAGAGAATTGGGGTGGGCTCTGTGTCCAATAATCAGCTTTAACAAGCTGTCTAGGTGATGGTAATATACATGAAAGTTTAAGAACCACTGCTCTGTACTGCTATATTGCACTGCCTCTTCCCAATAAATACCTACTATAGAATATATTTTAAAAAGTCAAAAATGATATAAAGTCTATCCACCATTACCCAAAGCAAATCATTATTAATATGTGGTGTATTAAATTTTCTTATAGTACTTTTCCTTTTATTAGTGTTGGTTTGTGTGAATGTCCATATTTTATTCACATATACCTTTTCTTTGTTACATTTGATAGTGTATGTAATTATATAAATATGTATATGTGTATGAGCATATATACTATAACAGTACAAAACTATAGTCTTGAATTTTATGTTTTAAAGACAATGTTATATTGAATGCTACAAGTAAGTTTTGAGTGAGTTTTTTTTTTAATTAAAGAAGTTATCATGGGGTGCTGCCTGGGAGGTGGGTTATTGGGCACTGGGTGATGGGGGAAGGCAGGCACTAAGAAGGACATTATTATATGTTGAGAATTTAATTTGTCTAAGCTTCCCAAAGTGCTAACCTGAGATCTGTTAACAGCTATGTTTCTCCTTTTCCTAATTTTATCCTAGCTTGATTTTAAACAGCATTTGTTTTCTATTTAGTGCTGTTTTGAAGGCTGAAAAAATTTTGTGGCAATTTTACTTATTAATGATAACTATAGAGAGAATTTAACAAAGTGGAAAGTTAAAAATAATGATTTTTAATTTTTTTGCAAATTTATTTATCTATTAACACTAAAATCTCTAATTCCCTCTCTCACTACTTCATGCAGTAACAAGGTGATGTATTTCCAGAGCTGGAGGATGGAGTGGCATGAATAAACGTTGTTGGTCACTGGTATTGCAGGAGCCAGGATCCTGACCCCATAAGGTGCACAGTGGAGCATGAGCTTAGTGACTCAAACATCATATCCCTCCCTTCTCACCCCACCCCTCCTCTCTGATCACTTTGTTCAGAAAGTCTTCATATACTAACAGGTGTGACTTTCTGCTCATCTCACACACTGGGGGAGCTAAATTTATCATGAGCTAAAGATACCCTGATTTTTCCAAACCATCACAGTGTCATTTGTTCCCAAATTACTTTATAACCAACTCTGATTCCCCACAGAAGATTATCTGATTACTGAGCAGTTAAATGAGAGCACTTCTCTGTTCTCCACAGCTAATTTCCCCACTAAGGGGAGTCGGGGAAGATCTGGTATGAAAAGCTAAAATAAGCAGCTGCCCAGGTGATATAATGTGAAAGGGCTGGGAAGAAAAGTCTTTTCTCTGGCTTAACCCATTGCCGTCCATCATTAGAGAAGCCATCTACATGACATGGAAACATTTTTCTTAATATTCTTTAAGAACTCTTTGTACAATTAAACTACCCCATACTAGGGAAACTTTTTAAACACTTGGTCAAGGTGACTATGGTCAGGGCTACTAGAGTATATGGAAAGTCGAGACAAAGTAGGGACCCCTCTTAGGGACCTGACAGATGCCCCCCCACCAAGCAAGTCAGAGTCATACAATGCTTTGGTTCCCTAAAGGAACATATGTTCTTGAGTTATTTTTCAGAAACTCCTACCAGATGGAAAATGAGGTCTATCACATAGACTTCAGACAAGTGGGAATGATACAGACTTCAGATAAGGGAGAACTGAGGACTGAACTCTGATCATCTTTCTTTGTTCCGAATTTCTTCCTGAGGACCCTGGAGAGAGTCATAGGTATGGACCAGACCAACCTAACACCTCCAGGTATCAGTTTATGATTTTGCTTGCAACTTCCCCTTTCCTGAAATGTACCCCTGCCTTTAAGAACCCTTGCTTGTAAGCCACTGGGAAGCTCAGGCCTTAAGTGTTAGCTACCCCCATTCTCCCTGCTTGGCACCATGCATAAATGCCCTTTTCACCTGCTCCAAATCTCTGCATCAGTGTCTGACTTTACTGCACCGGGTAAGGGGACCCCAGTTTGATTTGGTCACAAAGCCTTCAGGCAACTTAGAGACTGGCTCTCTCAGTATGTGTGTCTTAGGAAAAGGCGCCTCTCTGACCCAGCCTCTTGCCCACTGATGGGGTTCCTTTGCGCAGAACTTAACACTGTAACCAACAGCAAAACCTAAGTGGGCTGACTAGAAAGCGAGATACGACAGTGCCAGTGTGCTGGCTCAGGGTTGCCTTATCTGGTTAGCCATGAAAGTTTATAATAGTGCTTGTCTATGTTGCCAATAGTTGACAAGGCAGTTTAGTTACTTGAGTTGCTGCCATACTCTTTCATCTATACAGAAATCAAAATTGGCTATATCAGGTGTAGGGGCAAAGAGAATTTTTCCTTCCCTCCTGAAAGCTAGAGTCTGTCGAAATAAACTGACAATAGATAGCTAGAAGGAGAAAAGACACAGAAAGTTATTAATGTGTGTAAGCATGGGACTCATACAAAATATGAGACTCAAAGAGGGGCCGGATAGCTGAAGCTTAAATAACACCCTCTTCATAGGAGAAATGGAGATGGGGAAATAAAGGCAATGTTGAGGAGTAGTAAGTGATTTTTAGGATAATTTAAAATGCAGAAAATAATTTGTAAATGATTCTCTTTGGAAATTGAATGGGACTGGAGGGCAGACAATAGCTTCTGAAAAAGTCTAGGTGTGATGACATTCTTCAGTTTTCCTTCCTACAGAATGAGTTTAATCTCCCCTGGTCAATGATATTTCAGGGAGGAGATTGAAGGCCATCGTGCTCCTTCTGGAAAAGCTTCAGATAAGAGAACTTCAGTAGAACAGAGTTCTAACCTGTGCTTGGAGGTAGAAGCAGGAGAAGGTTAAAGTTCTCCATCCTGCAGTCGCTTGTAAGGCCTTTTAACTTTCTTTAGTTCAAAACACTCAGCATGCCAGAATGCCATACTTTGGGGTACTGTTATCTGAGCCTCAACACTGGAAATGTCTTGTATGAAAACAAAGCAAAATAATACTAGCAACTCAGATTTATACAGTGACCATCATCACAAATATAATCTAATAAATGGAACTTAAAGAGTTTAATATATTTTTATTGTAAAGGGCCAAAGGCATTGACGATGTATTAACAATCATCATGCTTTTTCTTAGCTGCTATTTATAAATATGTAGCTTTCCTAGCTTTGGAAACGCTAACCTTTAACATGGTTCAAAGTAAGCTAGCCTTCAAAACCATATTACTCATAACAATTGTCCCAGCATCACAGAGAACGTGACATTAAATGCTTTTTAATTTGAGATTTTTAAAGTTTTAAATAGAGACCGCAGACTGAAGTATACTAGAGATATTTTAGCTTCTTTTGGATTATCTCTATGTCTCCCTTTAATCTTGGTGGATCAGCTCAGTATTTGTAGGCTTTCTGGGTCTCTGAATTTCTGTATGGCAAGTGCCTGAGTTTAGATCTGACAGAAGATTTAAACTGTCAACAGCAACAGAAAGAAATAACTTACCAGCTGATTTCACAGGGGATCGCTGTGCTGGCCTCTGCCTCAATACTGTGACATGGGGCACAGGTTAGATGGTGACAGCAGAAGGTTGTTATTAGCTCCCAGAGAGTTTTAACCACACATCAAATAATGCCTTGTTTAAAAAGCACTTAAACACGTTTCACATTGTTTTCAAAATGCTCTTCCCCACATCATTCCCGTAATCACGGGAAATAGTGGAGTTGATGAAAGAGGGGAGGAAAAGTAAATTTCAATAAGATTTTATTGGAAGTCAGATCCCCAACTGGGACATGAATTTACAATACAAGAAAGCAGAAGGTAAATATACTGAAGTGAGGCATTGTTAGCAGTTCTCTCTGCTTTTTGAGAATAGCTTAATTGAAGTCCTACCAAGATAGAAACGATCACTTGGCAAACCACATTTTAAAGGCATTTAATGGAGCAACTCAATCCCTAGTGGAACTAACTTTTTAAAATAAAAGAGCAATAAGTAAGAGTTATTATAGGTGGATAACAAAATTGGATTCTCATATAGCTGCTTATTTCTATCATTTTGATGAAATATGGGTTGCTCAGAATTTCAGAGTAGAAGACTGAAATGCCTGTCTCTTCTGCCAGGCTAAGAATTTCTCAGCTGCAAGGCTCTTTGTTTACTCACTAACTGCTCAAAGTTCAGAAAAAAATAAAACTAAATAATAAAATGAAAAATATACTTCAGGTTTATCACCTTTTCAAAATAAAAATCAATGTGGGTGGAATACAAAACTGATAATATTTAACACCCATACATAAAATGCCTTTGGTGCTATGTAAATTGATTACAATGTTTATAAAACTGCCTTTGCAAAATTATAACAGTAAGACAAATGTGACATAGTTGACCCCATCTTGCTTCTGCTTTCCAAGCTGTTTTTGGTTATTCCTGGGTATAGGCCAAGCTAACCTTAGCAGAAATTTAGCTTATAGTTTAACTTAAAAGCAAGGATGATAATAGCCCTTCCTTAAAAAATAACCCCCTCCTTGCTGAAAACAGCCTTTGTAAGACTAATGAAAGGCCACAAGAATAAGATTATAGGAGGGGCCTGAACTTTGATAAATTTCTATAGTTTCTATAATCCCTGACTGCTCAGGAGTCACATGACTCCTGAGGCCAGAAGCCACAAGTTTTGTTGAGTTCTCCAGTTGCTCCTATAAAAAACATCACTACTGTAAAACTTAAGACTTTTTTTAGAGATTTTTTTTCAGACTTTCTAGCAATCAATGGACCCCACCTGGGCCCGTGATACGTGACTCAACCTGTTCTGCGGCCCCACCCAGAGACGGACTCAGCATACAAAAACCATTTTCCACACCTTCATGATTTCATCTTCAACCAGTCAGCAGCACCCATTCTCCAGCCCCCTGCCCACCAACTGGTCCATAAAAACCCTAACCTCTGAGTCTTTGGGGAGATTGATTTGAGTAATAACTCTGTCTTTTCTGTGGCATGGCCAGCCTTGAGTCAAACTCCTTTACTGCAGTGCCACAGTCTCAGTGAATTGGTTTTGTCTGTGTAGTGGGCAGGACAGAACTGTTGGGTGATTCCATATTCACCTTGTTTAGATGATCAGTTTCCTAACTAAGAGAAGTCATTTCAGAGACTGGTACTATTGGCTAAGATTGAAGCAATCTGTGATCATCAATTAGGAGTATAACTTTTCTCAATCATTTAACATTTCAGTACTTACTGACTACCCACTTCCTTTTTAGGCATGATAAGGGATACAAAGATGAATGAGACAGATCCTTGTAGAGGAAATTTTCAGAAGAATGACTTCAAGTATCATACAGGTGACATATGTATACATCTTTATTTGATACTCATCAGTGACACATGCCAGGATCTCTGCCATTAATTAGCTAAATGTGTGGTCTGGGGAGAATCATGTATCTCTGAGTCTTAGTTATTTTTTTTAACTAGGATAAGAATAAATAGCATCATAACCCCTTATAGCATTATCCTGTATTATTCTACTATATTCTACCCTGTGGTTTTTCTTTCTGTCATTCTCTTGGTTCTTCATACCACTTTCCCTTTTATTTCAGCTACATTTTACATTACCAATTTACCACTGTTTTGAAACAGCTCTTTCTTGGTTTGTTTCAATAATATTACACTATCTTGGTATTTTTTTCTTCAACCTTTTCTAATAACTCCCCTATTTCCTTTACTGCTTCCTCTGTGTCTTCACAGATCCCAACACCCAGCTTATGGCTCTCTTTGATTCCAGTCTCTGGACTTTCTCCCTTAAAATGTTATACAGTCTCACCTAACAGCTCTGTGCTAATAGGTTTTAATTTTCTTCCTAGGGTTCCCTTGAATAAGCTAGCCTTCATGGATTTCCATCTTCTCTGAACTCTGGACAGCACATATTGATGATTCTACACACTGAAAACACAATCATATAGCATTCTGTGCCATCACATATATGTCAAGTTCATCTCCCCTCATGGATTGTCAGCTTCTGGAGTCTAGAGACCATGTTTTCTATCAGCATTTTATGTCTAGCACTTGGTGAATGAGGCACCATAGAACTCCATTAGTACATCGTTTGCTGGGTAATGGACTTAAGCCTCTGAGGCTGTAAATCTGGCACCTCCGACACATACTAAATAATTGGAGTTAGCTTGCTTGTGTTCTGGCTTTATAAAGCCTTTATAAAGTTTTTCAACAACACAGTTAGCTTTCAAGAAACCAGGTTTGTTTACATAATTTTATAAAAATAATTTTATATTTTTTTCTTGACTTAGAGAATGTTTTAAATGTGGGTGATTTATTTTCCTATGCTAGGGATTATAAGGAAAAAATATTTCTGTAGGATGCTTACTATGGTGTGAGTGATTTGTTTTGTGTGTGTGAAGACTGTTGGATAATAGAGGTAAAAGAGATTTTAAAGGTTGCCACCACACCCCTCCATCGTTTTTATTGATGAGAAACCAGATTTTTATATTTAGTTGTTTGTTTCAAAAAAAGTGATTAACAACCTTGACTCTTTGTGAAAATTATCTCAAGTACTTCCCCCCACCAAAAAACAAAACACTGATGGCTGCCCCCTCACAAACTCTCCCCACCACAATCCTCAAAGAATTCTGATTTAATTAGTTTGAGGTGGGGTCATGGCACTGGAATGTTTTTTTTGGACATTTTAATGAGAACCACACTGGTTTAAAATGTCTAGGTTTACTGCATAGTAATTTAAACAAAAACACTGAGTTATGGTTTAAAATTATATGCACAAAAATCATTTTTATGAATTCTTATTCCTGGTTTTTAAAGTTAGCAAATACTTTCATAGTCATTTAATATATCACTTAAAATGTATGTATTAAAATTTAAGTATAATTTCAACGCCAAGAAATAACACCGATACATTCACTTTATGAAACCCATTATTTTGTAATGAAATCTCTGATTAGTACTTTTATTAAGCAGCTGTTGGAATTCTACTCTTTGACCAATAGGTGGCACCAGCAATTTCTGTGTTCAACTATATAGCAAGTAAATGGCACAATCTTTAGTGGAATATATTTTATGTATATCTCTATTAGGATGCCATTACAAGCTTCAGCTTGCGAAATTCAGTTTTAATTTATCTGCATGTGTTTCATTTAAGTGCTCTTTAATTACTAGAACGTTTAGCATAATGAATTCTGAAACTATGGATTGATTTAATGCCACAGTAAAGATTTTCTGCTGTAATCTTTAATTAGTTCACTGAACTTGTATCCATTTAATATCAGCAACTATGATATTACTAATGATAATATTGTTTTCAAAGCAGAAACAATGCAATGCACTGAGCCCTCTTTAACAACAGTATCAATCTAAGGTTATTTCTGAGAAATAATTTCAATGTTAAATTAAAATATACTTTATAGTTATGAATATTTGTTAGGCTTTCTGTACGTTTAAATAAAGATACGTGTTAATCTAATACCATAGTACACTACGACTTGAACCAAATATAGAGTTTTAGTCCAGACAAATCATCTAGTTAATTAAGAGTTAATTCACAATTTCCTGCTCCTCCACTTTACATTTTCTGCCAAAATGCCACCACTTGAATTCAAGAGTAATGATAATATATACCAGAAGATATCTATCCATATAATTTTCCTTCGCCAAACAACAAGAAAGATACTAAGTAGCACTAACTCTGGCCTAGCTCTCTTCCTACAGTATTGTTGGTCTCTCTATTAAAGTTCTTTTTCCAAATTTCTGGAGGTTTTTGTGGTTAAATACTAGGGAACAGCTTTTACCATGAAACTTGGCTCAGGCAAGCCAATTCAGCAAATATTCTTTCAGCTGAATTTAGTTCAACATATCTCTAATTCAGTAGGAAAAATTAGTCATACCAAGATAACAGAGTCTTATGTAGGGATGCCTTTTGTTTTCTTCTGTTGTTTGGTTCTTAAATTACCCTTAAGATAGTATGCCAAAAAATAAATAAATAAAAAGGTTTTGAACCCTGCAATACCTCTTTCATTTAGTCAATTAGCCACAGAAAATTAGTACTGAATCTCTAATTCAGATCGTGGAGCTATCCTTATTATCTTAGTATGAGGCTCCTCATATTCTGGGAAACAATTTTCTCAACCCAGAGACATGTTTGTTCTTTATAAGAAGATTCAAGAGGAAATAAGTAGGATAGAAGTATATAAAGTTTCTCTTGCTCTTGGGGGTTTTCTGCAACTTATTTCAAGAAGGCTTAAAAATTGAATGGTTGCAAAGTAGAGTGAAATTTAAGTAGGTTTTCATTGATCAACCTGAACCTGGCCATTTTGTTGTCAGAATTGTTTCCAGAATTTTGTTGCTGTTTTTTTCTTCAGAATAAATACACTATAGATAGTGGGGTGTTTGTTTGTTGTTGTTATTGTTTCTGCTTTTTGGGGAAAAAAGGAACAAAACTTTTGTTACAGTATGACTCACTTTATCTCCTTGCCCCAAAATTTCTGTTGTCCCCAGTGTTCCACAATCAGACATGCCTTCACTGTCCCCCTTATGCAAAGCTCTATTAGGCATTTTGAAACCTGTTCCTCTTAGGAAATGTGTTCTGATGTTTGTTTATTACTATTCGCTCTTGAGATAATTTTGGTACTAATAAAAAACTGCTTATTAAAACAAAACTCAACAACAACAGCAACAAAATTCCCTGGTTCGACCAATTGAACACAGGAGTAAATGCAGTTCAACAGAAGTCATAATCCTGGGGTGCCATGGTTCTCAACCTTGATGCACATGAGACTCACCACCTGGAGGTAGGTTACCAGAGTTAGCCAACAAAAACACAGGGCACTCACACAGATTTGAGTGTCAATCAAGCAATGAATCACTTTTTAAATATAAGTATGTCCCATGAAATATTTCAAACACAGTTATACTGAAAAACATTTATTGTTTATCTGACATTCAAATTTAACTGAGCATCCACTATTTTATCTGGCAATCCTACCTGGAAGGCTTGGTAAAACGCAGATTACCTTTGAATCTGTACTACCTTCAGAGTTCCTAATTCCGATTGGATTTAGCACAGGAATTTTCTAAAGTTTCCTGGGTGATGCGAATGCTGTTGGTTAGAGACTACATAGGGCTATCCTGGAATTTTTCAAATTTATCAGATCACGATTTATTAGATCATGGAACAACATCCTCTTCCCCACAGGGAAGCAGTTTAAGCACGTGGTTTTTTTGTGAGGAATCAGATTAGGAAATGTGGCCGTGGTTCACAGGGCATCTAAATGCAAAATGGCATCATTACAAACAGGGATCCATATATATATTATATTACATATACATATTTTTTCAATGATTGTGGGCATCCAACAGAATTATGCTAAAACTAAAATGCATTCTTTACTTACAGGCATATTTTGTGTTACCATGTTTCACTTTATTGCACTTTGCAGATATTTGTGTATTTTACAAATTGAAGGTTGTGGCAACACGATGTTCGGCAAGTCTACCAGTGCCATTTTTCCAACATGATCACTTTGTGTCTCTGTGTCACATTTTAGTAATTCTCACAATATTTCAAACTTTTTCATTATTATTATTATATCTGTTATTGTGATCTGTGATCAGTGATCTTTGATGTTACTATTATAATCATTTTGGCGCACCTTGAACCATGTCCATATGATACAATGAACCTAATTGATAAATGCTGTAAGTGTTCTAATTGCTCCACTAACCAGTCATTTCTTCCTCTCTCTCTTTCTCTTTCTCTTCAGGCCTCCCCATTCCCTGAGACATGGTGACACTGAAATTAGGACAACAAATAACCTACAATACCCTCTAAGTGTTGAAATGAAAGGAAGAGTCACAAGTCTCTCACTTTAAATCAAAAAGTAGAAATGATTAAGAAAGGTAGTAAAGATGGCATGTCTAGTGATGAGACAGATCAAAAGCTAGCCTTCTTGTAGCAAACAGCCAAATCATGAATTCCAAGGAAAAGTTCTTGAAGCAAATTTAAAGTGCTACTCCAGTGAACATACGAATGATAAGAAGTCAAAACAGCCTTTTTGATATTATGGAGAAAGTATTAGTTGTCTGGATTGATCAAACTAGCCACAACATTCTCCTAAGCCAAAGCCTAATCCAGATCAAGGCCCTAACTTGCTTCAATTCTTTGAAGGCCGAGAAAGATGAGAAAACTTAAGAAGAAATGTCAGAAGCTAACAGAGTTTGATTCATGAGGTTTAAGGAAATACGCCATTTCAATAACTTAAAAGTACAAGGCGCTAATGTGAAGCTGCAGCAAGTTATCCAGAAGATCCTGCTAAGATCATTCATGAATGTGTCTACATTAAACAACAGATTTTCAATGTAGACAAAAATAGCCTATTGGAAGATGTCATCTAGGACTTTCACAGCTAGGAAGAAGTCAATATCTGCCTTCAAAGCTTCAAAGGACAGTCTGACTGTCTTGCTAGGGGCTAATACAGCTGGTGTCTTTAAGTTGAAGCCAGTGCTCATTTACTATTCCAAACGTCTAAAAAAGGGCCCTGAAGAATGATGTTAAATCTACTCTGCTTGTGTTCTATTAGTGGAAAACAAGGCCTAGATGACAGCATGCCTGTTTGAAGCATGGTTTTCTAAATGTTTTAAGCCCACTGTTTGAGACCTACTGCTCAGAAAAAAGATTCCTTTCAAAATATTACTGCTCCTTGACAATGCACCTGGTCACCCAAAAGCTCTGGTGGAGATATATAAGGAGATTAATGTTGTTTTCATGCCTGCTAACACCCATTCTGCAGTCAATGGAATAAGGAGTAATTCTGATGTTCAAGTATTATTATTTGAGGAATACATTAAGTAAGGCTATTGTGTCATAGATTGTGATTCTTCTGGTGGATCTGGGCAAAGTAAAATTGAAAACTTTCTGGAAAGGATTCACCATTAAGAACATTTGTGATTCGTGGAAGGAGGTCAAAATATCAGCATTAACGTGAGCTTGGGAGAAGTTAATTCTAATCCTCAGGGATGACTTTGAGGAGTTCAAGAATTCAGTATAGGAAGTCACTGCTTATGTGGTAGAAATAGCAAGAGAACTAGAATTAGAAGTGGAGCCTGAAGTCACTCCACCCTTCAGCAACCACCACCCTGATCAGTTGGCAGCCATCAATTTTGACACAAGACCCTCCATCAGCAAATTAATTACTACTTACTGAAGGCTCAGATGATTGTTAGAATTTTTTAGCAATAAATATTTTAAATTAAGATGCATACACTGTGTGAACAATTTGCTGTCATTTCATAAAAAACTTGAACAGATGAACAGATTAAGATTTACTTCTTATGAACGAGCAAAGAAAGCGGTTTCTTGAAATGGAATCTACCCCTGTGAAGTTACTGTGAATATTGTTGAAATGACAATAAATGATTTAAATATTACATAAGATGTAGTGGCTCATGCCTGGAATCTCACTACTTTGGGAGGCCAAGGCAGGCAGATCACTTGAGCCCGGAAGTTCAAGATCAACCTGGACAACATGGCGAAATCTCATCTCAACAAAAAAATTCAAAAATTGGTCCAGTGGGGTGGCACATACCTGTCATCCCAGGTACTTGGGAAGCTGAGGTAGGATGATTGCTTGAGCCAAGAGGTGGAGGCTGCAGTGAGCTGGGATTGCACACTGCACTCCAGCCTGGGTGATAGAGTGAGACCTTGTCTCAAATAATAATAATAATATTAATAAAGTACATAAACTTAGTTGATAAAGCAGTGGCAGGGTTTGAGAGGACTGACTCCAGTTTCAAAAGAAGTTCAACTGTAGGTAAAATGCTACGAAACAGCATGACTTGCTACAGAGAAATCTGTCAGGAAAGAAAGCGGCAATTGATGTAGCAAAATGTCATTGCTCGTCTTATTTAAGAAATTGCCACAGCCATCCCACCCTTCAGCAAGTACCACCTGATGAGTCAGCAGCCATCAATAGGGATGCAAGACCCTTCCTCAGCACATTGATTATGACTTGCTGAAGGCTCATATGATTGTTAGCATATTTTAACAATAAAATGTTTTAGTTAAAATACATACATTGTGTTTTTTTAGACATAATGCTATTGCACACTTAATAGACTATAGTACAATGTAAACATAACTTTTATATACACTGGGAAACAAAAAAACTGTGACTCCAATGTGCTATTCACTTTATTGTGGTGGTCTGGACACAACTCTGCAATATGACGATGGTATGCCTGTATTCATTTATTCAACATATATGTTGATCATCTAAAATGTATATACGGAGCTATATGCTATAATGAAACAAGGAAGAATTTGATTGAAAATACTGCCCGTAAGTGGCTCACAGTCTGGTACTTAAAATATTTAACAATGGGTGTTGACCAAGAATGCATTAACATGCCCCTCAGCTGGACTAGACTTCAGACAGGTTTCTTTCTCACTGTAGGCCCTTGACGTCCCTTTTCTTAGAGCATTTTCTTTAGAAAATTCAGTTGTAACTGCTTTCTCTGTCTCCTTGAGATGTAAATCTTTTACAATCCAGAAATTACTTTCTGAAAAACCCGGAGTCATCTCTTTGAAACGTAATCATTAAACAAGATAATGTCTCTATCTCCCAGTATCTGTGAAAGGGTAGGAGCCTGACATAAGTGACAATTAGCAAAAACAGGCAGCCCAATCATATTGACCAACCTCCCCCTAACATCCTCTAGAACTTTTCCATTAGCTCACTGACATGATTTGGATGTCCCCTCCAAATCTCATGCTGAAATGTGACCTCCAGTGTTGGAGGTGGGCCTAATGGGAGGTGTCTGGATCAAAGGGGCAGATACCTCATGAATGGCTTTGCACTGTCTACTTGGTTATGAGTGAGGTGTTGCTCTGGGTTCATGTGAGATCTGGTTGCTTAAAAGTGTGTGTGCCACACACGTTTTGCTCCCCCGCTTCTTGCTTCTGTTCTTGTCATGTGACTGGCCTGCTCCTGTTTCACGTTCTGCTATAAGTTAAAGCTCCCTGAGGCTTCCTCAGAAACCAAACAGATTCTGGTGCCATGCTTCCTGTAGAGCCTGCAGAGCTATGAGCCAATTATGCCTTTTTTCTTTATAAATTACCCAGTTTTGGGTATTTCTTTATAGTAATGTAAGAACAGCCTAACACACTCACCCCATTGTTTAAAAATGCTCTCTCCCCTTTTGTTTTGGCAGAGTTGGTTCAGTCTGCCAGATATGTCAACCAACTAATCAGAGTTGGTTCCAATATCACAATATTGTAATATTGTCTCTCCTTTCAAGTCTTGGCTAAAATCCTCTTTGACTGTTTAACTGGGCTGGTGCAGTTTCTCTTTCATAGTACTGATCACACTATTAATCTTGTGTAGCTCAGTAAGTTAGTAATGAACCTCAACAACAAACAAGGTTAAATGTGGTACTTAATGTTTAATATTTTGAACACCACCTCAGTTTATAGACAGTGGGCTATGAAGGAAAGAGCACTGCTTTAGGAATCAGATGGAATTTGTTTGAATCTCAGCCCTACCACCTACTACTTAGGTGGTGTTGGGGGAATAATATCTAATTTCTTTGAACATTTTTTCCACATCTGTAAAATAAAGGTAGCAAAAACCTACTTTCCAGACATACTCTGAAACAGGAAAAAGATAAACAGAGTAGGAAGAGATGAGATAGTCTATAATGAGCAAATAATTGAGCAGACACTCAGAGAACAGCTGAGTCAAGTTAATGGCAGGGAACTAGCAAAGTTCCCCCAACTGAATTCCTTAGTACTCCTTCAGGCCGCTTGCTGCTCACTCTAAAGGAATAAGGCCTTCTAAAGTGCCAACTCCTCTGGAAGGTGTGTGCTACTACTATCCCTGCTCTTTTTGAAGCCTGGCTCTTTGGCTTCTCCTGAGTTTTTACACACTTGTCTCCTTACAAAATATGTCCCTCACTTATTTCTATATTCCTGGAACCCAGTTACTTTACATCTTGAATATCTTCCTCATATAGAGATGTTTTGGTCTGGTTCATTCTCTCCCTCTGCCAACCCACTCCTTTCTGAAGCAACCGAGCCCCTATACCTTCCTGATTTTTATCCATCACCCAAAATGACAATCATACTCCCTATTGTCATTACTAAGCAAGAGAAATACATTTGCAGCCTGGACAGAGCCCCAGAAAAAATGTGGGGACTGCTATGTGTCACTGCAAACCAAGCCACCCTTCCTCTAACAGGATATAATCAATTTGTCAAAAGTCGTATGGATGCGTGGTAGCTCACGCTTATAATCCCAGCACTTTGAAAGGCCCAGGTGGGAGAATCACTTGAGCCTGGGAGGTCAAAGCTGCAGTGAGCCCTTATTGAGCTATGGCACTCCAGCCTGGGCAACAGAGCAAGACCTGATCTCAAAGAAGAAGTGGATTATTTTGAACATTATTGTCCTCTAATAGGGCATCTGTTTTTCTCACTAAGTAAATCAATAGTCCTCTCAAGCCAAAAAACCACATTTGATTTAACTTCCTCAGTTCAAATTACATGACATTTACCATAACACAAAATTTACAATGTTTGCAGCTTAATTTGTCACAAGACTAATTTTTAATGAGAAAATATTAGAAGGCAGTGATTTAAGCTTTACCAAAGATATCAACAGTATCAAGTAAATACAACCAATATTATAATTAAAGTGATGACACTGAATGCATATATTCCTATCTGTAGTCTGGAATATAAAGGAAACTAGGAGGAGGTCTTTTTTATTTATTTATTTTTTATTTTTTTAGCATCATCTAAAATAATCAACCAACGCTGAGCAATTTCTGTAGATTTAGTACATAGCTACATGATGTAGGATGTTCAAAAATATAATAAGCCTTGGTCTCTGTGTTAAAAGCAGAATTAGGAAGATACATAGTCACATGTGAACATTTAATATGACCTAACAGAGATGACTTGGAGAAGACCTTCTGAGAGCACTGGGGATTTATCTATTCTTTGTAGAGATTTGATCAGACACTTGTAAAGGACAAGGAGAGAGCAAAGCAAAGATAACGGTGGGAAAAAGGAAGTATGCAGGTTGGAAGAATAAATTGACAACCAGATCGTAGGGTTGAGATTGTATATAGGAGATATAAAGATACCTATCCAAGTCCAATGGAATCTAGGATGTAAGAGGCATCAAAAAGTCCTTGTAAAGGGACTTTTTGAGGGGGAGTTTTAGGAAGGTTTTCCATATAGCATGGATTGGAAGTCAGGGAGTAAGGGAGTAAGATTACTTGTTGGGAAATGGATGTAGTAATACATTTTTAAAAATTTATTTAACACAAATACTGAGGGCAAAAGATGATTCAAGAAGACACAATAAAGAATAAAACAAGGTTTGGATCTGGGAGCCATGGCCTATGCCTGCAACCCCAGCATTTTCGAAGGCAGATGGGGAGGATCACTTGAAACCAGTTGAGACCAGTCTAAGCAACATAGCAAGATCATATCTCTACAAAAATTTTACAAGCATAGCCAGACATGGTGATATTAACTTGTAGTCCTAGCTACTTGGTAGGTTGAGGTAAGAGGATAGCTTGATCTCAGGAGTTCAAGGCTGCAGTGAGCTATGATCATGCCACCATACTCCGGCCTGGGTGACAGAGCAAGACTCTGTCTCTGGAAAAAAAAAAAAAAAAATAGAATGATATAAGGTTTGGCCGTAGAATGAATTTCCAAGGGAACATAACCTAACTAATGTTTCAAATAGGTGACATGTCTGTCTAGAGATGTACACTTGGGAGTTATCCACATAAACATGAGCAGAAAATATGAAATGCATGAGCTGATAAAAGTTAACATGTACTGACCACGAAAATGCTGATAACCAAGAGTTAGGGGTAGATAATAGTTCAAGAAGTTAAACTATCCAGGACTATATACATTTTCCAGAGAAGTCGTTCTTAAACTTTGGTGTGCATGAGAACCATATGAAGGCTGGATATTCATAATGCAGAGTCAATAGATCTAGGGTTGAAGCTAGAAATCTGAATACTAACCAGTAGCTCCTGATGCTGCTGCCAGTAATCCTGAGACCATTCTGAGACACACACTGAGAGAGATTTGTAAAATGAGAAAAAAGCTGGCTTTGATATACAACTTTATGATGCTTTTATATCTGAAAAGCAATTTTCAAGTTTTTTGTACAGTCTACTTGATGCTGATATTACATATTAAAAACAAAGTCAAAAAACAAAACACTAAGTTTAGGGGAAAAAAGAGAGGGCAAAAGTCTGCAATACAAAAAAATAGAGCATAAGAATAATTGCTGAGTCATCACCGCATATTAAGAGGTGGACATTTTACTGCAGACATCTTTCAAAGGACGTCTGGGTAAAATGGAGTTATGGAAAAAGTAGATTTGTCTTTATTGCTGTACTCAATCAGAATGCTTGATGTGTTCCAAATATAGTTATCTTCAATAGATCCATGGCAGTATCATTTCAGCTAGTCATATTCTTGGCAAGTTTTACATACTATATAACTTCTGTCTATAATATGAAACAGAGTTAGAGGATTGTCTAAATCTTGAAAGAACATTTAAAAATTAATCAGCTTCCCACTTTTAATTGAAAATTATACTATATATATAATTTTTATCATTCCTGTGAGATTTTTACTTTTTCATGATTCCTACCAATTATTTCCACTGTAAATCTTTTTTCACAGACGAAATTTATAGAATTTTATAGAAATTTAGAAATCTATGTGAAGAAAAGGGATCAATGATCTCTTTCCAATGGGATCAATGAAATGATCTCTTTCCAATAAAATGACGAATAACAGCTCTAGAGATATTTAATACAATTAATCCCTCAAAAAATTGTATGTGAAAATTTCCAAGTTTAACAGCATTAGTCTCATTAAGCAACCTGTATTTTATTAGGTATATACAGCACTTGCGAGGCATTGTAAAACCTTACAACTCCAGTTCCCTCTGGTGGCAGAACATTCAAAATGAGACTGTCAGCAACTCTGGAGAGAGCTGTGGCAGGCTTGCTTGCATTTATAGCCTCCAGATGAGAATTACAAAGAGTTTTTTCCTGTGGGCTGTGATGGCTTTGGAAACCGCTTCTCATCTACATCCTTGGAGCAAGTAACTACTGCTGAGGATGGAGAAGAAAGGAAGCTGATTTTATGTTTTTGTTGTTGTTGTTGCTGTTTTCAGGAAAAAAACAAATTAGAGAGTTACTTAATGAAGCTTAAGAACATATCTGCAGGTGACTTGGAAAATCATTTTCAAATTACGTATCTACTACATCTTTTAAGCCAAGACACAGCAAAAAGCAGAGAAAAGAACAAAAGAAGACAATGGAATAGAAAAAAATGATAAGGAGGATAACCCCTATTGTGCTCATTGCAAGAGTCTCTCAGGCATGAAAGAAACATTGGGCAAGGTGACTTAGAGACCTGGCATTCAGAAAGATCATCTTATATAGATAAAAGTGTTATTTTAACATATTTTTAAAATCAAGGGTATTTCAGGCAAATTGAGGCAGTTGAGTTTCCAAAAATCAAAGTACATTGTAGAGGTTTAACAGCTAGTTAAGCACTAGAATGAGGATTCAACCACAAACTTTTGACTAGAAGCCAATTTTTTGGTATATAACACTTTACAAACGTAGGGTCTAAAGCTGGGAAGGACAAAAGGCAATTCTGGGTTACTGCACTCTAAGAGGCATATGCTTGAAAGAATGCCAGATGTGATCAAATGGCTGAACATGTTCTATTTTCTGTAACATGAAGCTTAAATATGCTACTGATTTTTGTAATCCTAGTGAAATGCAGCCTCTTAAATATAATCATATGTGCTTTTGCTTTTGAATCTTGAAGCCAAGAAATCTGTAGGATTATGTTCCCTCAGGGTTCAGAAATTTTAAGAATCCAAGAGGATAGGGCTTAACTTTAAACTCTTTCTAATACACAGATTTTAAAAGTCATTTGGAGGTGTAAATGTCATGGAGGACATATAAATGCGTGAAACATTGACATTTTTAAAAAAATGATAAGCCCTCAGATTTCAATTTCTCAAACAATAATAAAACAGAAAGTATCCTTTGCGTGTCCAAGTGGTGACTATGATTTATTTATTTAAGTTTGCATAGCATTCATTGCTTTGTAACTACCTAACAACCATTACTTACTTCCACTCCTTTATCTTTGTTATTAATGGAATCTAGATTTTGTTTACCATCCTCTGAGGGACCTTAATCTTCAGAGAGGATAGGCACCAGCACCAGTAATGACTAGCCAAATCCAATCATGGTCGTCTAATTCCTTCTACTAGTAATTAGTTCAGGTGGAATATGTGATGCAATTATGGCCAATAAGACAAGAGAGTAAATCTTGTCTTATCGCTAAGAGGCTCTGGGAAAATTTCTTTGCTCTTAAACATATACATAAAGAAAGGATTTGACTTCTTAATGGAACTACCTAATTTTGCACTTCTTATTATTCATACATATCCTTGTTGTTTAGACTATTTTAGTCATTTTTTGGCTATTTCCATGCAAAAGCATGCTAATTGATATATATTCATGTGCTGTATAATCAATTTTCAGTCAACAATGGATCACACATATAAGAAGGTGGTCTCATAAGGTTATAATACCATATTTTTGCTGTTTCTTTATATCTTTATTGATATTAGATACACAAATACTGTTGTGTTCCAATAGCTCATAGTCTTCAGTACAGTAACATGCTATACAGGTTTGTAGCCCAGGAGCAATAGGTTATGCCACATAGCCTAAGTGTATAGTAGGTTGTATGATCTAGGTTTGTGTAAGTGCACTTGATGTTCACACAATAATGAAATCACCTAATGATGCATTTTTTCAGAATGGATCCTGTCCTTAAGCAACACATACTGTAGTTTGCCTCTGAGATTTTACATCTTATGATGGGGTCAGCCATACGGCAAAACTTAGGTTGAAGTAGGCCAGGATAGTCTTTATCCATCTCCTCCATGATAGCTGGAATCTTCAGAGCCCAACTCATTCCCATGATAAATCCATAGGCCCTTACTGACCACTTACAAATGGATATCCATGTGTCAAAAGCCATAGGGCATATCCTCTACCCTCTTATATAGCTCCTAATATGGGACTTCAAATAGTCTGGCAAGGTCCTGGGCACCCCACTAGATCACATATCACATACTTTTAATAGTTGCTGCGTATGTTGGCCTCTTCCAATTTTTTATCCTCCTACTAATGACTTATTTTCTTAGAATTCTCTTTCTCTATTGAAAAATGGTGATAGATACAATGAGATAATTAAATCATAATGAAAATACTATTCCTATCCAAATAGTTAAAATTATTCATTTTCAATAGGTTGCCTTTGAGAACTTAGCTCTGATTTAAGAAGATCAATAGTTTCAATTAATGTTCAATTGTATTTTAGGACGTTCTCCCAGGTAATAATCTACATCATATACCAGAATCATTTGCATACACACAAACATATGTTTGCCCCCTTAGCATGGTCTATGTTTTCAAATTAACAGTACAGTAAGTGTTCTGGAAGATAAAGGGTGCCATTCGTGCACAGCAGAGAAAATTACTTTAGTATCTGCACGTGGGTCCTTAATCCTCTTAGAGGATTTTTATATACATCTGCATGGGCTGAATTTTTATAAGTTTATATTCATATCACATATATTTAAAAATTATAAATAATATAAGATCTAACCATGAATTGGAACGAGAGAGAAAAGATGGAAAAGAAGTTATATCTGGCAAGAACCTCTACTATGCCCATAATAGAATGACTCTTAATAAGATGAATTCTATCCATGTGGGAAAAATACACTCCAGCTAAAATATTTATATGCAGAATTACTTTCAGTTACAATTTTTACAAGGTGACCTACTGTTAATTGCATTAAACAAATTAAAGGCCCAGTTTAAATATCCCTTACTAAGATAATAGCACTTTTATTTTTTATAATAGCATAAACTAACACTGTCTGACTTTAAATATGACAACCAAAGATTCTTTTTTCAAGCTTTTTCTGTCAAGTTTTCAAGTCTGGCTTTTGTTCAAGAGAGAGCTCATACTGATTGTGCATGTCTGCTATTATGATATATATTCAATTTTAAAGACTTTTTATCAAGACTCCAGTGTGCCTGAGAAAAAGATACTCACCTCACGGTCTGATGTTTGTCTCTGATTTAAAACAGTCTTCAAACACCTTGTCAGAATCTGCCAGTGTATTGCTTTAGGCAACAAGTTTCTAACAATGCCCCACCGGAGTACAGGAGAAAGTGCTTTCTGTCAAATGCAGCACCTCCCTAACTCTTTTTTCTTCTTTTAAAATCTTTAGACAAATAGAGCACTAAAATCTTGAGTCCATGGCTTAATGTGGATAGCACTACATTTTACTGATCACAAAGGGCACACTCATAAACCAGTACTGCAGAAACAATGTTAGAGAAGAATGAACAATGATACTCTGAAAACTATTCTCTCCAAAAAGAGGTTATCTTTTGAGGCAGTTCTTTAAATTATTCAACCTGGGGTTTTATAACCACAGGAGTTATTCAGAGAGCCACAGAATGGGGCTAAGTTAATTGCTTAATGTATATGTTCAATAAATCCAGAAATATTTACTGACCACCTCCCAGATGTCAGGCAGTGGACAGTCAAAAATGACTAGGACAGGAAATCTTCTGATTTCATGGGGTCTATTGGGGAAGATGATGAATTAAGCAGAAACTATAAGGCTGATCTGGAAGCATGTGTTGGAAACAACTACTTTTACTGGAAAGAGGGGAGGAAGAGAAAGAAAAGGCTTCTAGAAGGAAACGACACTTAATCTAAGATCCCAGGAGAAGCCAAATAGAGGAAGTATTTGAGGTTTCTTCAGATGTGGGTTGTGCTAGGGCATTAAATGGAAGAGGAAATGGAAGTAGTAAATATAAAGTAGTTCGTATGTGCCTTAGGTCTTATGTTTATAAGCTCATCTGATCCTCACAACCAAGTATCAATGAGTTGGATAGTATCCCCATTTAACAGAAGGGGAGACTTAGCTAGGTTCAGAGAGACTTGATAAAGTGCCCAGGTTCATTCATCCGGTAAGCAGCAAAGCCAGCAGTTAAACTCAGGTAAATCACAGTCCAAGGAACTTGCTCTCTCCACCAAACAATTCTTGCTATTCCAAGAAAGAAAGGGCGAATATGGGGGGAAAAAACCATCAATGATGCAAATTGACAGTATAACTTTTCATTATCTGTGATATTCATGTAATAGGAAGGTGTTGGAGCTCAGAAACAGATACCTCAAAATATTGTCCTTTGACATGCCAGGCTAAAGAAGCAGCCTCAAAGTCTCTCTGAGAATTAAACTGAGCCTTTGTTGAGGGCTAAAAAAATAACTTTTGGGTTACATGCTCTGTCCCTAGGAATTCAACTGTTTTTCAGTTTTGATGCAGATCAGTCCAGAAATCCCCATCTCAATTGTTCCCACCTCTCCATTAGCTTCTCAGCCCAATCCTTCAAAGCAAGCCCTGCAGGTCACTGATTCCCATCTTTAAACAATTTTTATGAATTTATGGAGTGCAAGTGCTATTTTGTTACATGCATAGATTGAGTGGTGGGCAAGTCAGGACTTTAGAGTATCCATCACCCAAATAACAGGCATTGTACTAATATTTACTCCTATCTTGAGATTACCCAGGAAGGTTGACAGTGGACTCCCTGAAACTGCCAATTCCTTAATCATGGCTGGCAGCAATAAATGGTGCAGCAGTTTCCCATCTGTGTCCTTCAGTACCTTGCTCCTCAGGGGGTGGTCCCTGAACCAGCAGCATCAGCATCACCTGGGAGTTTATTTAAAATATACAATCTCAGACCTCACCCCAGACCTACTGAATAAGAATTCATATTTAACAAAATCCTCATGTAATTTGTAAGCACTCTCAAGTTTGGAAAGCCCTGGTTTAGAACAGCAATGCTGTTTCATGATAATAAATATAAGTTTTCCTCTGCAGAGCTTCTCTATCCCTATATTAATATTATTGTATTAATATTCACTGAGATTCTCTAAGAGGGGCCTATTAAAAACAGTGTTGTTCAAATATATTTCACCTCCCTCCCAACAGCCATGTATATTGTGCAGAATTGGGAGTGGAGTGGGAGATTAAGAAAATTACAGGATCGCTAATCTAAAGAATCAATTCTAGAAGTGCTGAAGCATTAGAGTAAGGGTTTTTATGGCTAGACAGATTTGAATTTGCATATCAACTTTTTTTTTTTTTTTTTTGAGTAGCTGTGTGGACTTGTCCATGATACATAACCTGTCTGAGCCTCAAGCACTCACTAGTAAATTGGAGATGATAATACCTGCTTTGCAGGACCTTTGTTAGCATCAAGGTGCCTAGCACAAATAGTCCATCAGTAAGTAGTGGCTTCAGTTTCAGTTATTTTTATCTAGGATAATGTAAAGTTAAAGATACACCAGCTGATTACTATGCAAATAACTAATGGATTAGCAGATATTTATGTCTATGATTAATCTATTAGTCTTTATCACACTAATATTTTCTAATATTTTTACAACACAAATATTTAAACACAAATAGAAAATTGTACAATGCAATTTTCCTCTTTTTTCTGGGTCTAGAAATTACATAAATTGTAGAACATTTTGAAAATTTCAAGAAACCACAAAAATAAAAACAAAAATCATCTTTAATTTCACTACTCAGAGATAAAGACTATGAACATTTTAGGGTCTATCTCACCTATATTTATCAATGCATATATATGTGTGTGTGTTGATGTGTGCAAACTTAGTATAAAACTGCAATGACTGTTTTCTAACTTGTTATGTTCACCACTAAGAGCACAGACATTAGAGTCAGACTGTCTGTGTTCAAATCCTGGCTCTGTCCCAAAGCAGCTGTGTGATCTTCACTAACACACGTAGTCTTGTATGCTTCAGCTTCTTCACCTAGAGAATGGAAAATATAATAGCATCTACCTTGCAGGGTTGTTGGAGGATTAAATGAGATAGTCTCTATAAAACATAATAGTGTCTGGTATATAAAAAGTTATAGGTCATTTTCTATTATAATTATTAACTATATATTGTGAACATTCATAATCCAAAAAATATTCTACTACAATTTTTTTAAACATTTCCCTACAATCACACTGTATTTCATATAACTTGGGTTTGTTTGAAGAAATGTATTTAATTTTAAGCTGTTTACATTTTTTGGTACAGCAAATAAGCATTTTGCATATGGATTTCTGCACATAACTTTCAATGTTCCCTTAGAATACATTCTTGGAATTAGAATTGTATAATAAAATATCCTTTTACCAACTGGGAACTATCAGTAAGATTTAATGTGGGAACCAGGGACGTAATTCAGATCTCCTGGAGATCTTGGGAAAGTTGAAGAATTTTGGCTGTTTGAAGAAATATGACCAAAGATAAAAAAGATAAGGTAAAGAAAGCCTGGACAGCAACATTATCTACTTTAAAATGACGACGACACTACAGCTGTGGCTCAGAGAGGAAAGGGTGATGCCTTTGTGTTTCAGCCAGGCATAAAATAGACATACAGTGAATGATGTTTACACTGTTTTTTTTTAAGTTGGTGCAGTTATGGTCCCATAGGAACTGCTAGACTTGGGCTTTTCTCTGCCCCAGAGCAGTTTATCAAACAGCAAAGCCATGACTTTTGGAGACAACTGAAACTGGAATCAAATTCACAGACCCTTGGCAAATGGAACACCCATGTGTCACTTTCAGAACCTAGTGCACTGTTTCTGAACTGTCCAAACCCACGTGCTTATGCAGCGTTGTGTTCTCTGCTGAGCTGAGAGTTGAACATCCACCTGCACTTGCATTTGAAGTGGACCTTTCAGCATTTGGGAACCTCCTTCGTATTCCCAAAAATGACTTTGCCCAGACACAGTATAGGCTTCTCATTAAGCTCTGCTTTGTTCTTGATCTCATGCTGTCATAACTACCAAATATGAATTAATATCACCACTAAAAATTAACTGGGAGGGCAGCAGTTGTTAACATCTCTAATAGCTTACATAAGTATGGCATTTTCTATGTTGGAAATCATGTCTCAATGGAATGGGTGCTTAATATTTTCTAACACCTTTGAGGGCAAGGTCATGAGATTTAATATGTATTTCATATTACTGAGATCATAAAATCAATTAAGTAACACATCAGGCACTCATACAATCCTCTCTGATGGACTATTATTGATGACTAGTAATATAACAAATAACAGTTATCCCTGAATATAGATTACTTAGTTTTATTAGACCCAGATCAAAGACATTATCTTTAGTGGTAAAAGATGAGTAAGAATATAGATGAATTTCTTGGATTCAGTTACCACTGGACTATGGCAGGGAGCTCATCCACATCTCAAGATAATCTCACTAGAAAATTGATTTAATTATCCTATAGCAGTTAAAGCAGGACATCTGATTTCCATTTCTGCAGTGTCATTTTAGGAACCCTAAAACATTTCCAAGTTTTAGTTCACTTTTTTATTTCTGCCTTTGCATGTCATATAATTAATATCTGTCTTAGAATTGTTAAAAAAAAAAAGACATAAAAAGTAATTTTGAAAACCAAATTTGGGTTATAATTTCTCTTCATTTAACCATTTCTTAAATATTGGGTGGGATTCCAGCTCTTCCCATTTTTTAAAGTGATCCATTCTTCTCTAAGATTTTTGTTACTATCTTTTTTGTTGGTAATGCAAAATCTGTATGCCCAGACTCCAACTCAACTCTACTGTTTTAAAAATCACATATTAACTACATATTGCATACTTGAAAATGGTGTTATTAATTCAACAAATATGTTTAGTGACTTCTGAGGATACTATTGTTATTATTATTATTGGTTACAATGATAAGCAAAACACAAAAATTTCCTGTCCTCACAGAACTCCTATTCTCATACCACCTCAAAAGTAACATATCAAAAGCTAAACTCACCACTTTCCTTTAAACTAAGCTTCAATCACTTTTGCTATCTTAATATGATTAATACAATTGTGGATATATATATGTATATATATATGTACTATGTACATAATCTTTTTAATTTTAAATTTATTTTTATTTTTGAATGGTCAGATTACAAAGATGAGTCTGATATTATTCAACTCTGTTCTTTTTTGCTACAAATTACAGTTTTCTCAATGCTTACGACAGACACATTCATCTATATGTCCATTATGCCAAAAATTAAACATTCCTCCACGTTCACCCCAAATTTGCTTTCCCTCATTTCTTTTTTTTTCTGGCTTAATGAATGATGTCATCATCTACATAGCTAAATGTGGCCTTCAATTTTTCCAATATCTATTCATATATGAGTTCTTCAAACATTTAATGTTCATTACTTTTCCACGATATGGTTCTAGATGCTGCAAGCATATGGATGGATAAAACACTTTGAACTCCTATATCCAAACACTATTAAGTCATCATGAATAACTACCAAATCCAGAGGAATCTTCTGGAAAATATCTTCCTAATGTGCTCCCTTTCTATTTTTGAAAATAATAGTTTTATTGAGATATAAGCACATACCATAAAATAGTTGTTTTAAAGTGTGTAACTCATTTGCATTATGAATCATGGGTATTTAAAAATACATAAAAAAATGAAGTTTACAATTCAGTGGCTTTTAGTTAGTCACAGAATTGTGGAACTATCACTATGAATCATTATAAAATATTTTCATCATCTTAGAAGGGAGATCTGTACCCATTAGTAATCATTCCCCGCACTCCACTTTCCCAGTCCTTGGCAAATACTAATCCAATTTTCGTTTCTGTGGATTTTCCTATTCTGGACATTTCATATAAATTGAATCAACAATGTGTGGTCTTTTGTGTCTTTTTTTCATTTAGCATAACATTTTTAAGTTCATGTATGTTGTAGTCTATATCAGTACTTCATTCCTTTATATGGATGATAATATTCCATTGTACGTATAAACCACACAATTTATCCATTCATCCATTAACGGACATTTGGGTTGTTTCCAACTTTTGGTTATTATGAATCATGCTTTTGTAAACATTTGTATTCAAGTTTCTGTGTGAACATATGCTTTCAATTTCTTTTGTTATATACCTAAGAGTGGAGTTACTGGGTCTTATGGCAACTTTCTGTTTAATATTTTGAGGAAATGCTAAACCATTTTCCAAAACTGCTCTACCATCTACAATCCCACCAGCAGTGGATCAAGGCTCCATTTTCTCCATATACTTACCAATATTCATTTTCCAGTTTTAAAACGTGACAGACATCCAAATGAGCATGAAGTGATGTCACATTGTATTTTAAGTTTGTGCTTCTATAATGACTAATGATATTGAACACTTTTTCACACGCTTATTGGATATTTGCATGCAGTCCTTGGAGAAATGTCTATTCAGGCCCATTTACCCATTTTAAAAACTGAGTCATTTGTCTTTTTATAGTTGAAGTGTAAGTTTGTTATATAGTCTATATATAAGTCCCTTATCAAATATACAATCTGCAAATATTCTCACCCATTCTGTGAATTGTCATTCATTTTCTTGATGGTGTCCTTTAAAGCAATTTTTTTTAATTTGATGAAGGCCAACTTACCTGATTTTTTTTCACTTGTGATTTTGATGTCATGATTAAGAAACTGTTTGCCTAATCCAAAGACTTACTCTTAGGTTTTCTTCCAAGACTTTTATAGTTTTAGCTCTTACCTATGCTCTATGATTATTTTTTATATGTGTTAATTTTTATATGTGATGTGATGTAGGGGTCCAGCTTCATTTTTTTAAATGTGGAAATCCAGTTATTTCAGTACCAATTTTTGAAAAACCTACAAATTGTCTTGGCGATTTTGTCAAAAACTGATTTGCCATAAGTGTAGGTGTTTATTTCTTGACTCTTACATTTCATTGATCTGTACACAATAAATATTGATTTATGCCAGTACATTGTTTTGATTACTGTATCTTTGTAGCAAGTTTTAAAATTTGGGGCTGGCACGGTGGCTCATGTCTGTAATCCTAGCACTTTGGGAGGCTGAGGCAGGTGGATCACTTGAGGTCAGGGGTTCGAGACCAGCCTGGCCTACATGTTGAAACCCTGTCTCTACCAAAAAAAACAAACAAAAAAAATTAGCCAGATGTGGTGGCATGTGCCTGTAATCCTAGCTACGCAGGAAGCTGAGGCAAACAGACTCACTTGAATCCAAGAAACAGAGGTTGCAGTGAGCTGAGAGCACATCACTACACTCCAGCTTGGGTGACAGAGTGAGACCCTGCCACCAAAAAAAAAAAAAAAAAAAAGTTTTAAAATTGGGAGGTACCCTCTATCTTTGTTCTTTTTCAGGATTGTTTTGTCTATTCTGGGTCCTTTATCTTTCTCCACATGAATTTTGGACCTCTTTGTCAATTTCTGCCAAAAAAAAACCAAAAAAGGCAGCTCCTCAGCTGTCATTTTGATAGGGATTGCCCCGAGTCTGAGAATCAATTTAGGGAATATTCCCATCTTAATTAAGTCTTCGGCTTCCTCTGTTTTCTTCTGTCACTGCTGGGTGTTGCTGGCCATCACCTCCAACCTAGATTACTGCTTTAAACAATTAGATTAATATCCCACTGCACTCTGGATACATTTCAAACTCCTCACTCACTCTGTCCTATAGTGCTTTCTGTGCGTTGTTATGTACTATCCCTTTTTGACCTTATAACTCTTCCACTTATTTACTGTTTCAGTTGTTTTTTGTTCTGGTCCTGAATAGAACATGTTTGTTCCTATATCAGACCCTTTGTTTTCTATGTTCCCTTGTCTGTAATCCTCTTCCCTGAAATCTTTGTAAGCCTGACTCCTTTTTTATCAATTACATCTTAGTTATGATCTTACTTAAGATCATAACGAAAAATCATTATTCCCTTCCTTTATTTCCTAGTTGCTCTCTTTCATATTACCCTATTTAATTTTCAAGAGTACTTATAAGTACTTATAAGTGTATAAAAATATCCCATTTATGGTTTATTTCTTTATTGTCTAGCTTCTTACCTAAAATATAGACTCCAGCATCTTGAACAATGCTTCACACATAGTTTGCATTTAATAAGTATGCTAAATGTTGTTGCATGGATTTCAATAATTATTTTCTATATAGCTCTTCAAGTAAGAATACTGGTGTTAAGTATATCAATGGTAGCTAATATTTGTCCGGCACCTATGTGTTAGGCTTTGCAGCTAAGCACTTTCTAGTTTAATTTACAATTACATTATAAGGGATGTACAATCATTCACCTCTACTTGACAGATGAAAAATTTATGGTTTAGAAGGGCAAGTAACTTAGCCAAAATCATTGGTCAAGGGACAGAGCTATTATTTAAATCCATACAATCTGGCTCCAAAGCCTACACCAGGAGCCCTCTCAGGGCTCCTAGTGATTAAATGAATATTTGTGCAAGGGCCTTTTATGCTATAGGCACAGTGCTGGTTGCTGTGCATACAACAACCAATGCCTTCAAACAATACTTCATATATAAAAGTTGTAAAGAGGCTGGGCATGGTGGCTCTTGCCTGTAATCCCAGAACTTTCAGAGGCCAAGTCAGGTGGATCACTTGAAGCCAGCAGTTCAAGACTAGCCTGGCCAACATGGTGAAATCCCTTCTCTACTTAAAATATAACAATTAGCCAGGTGTGGTGACACGAGTCTGTAATCCCAGGTACTCAGGAGGTTGAGGCAAAAGAGTTGCTTGAACACAAGAGGCAGAGGTTGCAGTGAGCCAAGATTGCGCCATGGCACTCCAGCCTAGGCAACAGAGTGAGTGAGACTCTGTCTCAAAAAAAAAAAAAAAAAAGAAAAGAAAAGAAAAGAAAAAGAAGAATATGTATGGTAATGTTGTAGGACTTTCTCCTTAATTCAGCTAAAAACCATGTTCTTGTCACATGACCAGAAAAGATTAGGCTTGCGGACACATAGAAGGGTGCGAAAAAAGAATTTATTGGGTAGAAAAAAAAAAAAAAAAAAAAAAAAACTCAGCAAAGCTACAGAGGTTCCTCAGGCCCCCATCTCACCAACTGAATCTCATGTTACCACTATGGAACAGGGGAGGCCAGGCTCCTCCCCGCTGCAAACAGCACAAATTTTCCATGGACCCGCCCCATCCTTTCAGTGCACAGGACTGTCTGTCAGAGATTCTCCGGGGAGCCCTTTTTACTTGACTGTCTCAGTGAAGTCACTTAGTAGACAGTCTATGATATCTTGCTGAGGAGTTTATTCTTTTTCGTTTTGAACATACTAGGTGATAACCTGACCTGATCAAGTCAGTATATAATTTAATTGTGCTATGTTTCATTATGTACAATAAGATTATATTGTGGTAGTTCTTTTAGTGGTTAAAATTAATAAACTTCTCTGGAGAATAAATATATCTTTTCTTGATGGAATTTTAGTTTGCCATAGAATCTAACAGCAATTCAAACTTTTTCAGAAAATTTTAAAATTTAAAACATTATAAAACAAAGATAGGTAAATGACAAGCTTAATTGGAAATCCATTAGTTACAAATTTTAGAGCTAATTTCATATGTCCTCATGCCAAAAGAAGTGTTATATATTTTAAGATCAGAGTTCAGATGGTGAAGGAAAAGACAAAGATTGCAGAATACATTATGGTGCTTAAGTACAAAATCAAGACAAAAAGTGATTTCAGTATAAAATAATCAGTGCTATCACCTGTAGTATATCCAATGGAAAAAATAATAAATAATACAACTTAGAGATTTTCTTGGTACAACCATTAACAATATCCATAGCACATTATATTTGCTAAATATACAATTGCTTTTCAATTACCTCTTTAAAAACTCCTTCAGGCAAGGTAGAGTCAATGGAAAATGGTTAATATACTTCCTGTTCTTCCCAGGATTATTTAGTATGCCTGTCCAGACACTTTCAAACAATGGCTCATATCACTACTTCATTTACGTCTGGTCTAGGGGAGGTGGTAGAGTAGTGCAGCTAGTGAAGCCAGGCTAGTTTTATGAAGGCAGGAATTTTTTTTTTTTTTTTCACACTCTTGTATCCGCAGTGACTAGCATTGTGCTTGGTACTTGGTAGACAATACCACATTTCACTGATACTAAGATGTCTTCAATTATTAGATATATTATAATTTTAAACATGATCAAGAAGAAAACACACTTCCAATTTAATTGTGACAAATTATGTCTCATTACTTTGAATTTTACTTATATATTTATTCAAAATATTATTTTAGACTTATTTAGACATAGATTTGTCATGTACCATTCTAGTGAAAATGAAAATAGAAAACAAGAGGTGCGGCGCAGTGGCTCACGCCTGTAATCCCAGCACTTTGGGAGGCTGAGGCAGGCAGATCACCAGGTCAGGAGATCGAGACCATCCTGACTAACACGGTGAAACCTTGTCTCTACCAAAAATAGAACAAATTAGCTGAGAGTGGTGGTGGGCGCCTGTAGTCCCAGCTACTTGGGAGGCTGAGGCAGGAGAACGGCTTAACCTGGGAGGCGGAGCTTGCAGTGAGCTGAGATGGCACCACTGCACTCCAGCCTGGGCAATAGAGCAAGACTCCATCTCAAAAAAAAAAAAAGAAAAAAGAAAAAAGAAAATAGAAAACAAGAAAAGTTAAACTATTCCTAAAAATCTTCACATTCAGGATTCAACTTTCCTAATTATGCATTAATTCAGAATTGTTGAAATCCATGTTTCAGTACAATATTGCTCTTTGTGCCACAAGAGCATTGGTATGGTGGCATCTCTAAAAACAGTGTTCCACTCTTGTCTCTGTAGATTTTCTTCCAAGTCATTTCCACCCATTCTGTGACACTATTGCTGGTCCTTTAATCTTATCTAAAGTTGTAATAGAAAGTTTTCAGGCTACAATATCAGAAATCATATCCCCTTTTCATATAATTTGAAGATAGAACTACCATATGATCTGTCAATCCCGCTACTGGGTATACATCTGCAGGAAACGAAATCAGTTGTGTTGAAAAGATCTCTGCACTCCCATATTTATTGTAGCACTATTCATAACAGCTAAGGTACATAATCAACTGAAGTGTCCAACTACACATGCATGGATAAAGAAAGCATAGTATATATACACAATATAACACTACTCAGCCATAAAACAAAACAAAATCCTGTCATTTGTGGCAACATGGATGAACTTGGAGGACATTATGTTAAGTAAAATAAGCCAGGCACAAAAAGACAAATACCACATGAATTTACCCATATGTGGAATCCTGAAAAGTTGATTCATAGCAGAGAGTAGAATGGTTGTTTTCAGAGGCTGGTTAGTATAGAGGAGAGGGGAGAATGAGAAAGGTTGGGCAATGGGTATAAAGTTACAGTTGGATGAAAGAAGACATTCTGGTGTTCTATTTCACAATAGAATGACTATCACTCATAATAATTTATTGTATATTTCAAGATAGCTGGATGAGAGGATTTTGAATGTTATCACTACAAAGAAATAATATGTATTTAAAGTGATGGAGGTGCTAATTACTCTGATTTGGCATTATACAGTGTAATACATGTATTGAAATATCACACCATATCCCATAAATATGTACATTATTGTGTGTCTGTTATAAGTAAAGTAAAACAAAAAATAACCCTTAAGTATTTCATTAAGTTGAAACCTCGAGAGAACGGAGTCGTTCAGTCATGCCAGCAGGAATAGCAATCAAGTTTGCACATGTGCAGGCAATGACAAATTCATACATCACAACCACCACCTGGCCCACAGTGTTTGCAATTTCCCCTTAATTGAAAGATGCATCCCAATTTTAGAAGTGTAAAAATGTAAAGGATATAATTTTTCAAAATGATAAAATATGATATTAAAATACTAGAGGTACCAGGAGGAAGATGAGCAAGATATATGGGGATGGCATGTTTTACATGAAATAAAATAGATTAAGCATTGCGTTCAGTGCCTTCTCCTTGCATTTCCTTCCTAGTAAAGAGCTGGAAGAATTCACACAATCATTTACCGGCTCTTCCCATGTGAGAACAATCATCGAGAAGGCAGTTGACTAAGAGTCTCAGTTAAATTTTAATTTATTCTAATTAGTCAGATACTATTCATTCATTTTATTAATATTTATTAATAACCTGCAGTCTACCCAGTACTCTTCTAGTTGATGGGAACAGAATCATGAATCAAAAGGTCTACAGAGCTTATCTTCTAATAAGGGAAGCCCATTTGTTAATAAGTAAAAATTAACTGAATAATATAAATCCAGAGAAATAAATTTTGTGATATTATTGTTAGAGAATAACTGGGTTTAGTGGGGTATGTTTTAGACAGGTGGTCAGGGAAGACCTCTTTGCGCAGCAATATGTATTGCCTGAGGCAAAATGAATAGCTGGGCAAATGAGTGCAAAGGACAGTTTTGAAGCACTATCTCAACACGGCTTTCACTTAACTTTCCTCAGGTGGAAATGAGCAAATTAATATTTGCAACAGATATTCCCTGCTACATTCCAGGTCAAAATTTAAGGGAAAACAACCATTTGTCTCCATTAAAAAAGCTGCTGATACTTTTTGCCTCTTTGTAAGATCAGTAAGGACTAAAACCTGTGTATCTTCCTGAATGGACTTATGATATGTTTGTGGTCAAAATTAAAGTTGAATATAAGTTATGGTTTGTTTTTTATATCTAGCACATCAGCATTTTATCAGAGAACCGTGAGTACTGTCTTACTAGTTTAAAAATATTTGCTGCATATAATTACCTGTCGATTTTTCTTCAAGATTTGCTTACATTTTTGTTTTAATGAGGGCAATTTATTTTTAAAATGCAAAAATGTAATAATTGGGTCTTTGAGAGTTTTTAAGAGAGATTCACCGTCTTTAATTTCAGCAAAAGCTTAGATTCTGCAGAACAAGTAGAAACAGTTCCATCAAGTGTCACTTGGTGGCAGCATAACAAAATTGCTATGAGAGTTGCTTACTTGGGGAGTTAAGTTCTTTTAGGAACAAGCTAGTGAAAAACAATGTTATGACTATTTTGTAACACGAAAAAACCTGCCAGTGTTCTTATAATCTGTTACAAGAAAAACATTTTAAAATACCATATCATAGTTAGTAAAAATTTTTTCATTAATATAGCGTTCATTAAGAAATATTTATTGTTCCTATTATATGGTAGAAACTGAGTTAAGAGTTAGGACTAGGTAATTTCAGCATGGTCTCTACTTGGGGCTAAATTGTGTCCCCCCAAAATTCATATGTTGAAGTCCTAACCCCCAGTATCTTATAATGTGACTGTATTTGGAATAGGGTCTTTAAAAAGGTAATCAAGTTAGAGTGAAGTAGTGAATTTAGAATGAGCTAATTCTACAGGACTAGTGTACACATAAAAAGAGAAAATTTGAAAACACATACATGCAGAGGGAAAACTGTGTGAAGACAGAGGGAGAAGACAGATGTCTACACATCAAGAAGAGAAGCTTCAGAAGAAACCAACCCTATTAATACCTTAATCTCAGACTTCTAATCTCCAAAATTGTGAGAACATAAATTTCTGTTGTATAAGCCACCCCATGGTATTTTGTCATGGCAGCCCTAGCAACCTAGGCAGTTTTGATGCTCATGCCACATAACATTTTAATTTTAAAAAATTGAAGCATAGAAAAGTAATTTCTCTGCTATAACTAATAAGGCAACGTGATGGGTTTTGTAATAGATGCATGCTCAGAATTGTGAGCACGGTAGGGGGTGGAAGTAATTCTTTAGGATAATGGTGGAAGACCTTATATTAGATTATTTGATGTGGGTTTTTAAGAGTAAATAGAAATTTTCCAAGAAGAGAAATGGGAATGAGAATAAATAACATTTAGGTAAAAGAAGATATTGTAACTGGAAATGGATAGGCATGGGGTAACATAGAGTGCTGTGAAAATCTTGAGTTCTGAGTTGCTTATGGTCAGGAGATGGCCTGGAAATGTAAGTTGGGAATAGATTTTGAAGACGCATAAGCCATGTAAAAAGATACCTTTCAGGAGGCTGAGGCAGGAGAATCACTTGAACCTGGGAGGCAGAGGTTGCAGTGTGCCAAGATTGTGCCACTGCACTCCAGCCTGGCGAGAGAGCAAGACTCCGTCTCAAAAAAAAAAAAAACAACAACAACAACAAAAACAAACAAACAAACAAAATCTTTATTGTCCAAGCCATTCCTTTCTTGAAAGAGTTTATATAAAGTTATGTATTTCAAATTGGTTGGCAAAATAGGTTCAAATAGGTTGGCAAAAAAACCCCACAAAAAATGATAATTGATCAGTGATATCATTTGGATATTTGTTCCCACCCAAATCTCATATTTAATTGTAATCCCCAATGCTAGAGGAGGGGCCCAGTGGGAGGTATTTGGATCATGGGAGCAGATCCTCATGGCTTGGTGCTGTACTTGTTATAGAGAGTGACCTCTCACAAAATCTGGTCATTTAAAAGTATGTGACATCTACTCCCCTCACTCTTTCTCTCTTGCTTTCACTATGTGAAGTACCTGTTCCCCACTGCCTTCCACAATGACTGGAAGCTTCCTGAGACCCCTTAAAGGCAGCTGTCACTAGGCTTCCTATATAGCCTGCAGAACCATGAGCCAAATAAACCTCTTTTTAAATAAATTACCCAGTGTCAGGTATTTTTAGCGCAGTGTAAGAACAACCTGATACATAAAATCAGTACTGAGAAGGAAGGCATTACTATAAAGATACCTGAAAATGTGGAAGTGACTTTGGAACTGAGTAATGGGCAGAGGTTAGAAGAGTTTGGAGGGCTCAGAAGAAGACAAGCTGATGAGAGAAAGTTTGATACTTCTTGGAAACTGGTAAAATGGTTGTGACCAAAATGCTGATAGTGATATGGACAGTGATGTCTAGACTGCTAAGGTCTCAGATTGAAATGAGAAAACTTACTGGAAACTGGAGCACAGGTCACACATGTGATACCTTAGCAAAGAGCTTGGCAGCATTTTGTTCATGCCTTGGTGATATATGAAAGTATTGAACTTGAAAGTGATGATTTAGGGCATCTGGTAGAAGAAATTTTTAAGCAACAAAGCTTTCAAGTTGTGACCTGGCTGCTGCTCCTAAAAGCCTATGCTCAGATGTGGGAGCAAATAAATGACTTAAATTTGAAATTTATATTTAAAAGGGTAGCAGAGCATAAAAACTGGGAAAATTGGCAGTCTGGTCATGTATAAGAAAAAGAAAAGGCCTTTTCAGGAGAAGAATTCAAGCAGACTGTGGAGCAATCATTTGCTAGAGAGATATGCATAACTAAAAAGGAGCCAAGCGTTGATAGCCAAGACAATGGGAAAAAGGCCCTGAAGGCATTTCAGAGATCTCTGTGGCAGCCCATCACATCACAGACCCTGAGGCCTAGGAGGAAAGAATGTTTCATGGGCCAGGGCCAGGACCCTGCTGTCCTGTGCAGCCTGGAGATATTGCTCCCACATCCTGGCTGTTCTGGCTCCAGCCTCAGCTCAAGGGGTTCCAGGTACAGCTCAGGCTGTAGCTCCAGAGGGTGCAAACCATAAGCTTGGTGGTTTCCATTTGGTGTTAAGCCTGCGAGTGCACAGAGTGCAAGACTGAGGCTTGGGAGCCTCCATCTAGAATTCAGAGGATGTATGGAAAAGCGTGGTTGCTCGACAGAAGCCAACTGCAAGGGTGGAGCCCCCACAGAGAACCTCTGCTATGGCAAGGCAGAAGATAAATGTGGATTTGGAGCCCCCACACAGAGTTCCTATTGAGGCACTGCCTAGTGGAGCTGGAAGAAGGGGGCCACTATCCTCCAGACCTGAGAATGGTAGATCCACTAGCAGCCTGTAATCTGCACCTGGAAAAGTCATAGACACTCAAATCCAGCCTAAGAGAGCAGCCATGGGACTGCACCCTGTAAAGTCACAAAAGCAGAGATGCCAAGGCCTTGGAAGCTCACTCTTCGCACCAATGTGCCCTGGATGTGGGACATGGAATCAAAGGAAATTATTTTGGAGTTTGTAGATTTAATTACTGCTCCATGAGTTTTGAATTTGTGTGAGGACTGCAGTCCTTTTCTTTTGGCCAATTTCTACCTTTTGGAACAAAAATGTTTACCCAATACCTGTACTCCCATTGTATATTGGAAGTAAATAACTTGTTTTTGATTTTACAGGCTTATAGGTAGAAAGACTTGCTTTGCCTCAGATGAGACTTTGGACTTTGCACTTTTTGGTTAATGCTAGAACAAGCTAAGACTTTGAGGAGCTATTGGGAGGGAATGATTGTATTTTGCAATGTGAAAAGGACATAAGATTTCGAAAGGGCCAGGGGCAATATAGTTTGGATATTTGGCCCTGTTCAAATCTCATGTTGAATTGTAATCCCCGATGCTGGAATAGGGCCTGGTGGTGGCAGGTGTTTGGATAATGGGAATGAATTCTTCATGGCTTGGTGCTGTCTTCATGATAGTGAGTGAATTCTTGCAAGATCTGGTCATTTAAAAGTGTGTGGCACCTCTCCCCAACTTTCTCTTGCTCCTGCTTTCACCATGGGATGTGCCTGTTCTTTTTTTGCCTTCTGCAATGATTGGCAACTTCCTGAGACTTCCCTAGAAGGAGATGCTGCTATGCTTTCTGTATAGCCTGCAGAACCATGAGCCAATTAAAACTCTTTTTAAAAAATAGATTACCCAGGCTCAGGTATTTGTTTATAGCAGTTCAAGAATAGCCTAATACAGTCAGTAAAATATAGTAACCATAAGAACCAGTAATAACTGAGATTAATTTTAATCCTTCTGGAGCTAGGATACAAAGAGAAACAGGTAAGAAAGTTGGAAGACATTCAGTTTTTTAGAATATCATCTTCTTAGGGTCAATAAAACATTCTGTGTGTTAAGGACAATGTTCATATTACATTTTAGACACGAGAAATAATGAATAACATGTCCAGCAGCATTTCACAGCTAACATAGCAGCAGGCATGATATCTTTTTTCCATTATTCCCTTCTGCACAAGCTAAGGGCTTAACAGTGAAATACCCTGAAGATTTCAGTAGGGGATAAATTGATGGGTTCAGGCAGCCGTCTAGGGATCTGATTGGAGCCAGGGGTAGGGTGTGTGTATATATTTAAAGTTGATGGATAACATGTGCCTTCAACAATATTTTCTAAATATTGCTTTTCTCAGTTGAGCTTTTCATACAAGATGTAAAAAGACGTAAAATTCATGTAGTAAGCATTGGGAAGCCATTACAGATTAGTAGTCTTAGGGTCAACAAAATCAGTTAGGCGTTTTGGAAAGAGAATTTTGACCATTAGTAGCAGGCCTGATTAGAGGATTAGAGACTTTCAGAATAGTGCTTGACAATGGAAGCAGCATGAGCTTATGATAAAAACATGGCTACACTACATTTGAGTGCTCCAACATCAAACACCACATTGCAACCGAAGCATGATATTCTAATTTCCCTGACAAAATTGCTTTATCTTTGCTATAGTACACACTTGATAAAGATATTAGAGGATGTAATGGCAGTCACTAACCAATATCATTTTAATTACACATGAGTCATAGTGTTTAAACATTAATAAACTGTATAAAAATATTTCTAATATTTCTTCAGAGTCCATTAAATCCCAAACTTAGCAAAGTTTGATAGAGTCCCACAGATAAATAATTTATGATTGCCATTTATAATTAAGCACCATTTAAAATTTCCTTTAAATACCTTTCCTGCTTTGGAGACTCAGAAGGCAGAGGGTGGAAGGGGTATGAGGGACAAAAAACTACATTTGGGGTACAATGTACACTACTGAGGTGACCTGTGAACTAAAATCTCAAACTTCCCTATATAATTCATCCATATAACCAAAAACCATTTGTACCCCAAAAGCCATTGAAATAAAAACAAACTTTAAAAAATACCCTTCCTGTAGAAAGCATACATTCAACAATGTTAAATAATTATTTTTAAACACTTTAGTACTTTGGGATATTAATCTAACAGATTAAAATAATGATGTCAGTTATATATCAATTAGTTTATTATAGGCTTCATAGAAAACAATCATCTGTGCCAAAGTGTTTTCATTAATCTAAGCTTACTTTAAAGCATAAACCTAGAAAACATACTTCTGATAGTGAATTTTAGTAAATAGGAAGATATATCTTAAAGTTCAAATTAGCAGTGATGCTCAGAATTTAAAGTTGGTTTGTTTGAATTGGTTTGTTGATTTTGTCATCAGATGATCTAGTGAATGAAAATCCATTATTAAACTCTGACAATGTTTACCATATCACTTAATCTTTCTGTAAAATATTTACTCTGAGTAACTACCACTGGTTAATACGTCACATCATGAATTGATAGCCCAGAGACAAGACCTTATGTTTTTCATAGGTTAATATAATTAGGAATGACATTAAGGTTAGCTTGTCTTGCATTTCATCTAAAATAATTCTTAAACACGTGGTTAATGTGTTGCTAGATCATATCTCCTTCAGTCTTAGAGAACAAATACATACACATATGTATGTACATATTATGTATTTTTGTGTTTTTCATATATCCTGTATATATGATAGTCAACAAAATTGGTCGTGAAGATTGGCCTTCTTGGCAGATGAGGAGGCTGAGAGAGGGACAGAATCTCCATTCGTGCCCTTTTATTGACACCACCAGTTATCACTGAAGGATAACTGTGATAAAATTATAGTGTAATAAGACCTTTAGCGATAATTAACTGGCAGGTGAGTTTCTAAAGTGCCAATTTTAAACTGGGATGTGTGTGTGTGTGTGTGTGTGTGTGTGTGTAGATTTCTAGAGGTGAAAGCAGTTACTTATAGGGAGTTATGTTAAATTATTCAAGGTATTCAACAACCAAATCACCAGATCATATACAAAGTGGTAGCTGGAGAGGTAGGATAGAGTATTTGTATTATATTAATAATCATGGGGTTTATGAACATTGCTACTTATATTGCAGTTTTTTCTTCCTTAGATACTCTGGTGATGGGAGAGGGAAGGTTGAAATCTGCTGTCCTAAAACTCCCAGACAAGATAATTTGGTTATATTCTTGGGAAAGCTCCAGGTATACACAGCATTTTACTCTTTATAATTCGTTCTAGTGTGATAAACCATGAACAGTGACTGTGTAGATAAGCTGAAAACCTCCATGATTTAGTCTGAGCCCAGCTCTTCCTTTCCGGTTTTCTAAGGCTAAAAAAATTCCCTAGATTTATGCTGCCCAGACACTGCTGCTGAGCACTGAATGTCAAACGAGGAAGATGTTATGGTGAAGCACCAGGTCTAATTCCCTCTCAGCTTCTCAAGTGCTATGGCCATCTCTTAGTAGGGCAAAATTGAAGAGCCAATGTGAGCCCTTAATTTCCAAACCCTAGAGTCCACATGATATTGAAAAGGAATGCATTAAATAGTCTGCACTCCTACTGTACACCTGAACCATGTGGTTAGGGAATGTTTAATGGTGTCAACCAGGAAAGGTCACAGTGCTTATGTGTCTGGGTAACGGAAGTCTAGTGCATGATCAGATTCTAAGCAGGAAGTGATTTGTAACTCCACAGGGTACTTACAAACAACTCTCCCATCACTATGGAGTGATGATGGAAATCAGCATGGGAAAATACAAATGAAGAAATGTCAACAGAAAAAATGCAGAGATGGACTGTTAAATGATAGGGACATCATTATCTTACATTATCATTTTCTTGGCCCTTTGGTTAAGAGCTGTCAGTTCTTAAAGAAATAATTTGGGGGACTGGTATCAGCCTAGTAGAGCAGATTTTTCAAAAAATTACATTTAGGTTTTTATATTAATAGTAAAGCATAGACATATATGTATTTAACTTTCAGAGTATGAGCTCAGTCACTTCAACAGATCTTGTTTGTTTTCTTCACTGGAAGCTTTGATTTAAAAACTGATTCTTCTCTGGATTCTGTTGAGTTTCTAACCACATTAAATGAGGTAAATAATGGTATAACACTTGAAGTAGTATTTGACTAATGAAGATCTCAATGGGAGAACATTGATGTATTAATACCTCATTCTTTCACAGTATTTATTTATTCTTATCTCTTTGATGTTAATTACTACATTATGTTAGAACTAATTTGACCATGTAACTCTTCCTTAACTCATTTGGATTTTTAAGCATTTTCCATATCTTGGTGTTTACTCTAAAATAAGATACTTACTTTAAAAGGGATCTAGGCTGGTCACAGTGGCTCACACCTGCTCTCCCAGCACTTTGGGAGGACAAGGCAGAGGATTGCTTGACCAGGAATTTGAGACCTGTCTAGACAAAACAGTGAGACTCTGTCTCTACAAAAAATAAGAATAAAATAAAAATAAATTCTCCAGGCATGGTGGCACATGCCTGTAGTCCCAGCTTCTCAGGAGGCTAACACAGGAGGATCCCGCGAGCCCAGGAGTTTGAAGCTGCAGTGAGAATGATCATGCCACTCCCACCTGGGTGTCAGAGTGAGACCCTTTGTAAGTACGTAAGTAACAAGCAAATAAGATCTAAAACTCCTTTGGTGAGGCATAGGAAAGACTTTAGAAATTGAACTACATATTCCTCATATTCCTGTAGTTGTTTTTTTTTTTTTTTTTTTTTTTTTTTTTGAGACGAGGTAGGTGGGATGTCTTCCTGTTGCCCAGGCTGGAGTGCAGTGGCCCAGGCTGGAGTGCAGTGGCACAGTCATGGCTCACTGCAGTCTTTAACTTCTGGGCTCAAGTGATTGTTCCATTCCACTTCAGCCTCTGAAGTAGCTGGGACTACAGGCAGGTGCTACCACATCTGACTAAAACATATATATATATATTTTTTTCTTTTTTGTAGAGATGGGGGTCTTCTTATGTTGTCCAGGCTCGTCTCAAACTCAGGCTTAAGTGATTCTCCTACATCATCCTTCCAAAATATTGGGATGAGTGGTATGAACCACTGCACCTGGCTGCTTTTTTGATTTGACATGAAACCATAGATCTACATTTTTACTTTCAAATTCTTTCTGTAATATTTGCATAGATGAGCATTTGACCTTCAATATGTCAACTTGAATTTGTCTCTGTTGAACTTTACCTTGTCATGATGCAGATTTTTTTTTCTTGCATTTTTGCATAAATCTTATGAAGTGGTCTGGATTTCAAACTTTCAACAGTCAGTCTAAATGTAAACAACAAACCATGACACTTCAGGGGCACTGTAAGCATTTACTGTGTATACCTACTCTGAGATTCTATGAAGTATTTGAAGCTGTTGTCAGAATTGAATCTACATGTAAATCTTTGAATGCTTTCCTTTGATTTCTGAAATTTTTTTTTTTTTTTTTTTTTTTTTTTTTAGATGGAGTCTAGCTCTCACCCAGGCTGGAGTGCAGTGATCTTGGCTCACTGCAACCTCCACCTCCCTGGTTCAAGCAATTCCCCTGCCTCAGCCTCCTGAGTAGCTGCGATTACAGGCGACCGAAACCACACCCGGCTTTTTTTTTTTTTTTTTTTTTTGTATTTTTACTGCTCTATGCTTGAATTTTGAGGCTGCCAGGATGAATTTATCCTGAAAACTTCTTCTGAGGGTATCTCACAAAAATATAATGACTCATACCGAGCAGCAGGAGTGCTAGGGAACTTACAATCTGCCTCAGAACAAAATGGACAGTTACTGAGGAGTTAGTGAGAAGTGTGGTACCATGCAGTGCCTTACTCCAGGTGATTCTGAATGAATGCTTTATCAGCCATTGTTCTCGAAACAGCAGTGTAAAATCATAGTTACACCTAGTGGGCCCAGATGGACGCAGTTTTAAGCTATATTCTAAGAGGAGTCATAGAATAATTGAACTTCTTAATTGCTAACCAGATCTAGAAGTTATTTCCAGAGTTAGTGATACTTAGGAGTCTATGTAAAGAATTAGGATATAGATTAAGTGAGAGGCTTCACCAGAGGCTTTCCCTGAAATGTAAATTGTGTCAGGCTGTGAGAAAATTGCTGTCTGGCAGGTCTGCTTTTCCTCCATCCCTACCCGCATCATCTATGGGAGAACGGTTTCCCTCTATTGCCACTTTTATCTAAGATAAAGTAGATGTAATTGGATTTCTTTACCTTTATTGTCAGGAAAAAGAAATAACGGAGATGTGATATAATCAGGAACTTTGGATGAGGGTTTAAGATAAATGTTGGAATCCTGGATTCTTAACCTAGATAGAGCTTTTTGGTTAAAAGAATGTGGCCTGGAGCGGAACATTACATTATAGGAGATTTGAAAGCCAAAGTCTCCTCCTATTGTGATTCTTTAAAGTGTCAAACTATCAGTACAATCAATACCTGGGTAAACACTTTATTGAAACAACTTCTGAATATTCTTATTTTAAATAGAAGATTAGAAACTGCCTTACTCTGAAATATGAAAGGAAATATGGCTGTAAGGCTAGTTCAGTCTTTCCCTCTTTAACCACCATAGAAACTTCTGAGTTTGGTCTCACATTCCTACAGAAAAATATGGCTAAATAGATGTTCAAGCTACGCCCATTATCTTTGGGGAGCTGGGATTGGAAACTGGTTATGAGTCAGATAAAAGAAAATGGATCCACTTCAGGATGGCATGTGAAATAAAATTATATTACTATATTTATTGAATGCTGTGTGTATGAAAAAATAGTGTTTAGCATTATAAAATCACATTGAAATGATTTTAATAGGAAATAGACAAACTGCTAGATTTCATACAGACATTGTCATGGAAATACTGACGTTGCCAACACATGTAGCTCAATTTTCCCGCTGCTCTTATGAAATAGATTCTGCTCTTTCTCTCTGAACACCAACATATGTTCTCAGTACAGAAACAAGTCACTCAAAACAGAAGGTGTATAGCTTCTCTTGGAGTGTTTCCCAGGACAGTGGCCTCCGGTGCAATCTTTGGCTATGGAAGCATGAGTGAGTTCAATAGTGCAATAAACATTCTTCCCTTCCTCCACATTAGTGGCCCAAATACTAATTTGTCCAAGAAATTGCCTGCTGGTGCTGTAATTTCAACTCCCTCTTCAACTGGCAGAAAGGTTTTCATGTCCACAAACAAATAAAAGAACAGGGACATATCTATTGAGACAGCTGAACATTAAACCTCTAATTGCTTAAAGTAATTTGGAAACATATTTCTGGAATCATAATACAAAGAAGAACATGCCTTAAATCAATTATTAAGTAAATAAGGACAATTTGAATTATTTCTACCTGATCTCATTTCTGTTCCGCATTTACTAAGTATGTTAAGAATTACTCTCAGAGTCTAGGCAAGCCAGCTGTAAAGTAATAATCATTTCTTTTCTTAAGAATATAAGGGTTAAATTAAATCAGAAAAGAGTAGAAACAGCAGTGAGAATAAAATGCTTTAGAATATTTACGAGAATTGCTTAGAATACTAATAACCTCAAAATTAATTCAAAGTTGAACATTTTTTTAAAACTTTACCCTGATTAAAAAACAAAATTTTTCACTGACAAAGAAAAACAAAGCCTCAGTTAAAATTATTTCATTCCCACCTATTCTCTTTGTTCTTTCTTCTACATTCGTCTACCTTTAAATATACTGAGGGTTATATCCCCAAATATGTATAATATTTGCAGTACAAGTTTCTTGTGATAATCACTTTTGTTTTGTAGATTTTTTTATGCTGTCTAGCTTAATTCAATTCTAATGCGTTTCTCTTTTAGTTAACAGTCTCAATATGTGTGATACAAACTCTGATTATCCCAGAGATTATAACATGTTGGATGGAAGAAGAATAAAAGGCAATACATACAGATAAGTCTTTCAAGATTTGTGTTGGATGAGGAAACTAATTTAGAGATTTTGTTTTTGTTTCTCTTTTGGCTACATTTTCCTTAAATTTCCTATGGTGACATTGTATATATATATATATATGATTTGGAGATGTGCTTTTCCATTAAAATATGTAGAGCTATTCCATTCAATTTTCTGCTATTGAATATTTCTTAAAGACTCAGCATACATACATACTAGCACGAGACATACACTTCTTTTATTGGAAAACTTCAGTGAGAACACTGAAGGAGAACAGTGTTCAGATGAACGCTGAACACTATAGTAAAAAATTAGTTTCACTAGACACAGTATATAATCTGTCTATAAGCATTTAGCTTTCTGTGATGGCATGATTAAAATATGACATAAAATTCAACTTATCAGATCTTTCATTGTTTATGATGTTTATATAATATCTAGGGAAAAAAATCCCTTATGTATACTTGTGTTCATCACTGTGAAGATAATGTTACTTTAGTCCCTCTCAAATGCAATCAGGAACGACTATGATTAGAAAAGTATTTCCATCAGGTCAGGCGCAGTGACTCACGCCTGTAATCCCAGCACTTTGTGTGGCCAAGGCAGGTGGATCATCTGAGATCAGGAGTTCAAGACCAGCCTGGCCAACATAGTGAAAACCTGTTTTTCCAAAAAAAAAAAAAAAAAAAAAGAAAGAAAAAAAAAAAAGAAAAGAAAAGAAAGAAAGAAAGAAAAAATTTGCTGATCATGGTAGTGCACACCTATATTCCCACTACTCAGAGGCTGAGGCAGAAGAATCGCTTGAACCCAAGAGGCGGAGGTTGCAGCAAGACGAGATCGTGCCACTGCACTCCAGCCTGAGAGACAGAAAGAGACGCCATTTAAAAAAAAAAAAAAAGAGAGAGAGAGAGAGAAATATCTCCATCAGTTTTAAGTATTCAAATGCATTTTTGTGTACAAAATTCTCTGCTAAGTACAGATGAAAGTATTCTAAAGATACAGCAATCCATGGAGGGATGAAAGAACATAAGGCATTTATTATTGAAGCAACCAAAAGAGGGAAAGGGAAGTGGTGTTCAAAATTTAGTGTGCATCAGAATCACCAGGAAAGCTTCCTAAACATTGAAATTCCTGAACTCTCCTACCTGGAAATAATTCGATATGCCTGGGATCCAGAGATCTGCATTTTAACAAATACTCTCGGAAATTCTGACGTATTTAATTTGGGGACCAAGCTTTCAGCCTAAGAAAGGTAATAAACTAAATTATTGGGTAAGTATTAAAGAAGGAGTTAGTGAAGCAGAGAACAGATGGGAAGGAAGTCATTAGCAAATAAAGCTGGTGATCTTGTTTCCTATTTCACTGGAATAAGGGAAGTAACCAGAAAAGAATTCCCAAACATTCCACAGAACATCTATCTATTCATTTCTACCTGTGACCCTGTATCAAGTAAAATTGATCACTATGAGCAAATTGTGACCCTAGTTGAGACAAATCACTTCAACTGACCAGCAGAACCCATTCTCTTATCTACTGAAGGTTCCAGAAATTCTTGCTTTTCTACTTCTATACGACATTTACCTCTTTGTTCTCTGATCATTATCACATTAAGAAGTATTCCCATATTTCTCTCATTTTAAAACACACACACACACACACACACATGCACACACACACACACACACACCCCTCTCCATTTCATGCCCCCGACTTGTCCTAGTTTTATTTATCTCTTTACAATAAAACCACCCCCAACAAATTGTTTCTATTCACTATTTTCAATTTTCCTACTTCCATATTTTCCTGGTCTCTCTCCAATCAGAATTTTCCCTTTTCCATCAAAACTGCTCATAAAAGATCACCAACAACCCCTATGTTGCTAAAACCATGATCAAATCTCAGTTCCCATCTCACATGGTCTAATACTGGCATTTGAATTAGGTCATGCCTCTAGATCAGGGATGTCTAATCTTTTGGCTTCCCTGGGCCATCTTGGAAGAAGAATTGTCTTGGGCTACACATAAAATACACTAACACTAATAATAGCTGATGAGCTAAAAATAAATCACCAAAAAAATTCTCATAGCGTTTTAAGAAAATTTATGAATTTGTGTTGTGCTGCATTCAAAGTCATCCCGGACTGCATGCAGCCTGTGGGCCATGGGTTGGACAAGCCTGCTCCAGATTCAATATCCCCTAACACTTGACTTCCAGGACATCAGAATAGGATACCTTTGTAGGCTCCTTTGCTTCTTATCTTATCTTCCCATCCCTTTCCTTCTCCTCCCACTACCACCTGCCCCTATCTCCCTTCACTGCTTTATTTGATGTTACATCAGTTCTCATAACTTTACATACCATCTACAAGCAGATGATTCCCAAATGTAAACCTCCAGCCAGACCATTTCCCATTAATGTCAGATTCAGATTCCCACAGTTGTTGAATGTTCAATAAACACCTCAAATTTAACATCATCAAAAACAATCTTGTAACCATTTGCACTCCTCTCTACTAATGTACACTTACACTCCCTTTCCCATCTCAGTAAAAGGCAACTCTATACTACAAGCTGCTCAGACAAAAAAATCTTGAAGTCATTCTTGCCTTCTCTCTTTTTGTCATATCTCATATCTGGTCCATTAGCAAATCCTTTGTCCCTATTTTTAAAATTTGTATATCCAGAATATCACCTCTTACTGCCTCTATTGCTAACATTCCAGTCTAAACCTCTCATATTTTTCTCATGAGGCAACTATTTAATTCACATTAAGGTCATGTCACTCTTCTGTTCAAAACCCTAAGATTCCCACCTCACTCAGAGTAAAAGCCAAACCTTTATAAAGCCCTTCAGTGGAAACTTATGTCAAGTAAATTCAAGTCAAGCTATGATAAGTCAAGTCGAAGCATGTCAATCAATCCAAGATGAGACAATTCTAGTCATGTCATCTCAGGACAAAAGTTAAGACAAGACAGGTCATGTCAAGTCCTGGATGATCTCCCCACCCACTATTACTTTTTGATCTGTTTCCTTCCGATTCTTCGTCTCAGTAGGCACCAACCATACTGGCCTCCATGCTATTCCAGGACTCCTCAATCATGATCTTTGCTAGTGCTGTTCTATCTGAAATGCTTCCCCTGGAAATCTCTATTACTTGCCCACTTACTGATTTTCCATCTTTACTCAAATGTCACCCCTTCAATCAGTCTTGTCTATTCTAGACAAGCCTCACCAACACACTCTGACTTCTGTCTCTCATTTTTTTGGCATTTAATTCATAACAAATAACATAGAATTTACTTATTCATCTTGTTTATTATCTATAATTCCCCTGTCTCTCTCTATTAAATATAAAGTTCCTAAATATTTGTCTCACTTATTAACTACTGTGCTCTAGAGAAGTGCCTGGCACAAAGTGTGCACACAAAACATAGTTCTTGAAAGATGGATGAATGTCATGAAGAGCACTGTCAAAACCTAAGTGTTGAGATCTCCTCAAATCTGGATAAAAATCTTAGCTAATTCATATCAGAAGGTGGAATGGCAGCTGATGGTGAAGTCACAATAAAGATGCAGTTGCCCTGTACAGGCACCCTCCTCCCCCTCCACCTTCTTCCCTTTAGCTTGTAGGCAACACTATCTAGTCCTTTGTAAAGGAACATTTTCTAAATATCTTGGAGAGTTTTGATGAAGTCAGTATTTTTTATTACATGGAATATTTTCTAAATAATACATTTTAAATGTGTAAGACAAAATTCAATTATAGACTTCCTCCTTTTCCCTCTCCCTACTTTAAAGATCGTTTTAAGTAAAACTATGTGGTTCACAGAATATATGTGGGGCTTATCAGGACACAGGAATACTACTACTGAAATTATTATTTCTTGTAAGCCTTTGTAAGCTTGATGTGGCAATGCAAAAAATACACAAAAACTAGGCAAACTTTCTTTTCTGAAACATCAACTCCAGTCATAATTAGATTTCTGAAATCGTTTTTAACAAAGCTAGGACTGGGCCCATATCTGCAGGTTGTCTCCTTGTTCACAGCTGTACGTCCAGGATCTAGCAGAGTGCTTGATAAACAGAACTCTTCCTTTTTCTTACTGTCTCAATCTCTCTCTTCTCTCTTCCTCCCTTCCTGCTCCCCTCTCCCCCCCACCTCTCTGAAAGAAAGAAGAACTGAATTAAATTGAATGATTAATTTCTAACTATACATGATACAATTGATTGAATTTTAGCATTGTTGCCTTAAAGGCTATCATTTAGGCCAACTTAACCTCAAATAAGATACAAAAGATTATAAAAAACAGGATAAAGATAATAAGGAGAGCCAATTCTATTTGTTTGTTTATAAAAGCCCATGTTAAGAGAACTGTTAGCCTTACTTTTATTTTTGAAATTCTTCAAATCAACCTACTAATAAATGTTCATAGTTTGTTCTACTCATTGTGCTAGACAATTTAGATACATTATTTAATTTACTTTTTTTTTTTCTTTTTCTTTCCTTTTTTTTTTTTTTTTTTTTTTTTTTAAGATGGAGTCTCACTTTGTTGTCCAGGCTGGAATGCAGGGGCCTGATCTCAGGTAACTGCAACCTCCACCTCCTGGGTTCAAGTGATTCTGCTGCCTCAGCCTCTCAAGTAGCTGAGACTACAGGGACATGCCACCACATCCTGCTAATTTTTGTATTTATTTATTTTATTTTTAGATGGAGTCTTGCTCTTGTCACCCAGGCTGGAGTACAGTGGCACAATCTCGGCTCACTGCAAACGCTGCCTCCTAGGTTCAAGCAATTCTCCTGCCTCAGCCTCTTGAGTAGTTGGGATTACAGTCGTCCACCAACATGCCCAGCTAATTTTTATATTTTTAGTAGAGACGGAGTTTCACCATGTTGGCCAGGCTGGTCTCGAACTCACTGACTTCAAGTGATCTGCCTGCCTTGGCCTCCCAAAGTGCTGGGATTATGGGCGTGAGCCACCACACCAGGCCTTATTTTTGTATTTTTGTAGAGACGGGGTTTCACCATGTTGGTCATGCTGGTCTCAAACTCCTGACCTCAAGTGATCCACTTGCCTCGGCCTCCCAAAGTGCTGATATGACGCGCATGAGCCGCCGTGCCTGGCCTATTTCTTTTACTTTAAAGAGAAGTTCTATGACCTGGGAATTTCTCTGGCCCATATAATTCAAACTGCTTATCAGAACTCTATATATGTCACATGTATTAAGCCCTGTAGAGTCATGGAATATTATCCTTGAGAGAGATTTTAGTGGATTTTCATTGTTTCATTTTTTTCTTAAGAAACATTACTCTTTCCTGCTAAATGCATTGCAGTCTTCCTCCTGAGGATCAGTTTTTCTCACACTCCTAGTCCTTGGTCTTCTGACGAGATAGTTCTAAGTCAATCAACATGGCTCATTTTTCTGAGTACAGTGAGAGGTTTAGAGATGTACATGTGACCAATCAAACTACCTAAGATAAACGGTGACTTTTACTGGGACATATAAAGAGAAACCTTTGCTGTTCTCTTATGCACTCAAATCAGAAAAGTTTTAGCCCTGTGACCTTTTGGTAGAATTTTGGAGCCAGGTAGAGAGAAGTGCCCTAAAATGAAACTCAGATAAGGAAATGAAATGTACATGAAGAAACTGGGCTCTAATTGTATCACTGGAACTTTGAACAAAGCCTAGCCAATCCCCGGACTGCTCTCTTATGTGACATAATAAATTACTTTTATTGCTTAGGCTGGTTTGAGCTGGATTTTCTATCACATGCAACGCAAAGTTTACTAAGTGATACAAAATTCTTCACATTTGTAACTCTAAGAAAATCATGTTAAAAATGCAATTTTGTTCATAATAGTAGTATAAACTAGATTTAACTCTTTTTTTTTTTTTTTTTTTTAAGGCGGAGTCTCGCTGTTTCCAAGCTGGAGTGCAGTGGCATGATCTCGACTCACTACAACCTCCACCTCTTGGGTTCAAGCAATTCTCCTGGCTCAGCCTCCTGAGTAGCTGGGATTACAGGCATGTGCAACCATGTCCAATTAATTTTTTTTTTCTGTATTTTTAGTAGAGACGGGGTTTCGCCATGTTGGCCAGGCTGGTGTTGAACTCCTGACCTCAGGTGATCCACCTGCCTCAGCCTCCCAAATTGCTAGGATTACAGGTGTGAGCCACTGTGCCCAGCCTAATTCATTTTTTTTTTAAAGTAATAATCCAACTCACCAAATTTCCACCAGTAGATATTCAATGTTTGATAATTTGGTGGGTAAAATTTGGATGCATGTTTACAAGTTCAGATGATATGAAAATGTACCACAGCTGTATCATAAATCCTATATCTATTTTTTAATTTGAGGCAGCATTCAAGTATAAGTAGGATGCCCAGGTGAATGTGTTGAGGCTGGGGGAGGGAAAGGAGATATTTTTAATGGTGGTAGAGCGTAAAGTCCAGTAGCTCTGGGCAAAAGCATAGAGAGGAAAAGAGAAGGAGGCAGGAATGGAGTCAAGGCTGGATGGAGACCTGAGATGAGGAGACAAAGTTGAAATTTGACAGGGAACTGTGATTTTTGCTATGGGCAAAAGATACATATTAGAGTTTCTAAAAGGAAGGAGAAGTGAGAAGGGAGCCAAGTTGGACCATTCCAATGTAGGAGGCAGGTCAAGGCTGAGAAGCTACTAAATAGCTACATGGTCCTGGGCAAGTTATTTAACTCCTGTGAGCCTTGATTTCCATATCCATAAAAGGAGAATCATAACACTCACCACACAGGGTAATTGTGAGGATTACATGTGAATATAACATAAGCCTCAAAATTAGAAGAGCATCAGGGGACAGGGCAAGGCTGAGAAGGAAGAGAATTGTGGGTAGTGTATGGTAGTTAGATGTATGTCTCCTACTTTGACTTTTGGCAAAGTCTTTCCCTCTTTTCAATGTCTTTCTCTTTTCTCATCTTCATTTCAACCTTTACTTTCCACCACTACCACCCCCTACTCCAAGTTCCTCTTTGTTTTTCTCCATTTGTCACTTTCAAATAAATGATATTTTATAGAATAAGAATAACACCACCAGTATTAATATTTATATAGTGCATCCTAGCTTAAAAAATAGTTTCATATCCACAGTTTCATGTGGCTCACTGAAGAATATGTGCTATTTTATATATATACACACACATATGTGCACATGTACATGTATGTATATGTATATATTCATATGCACATACATATGTATTTCTGTATTAGAAGAAACTTATTTTCTTTGTCCTTCCAAAGAAGCTACGTTTGTCAGTATTTTTTCAGTCTTGAGAAGATTTTGATTTTCTTATTCGGAAGGTCAATAACCTTGATTCATTTTCTTATCCTGTACTTCCATCCTCTTCTAATTTTGAGGCTAATATTGTATCAGACCAATTCTGTCTCTTTTAACAGAATTATGGGTTACATATCAAGGAAAGAAGGTAACTAACTTTTCTTAGGTGCAAATTATGTGCGGGGCACTCTGCAAAGTCCTTTATATTCCCATTTAATCCTAACAATTATCCTGTGTGGTGAGTGTTATGATTCTCGTTTTATGGATGAAGAAATCAAGGCTCACAGAAGTTAAATAACTTGCCTAGGGCCATGTAGCTATTCAGTAGTAGAGCTGGATCCAGGAGCCCATGTTCTTTCTACTATAACAAATTACATTTCTAAGTTAATGTAGAAAAAATTGTAGGTTTTTTTTTTCTTTTCTTTTTCTTTTGAGGCAGAGTTTCGCTCTTGTTGCCCAGGCTGGAGACAATGGCATGATCTCAGCTCACTGCAACCTCTGCCTCCTGGGCTCAAGTGATTCTCCTGTCTCAGACTCCTGAGTAGCTGGGATTACAGGCATGCACCACTACGCCTGGCTAATTTTCAGTATTTTTACTAGGGATGGGGTTTCGCCTTATTGGTCAGGTCTTGAATGCCTGACCTCAGGTGATCTGCCTGCCTCGGTCTCCCAAAGTGCTGGAATTACAGGCATGAGCCAGCATGCCCAGCCAAATTGTAGTTTTTAGAAAGATTTCCCCTCATATGCTGTCAAAAATTGAGATGGCAAACTGAAGTCAGAGTATATAATACACCGACTGTCCAATAGAACATACTGAGCCACAAATGCAAGCCAAAGATGCATTTTGTAAAAATCTTAGTAACCACGTTACAAAATAAAAACATACAGGTGAAGTTAATATTAACAATACCTTATATTTCATCAGAGATATCAAAATAATCATTTCAACATGTAATCGATATAAAAATTTCAATGAGATTCTTTACATTCTATTTTTTCATACTGAGTTTTTGAAATCCAGTATAAATGTTACACTCATAGCCCAATTCACGCAAGCTACATTTGAAGTGCTCAATAGCTATATGGCCACTGGCTCTCATACTGGACAGCACAGGTGTATATAGCCCTTAATAGACCCAATACTGCCTCATTTCCTTTGCTTGCCATGAAGGCTTCTTAGGGAGTCCTGTGAACTCAATGACTCATCCTCCTTTGCATTTGTTTACTTACTGGAATGTGCCTGGTATCAGCCAGCAGCATGTCAGTTCAGTTAAGATGACCATTTTCTCCTGGCTTCCTAATTCTCCAGCTTTTGCTTTACTTAACCTCCCTGCTGCTCTTTGACCAGTATTGATGGCTCCCTCTGCCTCAAAACTCTTCCCTCTGGATTTCTATGAATTCACTCTGTCTCCATGATTCTACTTAGACTCCTCCCCTCTTACACAGAAACAGTAGCCCACAGCCGCCTTCTTTTTGCTCTCTTTTCTGGGATCCTAAACTTCACCTGTCATCTATCTATACATTGAGGAAAATAAAATCAAATGTCCTCCAGACCTTTGTCATAAAATCACCTCTATATATTCAGGTGCCAAAAGTTCATTTGGATACATAGTTAAAGTATCATTCACAAAATTTCAACACCATAACACACACCGCTTCATATTAATCATCAGTAGGTTGAGGAAACATTTATTTTCCTAAAAAAAGGTGCTGGCCAAGTGGGTTATAATTTATTTGTCTCATTAAGTAAATTGAAAAAATTAAGAAAAGGAAAGCCATAAAAAATACATTGTAAGTTGATTGATAGATAAATGGAAAAAAATTCCTTTTGTGGAATTACATCTCTCTCAAAGTGAAATAATGGCCGTCCTTTTGAATTCTATTTTTTCTGTCAGTTTGACTACTATCAGCAATACTACCATCCAAGGAATGTGATGATAAATTCTGAATAACTATACTTATCAAATTTTTACTCCGACATGATATATTAGGCATGTGTTAAAAACTGCAGAGTGAAGAGAACAAATACACCAGAGTATTTATGGACTCTGTTGTATTATGTATTATTTTTCAGACTCCTTTAGTACAATATTTGCTTTTGCACAGGAAACAAAGACCATTTCTCATATGACGTTGAAAAAATAATTAAACAAATTTGCTATAGTTATTCTCTTTTTCCAGTAAGTTTTCCTTCCATCTTTAATTCCACTTACCGTCAGTTCAAGCACACTGCTGCTGCTCACGGGGTACACTCTGTCTGTATATGAGTTACAGTAAAAGAGCTGGGTCATCATCATTTCCCCATATCCCATTAAGTTTTTGCATTGTAAATATGCATTAAATAGACTTTTTTGCTTGGGAGCTGCTTGTTGTTCACAACCTCTCTCTTTTTTGCCACTGTACCTCAGATTTACTATATGAAAGGGTTCTTAAAGCCAGATGTGATTGCTATCTCAGTGTCTGCAGTCAATCCCTGATTTTTGAGGCTAGTTTTAGAACATTTATGAAACTTTCTTTCCTGACTTTCCTGCATTTGACTATCTACCCTCAGATTACAGACATGTAAGTTTGGGATGCTTGTCACCATTTTTTCTTCATACACATCCAGACTCATAAAGTCCCTGAGAAAGAGGACACTAACACATACAAATGCTTGAGTGAATATAGTGTAGTGTAATGCAATGAACACCCTTTAATTTCTATGGTATGACTATATTTCAGATGCTTGCTTTTCATGCTAATTGTCTTTCAATATCCAGTTTTACTTCTTCTTTAGTAACAGAATCCTGGACAATGCGTTCTGCTAAGAAACTCCCAGCCTCACCTTCATAGCTGGCTATGGTCATGTAACTAAGTCTGGCCAATCACATTTAAGAGAAGTATGTATGTACCTATGGGAAATTCTTAAAAGGGAGTAGCAAGCACAGCCTTGAATGTTGACATAATAGGTGGAACTCTAGTCATCATCTCGACTCTTGAATTTGGAAAGCCAAAGCTAAGAATGACAAAGCAGAAAACATAAGCCATGATAGCATTGTTAAGGGTCATAGGAGGCCTGTACTGCCTACTTATGAATTCCTTTTCTGTTAGGGACAAATAAACTTCTACCACCTTAAAACTAATTTTATTTTGCTCTTCTTGTTGAATGAAGTCACATCTAAGCCTAACTGGTACACACACCACAAATGGCTTCCTGAAACCTAGAGGTGACAGATTTCAAGCAGATAGACATGATTGACCCATTTCCCAGGAAGATTCATAATCATAATGTTTTCATCACCTAAAATTTAGTCTCAAGTGTTATTTGTTAGTATTATATCTGCTTGGGTACTTTGCAAAGGGCATGACTGACTACTTGACTGCATTTTCAAATGCTAGGTTAAGTAACGGAATTGATTGCTCTTTTTCCTTCTTTGTGCTACTGAGGAAATTCAGTGATATGTCTTGGACATTCCTGGTGCTGACTACTACATATTCTAAATGATTATCAGATCACAATCCCAGTAATTATTTAATAAATCTGTATCTTTTTTTTTTTTTTTTTTTTTGAGACAGAGCTTTGCTCTGTCGCCCAGGCTGGAGTGCAGTGGTACGATCTCCGCTCACTGCAAGCTCCACCTCCCAGTTTCACACCATTCTCCTGCCTCAGCCTCCCGAGTAGCTGGGACTACAGGTGCCCACCACCACGCCCGGCTAATTTGTTGTATTTTTTAGTAGAGATGGGGTTTCAACATGTTAGCCAGGATGGTCTCGATCTCCTGACCTTGTGATCCGCCCGCCTTAGCCTCCCAAAGTGCTGAGATTATAGGCATGAGCCACTGTGCCTGGCCATAAATCTGTATCTCATTGCTTTAGAGAGTAAATGTTACTTTATAGTTTTATATATGATTTCCCATATATATAAAAAATCCCTGATATACAAATAACACACACACACACACACACACACACAGCATACACATAATTGCTATATTTTTAATAGAATATATGGGATCTAGCAATATTTGAGAGCAATTCTAAAATCAAAGTCACAAAGAAAACAGTATATTAAAAATCCATGTAGAATTATTAATCTAATATTCTACAATCATAGTTTTTAAGACAATTTTCTGTGGTATGAATATTTCTCCAATTTGCCCTTCATAGGTGTAACATATGAATGTTTAAAAGATGTTTTATAAGGTGTTGAAATTTGCATTTTAGATTTCTTGTGTGATCAATTTATCATATTTGTTTATATATACAGCCATATATGTTTTAAGTAATCTTGAGAGACTTCAATAATCAATGATTATTCTTTCAAGTGAAGTTAAAACAAATTAGGTCATAGAACAATAGATGGAGCTAATGCCTGTTTTAAAACAGTAGCAATTTTTGCATAGATATTTTGGAAGCTGACTAGATCTATTGCTTTATTTATTCTTTATTTTTTTAAATTTCAAAATTTTTTTTAAAATTTCAAATGTTAAATATTATGTATCCATATGTTGATGACTTCTTACACATCACAAAATAGGGAACTATGCACATAAAGGCTAAGTTACTGCTGGATTCAAGTAATAAGTTACTACACACCCAAGGCATTTCAAAATTGAAGAAAACCCACTAAAAATTCTTTTCTGTGGCTTTCAAAGTTCTTATAACAAAAACTGCTTTGAAACATGTTGGGAGAAGGACTAAAATATCACACATGTAACCTGTTCAGAATTGTATACTGTGGGCAGATTACCAACTGCTGTGGGTATATTTACTGGGAGTCATTGTTGAATTTCCATCATCAGATGGACATAATTTGGATAACAATATGCAGTACTATGGTCCTTTTTACATTTGCATTACTAAAGCTGTTCATTTATTTGCAGTAAGTGAGATGTTCTATATTCATTTAATACTTAATACTGTTAATAAGTGAAAATAGATTTATAATGTAACAGATACATTTACATTTTACAAATTTTTCATTTCATAGCAAGAAACTACTTTCAATGCTTGACCACTAGGGCATTGGTCTTTTCAAAGAAAATTACAAAAAGAAATGTGACATGTAAATGTATTAACTTTTTTTAATGCTTTGACATATTTAATATTCAATCTTCAGATATAGCCATATATCCGTGTTCCTTAAAAGTAAAAGATGAGGTTGTCTAATATTTAATAAAACTTGCTGATTCCCTCAAGTAGATCCAATCACATGTTAACATTTCCATGGAACACATTGGAAAGTAGTGTCTACTGACAAAAGATAAAATAGGACAAAAGGTAGTGCTTCCATAACAGAACACCTTATGTGAAAGAACAAAAATTTTTCTTTCTATAAATTTGTTTGGTTTCAGTTAAGAGCCTGGGTACCATGGTGATTATATAACAGGAACATGTACCAAATTAGCTACAATGCTTATTAGTTGTCCTTTTTCAATAAGTGTTGTTGGAGACTGGAAAAAAGTGATATAACTGAAAACTCACAGGAAAAATAAAATCTTAAGAATGAATTAGAGAGCTAATATTTCCTGAATGCCTACTATGTGCTAGCCACTGGACTAGGCAATCACCAACATTTTTCATTTAAGTTACTATTGTTGGAAATAGTGTGCCCAATTATCAGTGGAGGCTCACTTTAATCTCTTAGATGGCTCTATTGTGGTTATTGAGTCTCATAGCCTTACTCAAATGCAACCCCTTGATAAGAGAGTAATGGGATGAGATTATGAATTTTCAAAACCGTGGCAATAAAAACCTGACAAAGTCGGCAGAGGGGACCCAGATTACCTATTTTAGCTCGTAGTCATTTAGTAATTTTTTTTCAATAGGAAAAAATTAAAAAGCATAGAAGCATTTACCTTCTTCATAGCAGCATAAACGAGTGGCTGGTTCAAATCACCCTCATTTAGAGAACAAGGACCTTTGAGATCACTCAGTCCATAGTTTTCCAATTTTGCAAATAATTAAAGTAAGGTACAGAGAGATTGCAAGAATCACATAATTGTCAGTTGTAGAGACAAGAGCAAAAATCAGCTTCCCTCTTGTCAATGCCCTGAAGTGCCACCAGTCACCTAGAAACATTGATCTATTGACTTTAAATCTTCAGAAAGCCAGTGTAGCAGAAGTTAAGAGTCCAGACTCTGAAGCCAGACTGTTTAGGTCCAAATGCAACTGTTGCCACTGTGTGATCTTGGGCAAGCTAAACTCCCTGTGAAGCAAGTATCTCATCAGATTGCACACAATAATGAGAAAAAAAAAAAAAAAATTAGGGCCAGGCACAATGGCTCTAGATTGTAATCTTAGCACTTTGGGAGGCCAAGGTGGGCAGATCACCTGAGGTCGGGAGTTTGAGACCAGCCCAGCCAACATGGTGAAACCCATCTCTACTAAAAATACAAAAATTAGCCAGGCCATGGTTGTGCACGCCTGTAGTCCCAGCTACTCAGCAGACTGAGGCATGTGAATCGTTTGAACCCGGGAGGCAGAGGGTGTGGTGAGCTGAGATCATTCCACTGTCATTCTGGGTGAGAGAGTGAGACTTTCTCAAAAAAAAAAAAAACAAAAAAAACAAAACAAAACAAAAAACACACACACACACAAAACCAGTCCTAAGTGGATGAAATGACTTTATATTTGTTGAACACTTGAAATTGTGCTTTAAGTGTTACCAGTTAGTTTTTGCCCAGACTGGAGTGCAGTTCAGGCTGGAGCCTCAACCTCCTGGGCTCAAGTGATCCTCCCACTTCAGCTTCCCGAGTAGCTGGGACTTCAGGCATGCACCACTACTCCTCAGCTTATTTTTAATTTTTTTAGTGACAGGGTCTCACTATATTGTCCAGACTAATCTCAAACTCCTGGGCTCAAGCAATCCTCCCACCTCGGCCTCCCAAAGTGCTGGGATTGAGCCACTGTACTTAGCTCCAGTTAGCTTTTAAATGATGTCTTCCTTCATTCACTTACACAACAGCAATTTTGAGCTCCTACTATACACCAAGCATTGAAGGCACAAGTATGAAGAACAGGACCACATCCTCCCCTCTCCTCAATTAACTTACAGCCAAATGGAAGATAAAAATAAGTAATTAGGCATTCAGATTGCATGATATTCTATGACAAGGCAGTAGAAAATGATATTAGAATATCTAGGGGAAACACTTAACCCAAATTTGAGACTTCAGGAGCAATGTCCCACGGAAAGCACCTAAAAGTGTGGAGCAGTTTGATGTGAGAGGTGAGGGGAGGGTGTTCTAGTTAGGGCCAGCAGTGGGTGTGAAGACCAGCTGGAATGAATGTGGATCTGGAGAGACCAGCTGTGGATTGTGAGATTGGAAGAAAAGGAGACAAGAGTGGTGAGTAGAGTTCAGAGAAGAGTTCATGAGCCACAAGATAGAAATTAAAACATTAAGAAAGAAATGGAGAGCCCCTGAAGGATATAAATGGGAAACTGATACAAGATTTGCATTTTAGAAAAGTCACATAAGCTAGGGTAGGAAAAAGGGGTTACTCTATTTATTCTAGAGGATTTCTAGAAATAACTCTAGAATGAGTATTTCTCAAATCATAACAACAGACTTTTATGATAAAACCAATAGATATATCAGTTATGGTGCAAAGCATGATAGACAGATATAAGGAAGAGGTAACTTGCTTTCAAGTTGTCCACATTCTAAGGGGAGAAAGCAGATGCATAGAGCTGCATGTATTACAATGTGAAAAGTGCTACAGCAGCAGAAGCACCAAACATTGTGAGAAAAAACATGAAAGAGTTTAATTCTACTCAGAGGTTGTAATGAAATCCCCATAAAAGTCCATTTTGGAACAGGTAGCTTATTTGGTTTGCATGTGTATAAAATGGGAATCCTCCAAATATGAATTCACAAGGAAGGCAACATTCATATGAAGTCATTACTATTATTATTATTATTATTATTATTATTATTTGAGATGGAGTCTCGCTCTGTTGCCCAGGCTGGAGTGCAATGGTGTGATCTCGGCTCACTGCAACCTCCGCCCCTCCAGGTTTAAACAATTCTCTGCCTCAGCCTCTGGAGTAGCTGGGATTACAGGTGCGTGCCACCACGCCTGGCTAATTTTTTTTGTATTTTTAGTAGAGACGGGGTTTCACCATCTTGGCCAGGCTGGTCTTGAACTCCTGACCTCGTGATCCACCCGCCTCGGCCTCCCAAAGTGCTGGGATTACAGGCGTGAGCCACTGCGCCCAGCCGAAGGCATTATTTTTAAAGGCTATTAAAGTTTCCGTTTGAGATAAAAGCTAGCTGTCCGACACTACACCCTATACCACTATCATCATTATTTTGAAAACTCTACAACATGATAACTAACCACATTGAGTGCTGGGAATAGGGGAGTTCTGCACTTCAACTCATGTGAACATTTGACCATCTCTCCAAACTTTCTCCAATTGTGAATCACCCCCAAATAAGCACTGAATAAGAAATTGTTGCAGGAAGTCAGGGACCCCAAATGGAGGGACAAGCAGGAGCCATGGCAGAGGAACATAAATTGTGAAGATTTCATTTTAATATGGACATTTATCAGTTCCCAAATAATACTTTTATAATTTCTTATTCCTATCTTTAATCTCTTAATCCTGTTATCTTTGTAAGCTGAGAATGTACGTCACCTCAGGACCACTGTGATAATTGTGTTAACTGTAAAAATTGATTGTAAAATATGTGTGTTTGCACAATATTAAATCAGTGCACCTTGAAAAAGAACAGAATAACAGCAATTTTAAGGGAACAAGGGAAGACAATCATAAGGTCTGACTTCCTGTGGGGTTGGGCAAAAAAGCCATATTTTTCTTTTTGCGAGAGCCTATAAACAGATGTGTAAGTAGGAGAGATATTGCTAAATTCTTTTCCTAGCAAGGAATATTAATATTAATACCCTGGTAAAGGAATGCATTCCTGGGGACAGGTCTATAAATGGCCACTCTGGGACTGTCTGTCTTATGCGGTTGAGTTTGGACTGAGATACGCCCTGGTCTCCTGCAGTTACCCTCAGGCTTACTAGGGTGGGGAAAAACTCCAACCTGGTAAATCTGTGGTCAGACCAGTTCTCTATTCTTGAACACTGTTTTCTGTTGTTTAAGATGTTTATCAAGACAATATGTGCACCACTGAACATATACCTTTATCAGTGGTTCTGCTTTTGCCCTTTGCCTTGTGATCTTTGTTGGACCCTTATCAGTAGTTCTGCTTTTGCCCTTTGTTCTGTTCCCTCAGAAGCATGTGATCTTTGTTAGATCCTTACTAGTAGTTCTGCTTTTTGCCCTTTGAAGCATGTGATCTTTGTACCTACTGCCTGTTCTTACACCCCCTCCCCTTTTGAAACCCTTAATAAAAACTTGCTGGTCTGAGACTCAGGCAGGCATCATGGTCCTACTGATACGTGATGTCACACCCAGCAGCCCAGCTGTAAAATTCCTTTCTTTGTACTGTCTCTATTTCTCAGCTGGCCGACACTTATGGAAAATAGAAAGAACCTATGTTGAAATATTGGGGGTGGGTTCCCCCATAAGAAATGACCAAACATACCGAAACATTCACACACACATACGCACACTTGGAAGTTAGTTTCTTAAATGTTAAATGCTTTAATACATACAAAACATTTACTACACTGTGAAACCAAGTGGTGCTTTTCCTTCAAAGATGGTGAACAAAGTATATAGATCAGAAAGAACAAAGAACTACAGATCTTAAATTATTAAAGCATGGCTTCTAGATTTTTTAAATATGAGGCTTGCATGGTCAGTTCTACAGGTTTTCAAATAATTGTAATTATTGTTCATAACCGTAATTATAAAGCTGGCTTAAGAAAAAAAACTAGACTACCACATTATGATTGTTAACTTAGCTCAAGTTACACTATGCTCTTATTAACTTTTATTCTAGGCTTTCCCTCCCTAGGGTTGAAATAGTGTAAGAAAAAACAAGTAAAGGAGCTTATATTTTGATGTTTTAAAACTTCATTAATTGCTATGTGCTATCTCATAAGAGAAGAAAAGTATTTTTAAGAAGACCTATGAAAGGTATACTCCCAAAAGCATAAATTATGTTGCAGTGATAATATGCCTTAGAAACCTCTTAGTAAAAATATTAGTCATTCAAAGCAAATTGAGTTCAGTGTCAGTGATACATTTTTTCAGATATTATGTTTTCCCTTAATTACTGAAAAGTACAGGGCCACTTTTAAAAGCAAAATCTCTCCTGACATCTTAGCACAACCAATAATGAAATGGAGCAGCTGAGAATTTAGTTGCTGGGACAGATGTTCAAGATCAGAATGGCGACTCCCTCATGCACCAAGTCCTCATTTTGGCATGATGACGATAGGTAATAGGATCTTAACAATTCACAGAGCTCACTGGATTTACATTCAGACACCAAACTTCTGACCCGAGATGCAAGAAGATGTTTTCATTCTAAAACAACAATCATGAGTTCAGGATCTTTTCACGTTTTCAGAAGTCTGAGGCAGGTAAAGTAGAACTACAAAAGGAAAATCATTTGAATTGATATTAAGAAACAATGCAGACTCTGGAACCATGCTTGGTGGGTTTGAATCCTACTTTCACCTCTTCTCAGCTGTGTGACCTGGGGTAAACTGCTGACTAGCTGCAGGCCTCAATTTTCTGGTCCCTAAGAGTACCCACATCAAAAGATAGTAGTGACGATTAACATTTAGACAGCTCCTGGCCACAGGGTAAACGCCATAAACGTGTTTCATAGTATTGTTCTGAGGATTTGATCACAGGTATGAATATGGGTAGCATATAAACTCTTCTGTTAGAAATATTTTCTCAAAGACAGTGTTTGTGAGAAAAGTTTATAGACCGAGAAGATGAAGTGCCTCTGAGGGGAGATAGCGAGATTGCTCAGGACACACAGGTTCCACTCAGATGGCTATTCTTTCTCTTCTCTTTACCTGGTAAAAGAAAATCTTGACACATAAGAACAAAGTCTAACCTGTTTAGGAACACCAACAGTTATACGTATCGCAAAATAAAATCATGACAGGATTATGATTACATACTGATACAAAGCCAAACCACAATGGTCAGCTGCAGTTAAAGAGTTTTTTCAGAAGTGTCCTCATATACTGCTTAAAGGGATACTATATGGGCAATGCCTCTCTCTTTCACATACACACACTCACACACACGTTTTTGTCATATAATAAACACAACACACTCTTTAGATGGACTTTGTAAAACAGAGTCAAATGCAAAGAGAAAGAAATAATTTATAATGCAGAAAAATCTACTGTTAATATTTGGTATACTATTTTCCAAGCATTTTCTTCTGTATGCTTAGATTTAGAAAGTTGAAAAAAAAATTTGGGTTTTGGTATTTTTTAACTTGTATCAGATATTTACTTACATCTTTAAATTACCTTATAAATCATGATTTCAATAATTAAATGGTATGAAAATTTTGATATATATAATAACTTATTTAACTGGCCCTCCTCTGAGATGTTTCAACTACATTTCAGTAGTTTGTTATTTAAACCAATACTATCAAAAATATCAATGTGTAACTCTCTTGCACATCTTTATTTCAGTTTCTATACATTGACCACAAGGAAATTTTGCCAACATGATGGGTAAGTTATAGCTTCTACATTATTAACAATCAAATAGATGCAAAATAAAACAATAAACTTGAATACTGTTTTTCATAGGTTCATATAGTTTTAGTTTCCATGATTTAATTTGGTTAAATACCTATGTCATACTTATCTTTCCTGTAACATCAAGAATATCCTCCTGTCCAAAGACCCATGGGTATCAGTGGCCCAACCTTAGTGCTATCAATGGTCAGAACCATCTTTGTCACCCTCTTCAGACTCGGATATAGAAGCAAGACAAAATGGGAAAATATTTATAACTACCAATTATGTACTAAGATTAGGAAGAGGGAAAGAAGAATTTTAGTGAAGTAGGCATAGGGATCAAAAGAAATATGCAATAAAATTGAAGACATATTATGTACATTAAAGCAAAATGACATCAAATGCAAATTCAGCTCCACAGAGACTGGAGTCATTTCTTTTTCTCTATTGCATGCAAGCCCCTACTGCATAATAAGTGCTCAATAAATATGTATTGAAGGAATATTAAAATGTAATGCAAACAGAGAGCCTAGGCTGAGAGTGATCTTAGAATTGGTATTAATATGTAGCCAGAGTTAACATTTTTCTTTTTGAATAGAAATAGTTTTCTTCTCTCTCTCTATTTTTCTTGTGCTTGAATCTTCCAAAACACTGGTTGGCATGTAATTTCTATGTAGTTATAATTATCTCTTTCTCTGTAAATGGAAAAGCAGAAGTTTAATTGATTGTATCACTGGTTCTCAAGCTGATGATGGTTTAGCATCCTTAGCATCACATAGGAACTTGCAGCAATACAAACATGGGGGTCCTACTGCAGATCTACTGAATTAGAAACTCTGAGAGTGAAATCTAGCAATCTGTATGTTTAAAAACTCCTAAAGATGATTCTGGTGATAAGATTTCAGAACCATTGATATAATCCAGGGCTATTCTCCTTCCAATATACTACATAGTCACACACACTGGTTTAGCCAATTATCTAGGACACAGAGGAAAAGTGGAGGTGAGGTAAGAAACTTATGGTTTGAGAGTCACCATTTCATTACTATACAGATCAATATTTTCCATCCAGAAAAGGCAACCATGCATTAAAAAAGTCTCAATTCACAACACAGTAACATTACAGGGCCTGCTTTTGCACATTAAAAAATGACTTTTTAAAAAATAATCATTGTAATGTAATAATTTGTTTTATTGCCTTAAAAATATTTAGAATTATAATTATTTAGCACATTACTTTTTACAATAGGGTTGTTAAATAAAAGAAAGTATATGTGTATAATATTTAAACATTGCCAAGGCAAAGTAAAATAATACAAAATAGTACGACTTCTTAGTATGGTTACTGTTGATTATAAAGATGGCTGGAAGAAGTCATCCATATTACTTTGACTGCACAATGTTCACATTAGTAGCCACATATAGAATCAGTGTCAGTTTTAATACTGGCAATATAATTACGAGATTAGTTTTCTGTTCTCCCTGACAAAGCCATTTTTAGATGCCGTCAACCAAATCCTCTTGGCTCCATGGAGACATGTGGTACATAAACACAAAGCATTATTTTTGCTCATATCACATTATTGTG